>NC_046375.1:9258626-9607558 GCF_011125445.2 Fundulus heteroclitus
CAGTAAAACATGTCAGACCTGAAAATCTAATATCAAGCTTTTGTGCTTTTCCCGTTTGCTGGAATGCAAAAAATTGGGTTAAGTGCAACAGTTGCATATTTTCAGTAATTAGATGGAGGCAGGGGCGGAAAAGTGATGGTATAAAAAATGTTGAGAGCAAAACAACAGCATCCTTCCGTTAGAAAGTGCTGAGGTGAGGCTGATTGTGTGTGTTAGTTAAATAGTTAATTTGTCAGAAATTGCTTTGTAATTGATTTTGTATTGAAGTCTTTTTATGATTCTTTCACAGTAAGGATCAGTCAGAAGAAAACATGATCATCTGCTGCCATGATCAAAATGGTACTATATAATTTAGCAATTTCTATTTTTAAATCTGTGATGAAAATATATATTTATTTGTGTGCATGATTAGATTTCATATACCCTTGATTTTGTATTAGTTTAGGATGGTAATTGTGGCTTAAACATAAATTGTAGTTGAAGGGATAGACCTTGCATGTTGAAGGTAGAGTTAATCCCAAAGTTAATCATACCTGTGGCAGATTAAGAATTTAAAAAAATGCCATTTAGCAAAGAAGTTTGTTTCTGATAAGAAGTGAGACAGGTATATCATCTGAAATATAACAACAATGCAACAGGAGTATCAATGTTCTCCTCTTTTTATTGACATTTTCATGAAAAAAGTCAAAAACTCTTTATACCGTTCAGGATAATCACTTTTTGCATGTTTTGCTGGTATCTTTAACCATTCAGATTCTGAGATTAACTTCAGGAGAAAATGGAAGGCTCCATTTGCTATCCCCCTAATCTTTGGCTGTACAATTACTGTAACAGTTTCAAGTCAAGACTTAGGACCACTCCATTATTATTTCTTCCGGTCAGAAAAAAAACGTGGATAAAATTAAAAGATTACCTGAAACCTAAATCTGCAATGAATAGTAATCATTTTGAGTTTAACTGTAGCTTTGGAAAGCAACCTCTGGGTTATAGAGTTTGACGTCCTTAGAGAGACAAAATACAGTTCCATATCAGAGACTGGAGGCATAAAGTCACTCTATACTGTACATGGTAATTTTACAGTATTTACACTTTGCTGTAGGAGAAGCAATATCCTACCTGTTGGTTTCTCTGAAAATAAGGACAATAGATGCCACTGTGTCCCGGCTGATATTTGGCTGTACTCGTTCACCAGCCTCTCTGTATGATAGCCCGTGGTTTATGACATGGACAATGATAGTGGCTCTTATTTGATCAGTTACCTTAGCTCTGGTCCTTCTTTGAGCGCCACCACACATTCTTACTCCTAACCCTCTACCTTGCCCCACTCCTCTCCCTTGTCCTGGTACTCGTCTTCCTCGCTCTCGTGCAGGCATTTCTTTCTTTCTTTCTTTCTTTCTTTCTTTCTTTCTTTCTTTCTTTCTTTTGACAAGACTCATGTTGGGCCTGTTACCTTAAGGCCCCGTCTCGTTTCACCCGGTCGATGATTTGGCCACAAGAGAAGAGACAGTGAATTCAGAGGCAAAAACAGTTTAACATATATTTATCACAATTTGGAATTCCAAAGTGGGAGACACTTACAAGTTTCATTACCGCCGCGGATACCTTAACCTTATCCCAAAATGCTCTGCCCGAGTCATAAGAAGTGTCTCAGTGCTTACACGTTTGTATCATGCTTTTTAACCCACGGGCGGCTCCAGAAGAGGGCCAGACCAACCCTCCCCTGAGCTGCCTCTCAGTTTAGTGCAGACACTACAGTTTTTTACAATTGCTATAACACATTTTTCAATACTTTTAACAATTTTTACAGTCCAAAAACTTTTAACAGTTTTTCCAAAACTCTTAACACAGTTAGCACTACATCCACATTTGTAAGCTATACGTTTAACACATTTCTTCTTGCTTTAACCCATAATGCATACAATTAACGCAAATTAAAAATGCTTAAACTCCTTTTACACACCGGCTCAAACAAGACCAAAACAATAGAATTTTACAGCCAAATTTACCAATGCTTTAACACTGTATATCAGAACAGATAACACCACGTTCTAAACCTAACCTTACAGGCTAAAGTCAAGGTGAACAACTCTTCATATTGAATTGAAACACAAATATATACTCTGTATTTTATTCTATTGCTAATGAGAAACATCTGATTGAAGTTATGCAGTTGTTGAAATCACAGATAATTCCCATCTAGGAAGCACACTCAAGTGTTGATGTTCTTTCAATCACATGATCATATGCTATAAAAGAGGACTCTTTGGGCTGGTCTTGGCTGGAAAAGGAACAATTTGGAGCAACACAACATAAGAAAGAAAGAAAGAAAGAAAGAAAGAAAGAAAGAAAGAAAGAAAGAAAGAAAGAAAGATCTCACATTGGAGAAATTCACTTGTCACATCGGCTCAATAGTCAGTCAATAGTCAGGAGTAGGAAAGGGAGCATCGATTATATACAGTGGATCAAAAAGGAAATGAGAAAAACATAAGAATATAAAAAAAAAAGAATACAAAAGAAGTCGGAGTAGGCAGAAGATGTCATGTGTACTTCCTCAAGAGTACACACACATATATATATATATATATATATATATATATATATATATATATATATATATATATATATATATATAGGTAACTGATCAAATAAGAGCCACTATCATTGACCATGTCATAAACCACGGGCTATCACACAGAGGCTGGTGAACGAGTACAGCCAAATATTAGCCAAGACACAGTGACATCTATTGTCAATATTTTCAGAGAAACCAACAGTTAGGATATTGCTTCTCCTACAGCAAAGTGTAAATACTGTAAAATTACCCTTTATAGTATTAGAGTGACTTTATGCCTCCAGTCTCTGATATGTAACTGTATTTTGTCTCTCTAAGGATTCAACGTCTACCTCCCTCAGGGGGCAGAGGAAAGCTCCTGAATGAATATATATATATATATATATATATATATATATATATATATATATATATATATATATATATATATATATATATATATATATATATATACATGCACCTGACACATCTAAAATAATGCAGTTTCTGTAATTTCAGCTGATGATAGTGTTTTTTTTTTTTGTCATTGTGTTATGATTGACTAAATGTTTCTGTTGGAAGAGAACATGTGTTAGTGTTTTGAATAATTATTTAATTTTGAAACATGTTTACAGTGTTTTGTTAGTGTATTGTTGTATTTTTAAAATTAGTTTTGGAGTTTAGTTTTCGATGTGTGAATTTGAACATGAAATTAACAGTTTCGCCAATTGTGTGTTTTAGGTGTGTTGGTGCGTTAAGAGTTTAGGAAACCTGTTAAATGTATTGAAAACTGTGTCATAGCGATTTTAAAAAACTGTAAGTCTCCAGGCTCTCATAAATTACCGTGTCATGTGGTGGCTGGTACAGCTTGCTGAAGTGCACACATTCTCATCCTTTTAGGTTACTGGGTTAAGTTGATATCTGTATTACTTTAAAATACACTATTATCATATAAGTGATTATATAGTTCCATAAATATGGAACTATATAATCTTTCTTTCTTTCTTTCTTTCTCACGTTGTGTTGCTCCAAATTGTTCCTTCTCCAGCCAAGAAAAAGAGTCCTCTTTTATAGCATATGATCATGTGTTAAAGCAAGAAGAAATGTGTTAATAGTATAGCTTACACATGTGGATGTAGTGCTAACTGTATTAAGAGTTTTGGAAAATTGTTAAAAGTATTGAAAAATCTATCATAGCAATTGAAAAAAACTGTAAATGTAGAGACTAACACTATTTGCTTTCTTTTTTTTAACTCTATTTAGGATTGCAGTGCTATCATCATACCAACTTTCGTAAGTAGATTACCTTTTTGTTTTCTGAGAAGTGCTTTAGATCTCATTTAGAGTTCTATTTTAGCGGTTTCACCATCTTTATAGGCTGCATCTCAATATGCAAGGTTAAATTAAGTTTTTCATGGCTTTGGTTTCTAAAAAATTTTTTTTATTTACACCCTTGTTTTCAGAATGCTGGACTCAATGGTTTGACATTGATAATCCCTCTGGAAATGGAGACGTAGACAATCTTAACAGACTGCAGAGAAGATATCCTGGAAAAGTCTGCCCAAACCCATCAGATATTGAAGCTAGAACTCTGTCTGGTCTGACTCCACAGAAAGCAGGGGACATCATTAAAATATAAGTTTATAAACCTTTTTCATGAAAGGAAACCATTAACAGTATGGAAAATCAACAATGCATAATTATTGTTCTCAGGAATTTAATATAGTAGCTCTAAAATGTCTCACCTTTGTTTAAATGATGGGTTTTTGTGATATAGTTTTTTTTTTTTTCTTCCTTCATGGCATGTGTCCTGTATAATTCAACAGAAAAACAAGCTATTCTGTAAGGGGGAGTGGTGGCCTAGTGGTCAGAGCAGGATGCTTGCATCCTGGAGAGGCTGTACGTTCCCTGGCTCAAATATGTGACATTTGCTCATTTGGATCCTTCAACTAAAGCCATACTTTGCAGAAAGATCATAAAATATTAAAACCTTCTCATTGCAGTCTGGAGAAGCACGCAAAATATCCACAAAAGTCATATTCAATAAATTTGAATATTATTAGAATGTTCATTTATTTCAGTAACCCAGTTCCCCATATGAAGCACATTATATAGAACAATTGTACACGAACGGATGTTTTCAAGCCCTAATTTTTGTTAATTATGATGATTTTCCGCTTGCAGCTGATGGAGACACATTTTAGATTAGAATGTTACATAAGACCAACAAAAAAAATCTTTTTGTTCCAGAAATGTGGGCCTCATGAAAAGCTTATTTCAAATATGCTTAAAGGTTACAATTTTCAAAAGGTACATGTAAAAAAATTGTCTCATCTAAAGATGTTTTCTAATGTATTAAATATGGCCATTTTCATCATGGTGCAGTAAAGATAGTCATCAGTGATACTGAGCATATACCCTATTGGACAACGGAGATATAACCTAAACTGGAGGTTTCTCCAAAATGAATGCACATAATTTATGGGCTAATTTGCGTGGATTTACTTGTATGCGTGAATTACTTGTGACTTTTCATTAAATAGGCCTAGAAACATATTTAGTGGGCAAACTCATTCACACACTCCTTTTTTATTGTTCTTTCTGTGCATTAGTCAACTTTTAGGTTTATTTTAGACTTTTCTTTTCTTTTGCATTACTTACATAATTTAAGGAGCCAATAGTGTTCCTTTCCATTTAGTTTCCATGTTAGTTTGGGTTTTATTCTTCCAGAAGTGACACAAACACAGGATTGATCTGCAGAAAGAGGGACCAACCTGACAGGCGGTGTGCAGATTATAAGGTTCGCTTCAGCTGCCCCCCTCCTTACTGTGCTGACACAGGTAACATACAATGAAATGTTATGCTGTTATTGAAAAGATTGTTTTTCTTCTTTTTCTTCTTTCACAAAACTACCATTTAGAATGGGGTGTGCGTTTTGCTTTCTTTGTTTGCTGTAGTGTGTTGGACCAGGTGGTACGACAGAGATGATCCTTCTGGAACTGGTGACTGGAAGACTCTGACGGCTCTGCGAAACCAAAACAGGGGAGACATTTGCAAACAGCCTCTGTACATCGAGGCTGTTACCGCTGACACCTTGACTCCCGCTATCAACACGGGAGAAATTCTATGCGTAAGTTGCCTTGAAAATAAGTTTTCATTTGTATACATTATGTCTTATGGATGGGTTTTACGTAGTAAGTTGTGCAGCCTTTTTTCATAGTAGTTTGGATGATCCAAAAACAAACGTAGAACCCATAGAATAACAAAACAGATGTAGGATAACTGATTCAAATAAACGCATGAATAATTATGACAAATACATTTTGGCAGAATTCTTTGAAATATCATAAGTCTGTATTAAACGAAATAGAAATTTGCTTTGGTGAAGAGTCCAGTTCTACTGCTCTGCCTACCAGTAAGTCGTCCGGGACCTTTGGAGCCAATCCAAGCTGTTACTTGCTGAACTCTGGGTTAAACTGTGAATAGATCCCCGATCCATCTCCAGCAGTCGTTGGGTGAGAGGCGGGGGGTACTCCCTGGACAGGTCACCATTCCATCACAGGGCAACACAGAGAAAAACAGGGCACACACCTAAGGACAGTCTAGATAGACCAATTTAAATAATAGCCATGTTTCTGGACTTTGGGAGGAAGCCAAAATATCTGGGTGAGAACCCATGCATGCACAGAGAGAACATGCAAACTCCATGCCGAAAGACCCCAGATAAAAGCTGGGATTCAAACCCAGGACCTTCTCGCTTCAAGGCAATAGTGCTACCAACTGTGCCACTGTGTGAAGAATTGTTCATCAAATTAAGAACATTATGGACAACCCCAAACATCCTTTTGATCAGACTGTTGTACAGCAAGTGACTTCAGTGAGAGGCTTCTCCAGATGAGCTGTAAGACAGACCGATACAACTCATTGAAGAAGCCTGCATGATATGAGTTACACGAGTATTTTATTTTTTTGTGTTGAAGTATTTTTGAATTGGAATCATATGGGGCATTTTATGAGCCACTCGAGACATCCATGTCTTGGAAATCCAAAATCAAACAAGACCGGAAATGGTTAATCCTACATGCAAATCTGAACCTGCTGCTTTTATCTTTAAAAAGGCACTTTTTTAAAGTAGACAGACATTTCTCAGTTTGGGTAACCACATTATGACACATTTGTGTGAGAAACTCTTGGTAAAAATGCGAAAGAGGAAGAGATTGTTGTCTTTTTAAAGCATGCAGGTCTGAAGGCTAGTCAGTTTACTCTTCAATACCATACCAGTGACTAACAGCATGCACTAAATATCTAATTTGAGGTGGGGGGATTCTTTTCATGTATTTTTGAATAAGTTTGGCCAATGATCATGCTTACAGCAACAGCATCATATTGATTGATGGATTTAAGCTTTATTGATCCCCCAAAGAAAGTATTTAATTTGTCCTAGCATGATAAACAACAATAAAAACAAAATAAAACCATTAAAAAACCTTAATGACACACACACACGTGACCTTTCAGCTGTGCCAAATGATCTAAAGGAAAGCAGTCCTTCAAAATCCTTTGAGAACAGGTTGCATTTCATTTCAAAATGGCTCTTTATCTGCCCTTGCTGACAAATATTTTTTCAAGTAATGATCTTTGTTTTTATTAACATACCTAACTAGACAGAAAGCCTTGTTTGTTGTTTTTCTAAGCCATCAGGTGCAATTATCACTATCTGTATCTTCTGTTTTCCAGGTACAATCCAACAAAAGGCTTTATTTGCCATAAAAAGGACCAGACGTCTAACACCTGCAAGGACTACAAAGTTCGGTTTGGATGCCCGTGTGGTTATTGAGCTACCAAAATGAGAAGGATGGAAGACAGGGAAATGGAAGTTGAAAGGAAGAAAACATGTCTGTTTGAGTCTAGTTAGAACAAATTTATGGGATAGGCGTTAATAAGCCGTGTGCTTCAGCCTACTCCTTTTTCAGATAATGATTGTAACATTTTCTGTCTGTGGTGATCTGGTTTATTTTCAAAGGTGTACTTATCTATCAGAAATACACCATTCATTCACAAGTGACTATATGTTTTGGGTTATTTTTGATTTAAGCTGAAGATTTTCCTTTGTTCAAATGATATGGGGATACAGTTTAACTGCAAATAAAATAATTGTTAAAAGCAAATCTCATGTGTGTCCGCAAGTTTCAATCCAGTTTGCTTACTAAACTAAAAATGTCTGTGATAAGTGAAAGCACACCATGCACCTTCAGGTCACACTGACACCAGCGCTCTTGAGGAAGGTGTTCAAAAACGAAGTCATTTGAAACACAAAAGAAGTAAGAAACTTGAAAAATGGATTCTCCACAGACACTTGCCACTTTCTTTCAAGGTTCTCAAACTGGGTTATTTAACTATCACTGAGGGGGTATTTTAGTGGTACTCAGAAGAAATGCTGGTATTAGCTTTTTGAAGGGTAAATGAAAACAGATTGAATGTGATATAGTTAACCAGGTGCAAAGTGCTGCTTCAATTTAACACCATTTAGGTCTGAAATCTTATCTAGGCCCTGGGTATGGTATAAATCTAGTAGAACTGTGTTCTGGAACTATGTTGGCTATCCATTGGAATTTATCAATTTATAAGCTCATTAAGTAGGCTAAATACAGTTAGCAACACAAGCTAAAAAATAGTGTACTCTTACACAGTTTTCACTTTTAAAGGTGCATAGCTGCGCAATTTGTCGTTTTACGCTTTGGTTCTGCCATACCGCCGGTACATGGTGCTATGTCTGTTTATATCTGCTCATTGTGCCCGGTGCTGGGTTTATTTTTATGCTCAAATAGGACTATCAATACACTATCAAGACGGACGCATGGTATATAAAACCTTTTTATGTCATGATCAAACGTTTTTTGGGCTTTTTTATAGGCGTATGATATGGCTATTACCTTTAAAAGCTGTAGCAACATCCTCGCTAAAGGTTTAATATACTGTGTACAAGAAAGATTTAGAGAGATAAAACTAATCGGAAATGTAATCAAACAGTAGATGTTTTTGGACTTCATCTATCACTGGCTCTTATAAGCAATGAGTGGCCAAAATAGTTTTCTGAAGTTGCCATTACTGACAATTCCTGGATTTTTTTTTCTGCATTTTCCAACTTGAGGGACCTTTCTCTTAATCCATTCTGTTATTATTTTCTGCTTAAAACTTGAAAATTTCAACTTTTGAAAAACAATGCTTAAACTGTTAACAACGCGCTAATGTCTGACAATGTTTTTTTTTCTCCCAGTTTTTTTTTTACTTTATATGAATGTAACAAGAGAGTGATTGAATCCAATTGTCAAGAACAGAATCAGAGAATCTAGAAGAGTAGGCTGAGGCGTGTATAAGTAGGTGAATGACCAGGTGACCGGACTTGAAAATGAATTAACTGCAACAGCTGGAGCTGATCTTGAGAAGGGTGGTGACTGGAAGTGGACTGAACTGATTGGTTAATAGCTGGTGGCAGAGGAGTGACAGGCTACATAAAGAAAACTCTCAAGAAGCCCAAAAACTAAAAAAAAAATGAAACCTAAACTATGACACCAAGGCCTGTTCTTTTGGTTTTAAAATGTCTGTGAAGATGATAGTGCAAAACTTAGTGTTTAGCTATGTGGTGATAGCTTTAAAATATTTTATAATCCCTGTTAACGATCTTAAACAGAGAGGGAGACAACAAGTGATAAAATAAAAGGGAAATGCTGGATCTAGTAAAGGTAACGATTCATTAACTCCGCATGGAAAACACCCTTGGTAATGTTAAGTGCTTTATCAACCATATTATATACTGCATATGCAGTGGTGGCTGGTGATAAAAAAATAATTTGGGGAGCACAAGAAGTCAGATATTATCACCCAACAGTAAACTCTACGTGAACATGAATATATCTACAGTCACTTGTATGCTCCTGGATTTTTTAGTCCAGTCTGCCCACTCCAATTTCCTTTATCTGCTTTTATTCCTCCAGCAAAAGCCTCGTGATATCACTATTTTGTAAATAAATGGCAAAATGTTCTTTTACTGCCCCATTCTCTCCTGTCTTGTGTTTATGATCTAACTCTTCTTTTTGCATCCATATGTTTGAATGACATTTGTGCATGTGCATCTAAGATGCCAAGAGTGTGACTTTGAATTACAGATATCATGAATTATTCTGATTGGATGAAGAATGACACAAAAAGCATTGCTTGACCATGGGTGCAGAAATTTGCACCCCGAGGTGCTTCTTTGAGTTTAAGTAACTACGGTAATTAGAGAACAACTTGGACACCAACAGTTTTACGATGTACTTACACATTTATAACTCCAAAATGTTCTGAGAATGCTAACACGTGAATAGTCGGATATATTTTATGAAAGCACAGATGTGATACATGTCTTAGTTTATGTTCACTGTGCCCACTTAGAGTCCAGTCCTCAGAATTTGGCCAAAGGGTGAGGTTTTGGCGGCATGGTGAAATCCAATGTCATGCCTTGGCCATCGGTTAGGCTTTAATTTCCATCCTATGATCTGTGCCAAACTGAATATGATGGATCTTAATCCAGCTCTGAACAGATACTCAGTCAAAAATGTGGTGGGCATGGCCAAATTCTTTGAGATTGCCCCTATAGGGGCGCTGAAGGTAATTTAGACGGCTTGTTAAAAGTGTCGCCCAGTGGATACATGTTTGAATGTAGAGACATGATGGCAATAAGGTGCTGGATATCCATGGTCACGTCCCAAGATAGAGCTGCACCAAGGTGCGAGAGCCGCCAAGTTCTCCTTGCAGCTTTAATTGGAGTTGTCTTTTCTTCCCCAGCTAAATTTATTTCCATTTAGAGCGTAACATAGTTTGCTTTCAGAGCAGAGTTAGTGTAATAACCTTCCCCTCTGCTCTCCAGCTTAAATAACACCACTGCTATGGTTGCAGCAAAATTGCTCCTGGCGTGAGGCTACACTCACATATGAGCTTCCAGACCCAGAATGTACTCACACAATCTCACACAAGTGCACATAAACAGTAAGGAGGGCTCGGGAACACAAGATGATTCCTGCAACCTGAGCAGCTTCAACATTTCCTCGGGAGATGAGTTGTAGCGATAGGTGCTGAGCAGAAACTCACTGTGCATTGTACAGAATGTGAAATGAGCAAAGACAACTTTTCCACTCTCTGCTTTCAGAGAAGCTTGTGTTCTTTGGGTAGCTTGCCAGGCTTGCATTGCATCAACTGTTCTGCATTTGCTGGCATTTAGCTTTCAGTATCCATGCCTGTCTTACAGTGAGCATTCACAGAACAAAGGAAATATGAAGAGATGGTGAAAGGGTAAGAAGAGTGGATGCAATCTGCTGACCTCCACCCCCCTCCCTCAGCAACTGTATACCTTTATGACAAACTTGAAGAGGCAGATTCCGACAGTGGTGGTGAAATAAAATGAAATACACGTAACTGAAGAGCAACATAAGTGTCGAAGCTTCAGAGCATTATGGCACTCTATTCTATTCCATTAATCTCCCAATATTCCATGTCTGTGAAGGCCTATTTATAGACCAGGACATGATTAAGTGGTTAAGCACTGTGCCACAAAGGGAACCAAGCTCATTTTCTCTTTTACGTCCTCTCTCTCAGTTACTTTTTCTCTACCTACATCCCCTTCTCTCTTTTTTATTCCTGTGTGACTTCAAATTCTTTTTTCTTCTCACCTTTCTCATTCTCCTTCTGTATTTGTAAACATAAACTATATTTTACTCCACATTCAAGATTGCATAGTAGCTGTCAGTGAATGTCTGTTTGTCTCAAAGGGTAGGGATAAGCTCTTAAATTCCATTTTTCCCCATTAGGCAGCAAGACAAAGGGATTAACAGAAGTGCTAATTGTGATGAGGATATGCAACGTGAGTGACAGCCTTGACTTAGGAAGATGAAGCTCCCTTCCACCAAGTTTTCATCACTCCGTCAAGCTGGATCAAGACTGAAAGGTGCCCAATGAGTTGGGTACAGAGTAGGAGAATATCCGCAGAGGGAAACCTGCTTGCAAGGTGTCCTTGAGTGGAAGTAGAGCACAGCACAGGATAAATTGTTAAGCTCATTTTAATGTGCAGAGACATGATTAATGGAGGAGTGGAGAGAAGAGGGGAAAAATGAAGAGAAAAGAGGAGTGACCTTAGCCAGCTCAAGACCGTTCTCTTTTCTTTATTTTTTCCCTTCGCACACTAGTGAGGGCATGCATGAGATGAGTCCACTTCTTTTTGTTTCTACACTCAGGCTCTATCTGTTGATCCCCACCCTTTTTTTATTTTGTAGAGGCTTACATGGCAACATATTTCTGCAGAGTGGATCTGGCACAGGGCTTAATGTAAATGCTGAAGACTTCCATAACAAGTATTTGTCTATTTTAACCACTTCAAGGATTTGTGTGAGAAAAGGAAAAAAACACACACATGAAGCCTGTGGTGTCTAAAGTGTGAAATGGAATGATCTAAATTAACCCTGAAGCTGCAGCATCAAAATGTTCATCCGTCATACAGAATTATTTTTCACACTTCACTGGTAAAAGTATCCATAGCCCCTGAAATTGTCCAAATCCAATGGCATACAATATGTCATACATTTATTTCCCACCCTCTTTATTCTAATACCCTTAACTCCACATTTGTGTAATTTAGTTTCAGAGTAAATGAAGCTGTTCTGTAAAGGCCTCAGAGGTTTGTTAGAGAACATTAGTGAACAAACAACATAAAAAAACAAAGGGGTGTTTAAAACAGGGTGAGGCTGTAAAACAACATCCCATGCTGTAAACATCTCAAAGAGTACTTTTCATCTCTAGAGATGGAAAGACTATTGTGTTATGCCATTAGGCCTGGTTTTAAGTTATTTAGTGTTTAATAAATAACTCTCGTCTGTTAGGTATTGTCCAGTAAATATCAACCCAAACAGCTGATTTTAGGACAATAATTGATAGGAACGATTTGGGCACTGGTGTTCTTTTAACAGCAAGCTGCTCTTCAAGTTCAATAATTTACTAACAGAAATAAATGAACATCCAGAGAACATCACTATAGGATGCTGTTTATCTGAATTAACACTATGTTTCAATCAAGAAATCCTCTCTACTAGGCTAGTGAAACTTAACTAAACTACTAAGCAAAATTGAGAAAAAAAAGAAAATAAGAAATTAAAGAACCAAAAAGGACAAAATAAAAATAGTTGAAAAGCATCATAAGATTTGATTCAGTGAATCCTGGTTCACCGCAGATCCAAGTTAGAGACCCAATGTTCATCTTAAAGAATATGGAATGATGTTAAATTAGTTTAACCAATTTAGAACAACATTTGGTATGTGTTTCAACCCGTTTACAGTGCAAATGTGAGTTATATAAATCCTAATTTGAAGAAATAACATTTTAAAGAATGATTTGCTCAGTAAAAATCAATAACCCAGAACACTTGCTTTTATTAATAAACTTAATGCTCCAGGAAATAATTAGACTCAACTTGGGAAGCTAGACGTTGTAGCGGACGATGACCGGAAATGATGTGTGTCATGAGCGCATCCTAGACGAGTTTACATTAGTTTAATGAGTTCACCAAAGTTACACAAACACCATTAAATCAACATTAATTTTCCCTATTAATGCTGTAATAACGCTCATAGCACTATCAAACGATGGCAGAGCTAAACAAAAACCAGCATTAGGGTTTTTTTTAAAAACATAGTTATGTTTAGTAGGAAGTAACACTAATGTTACGTGGGAAGCTAATAGCGCTAATGCTAGCGGGAGCTCGGCGCTAACTTTTAAAGACTTTTAAGACTTTGGTCGCAATGAGCGGACCGGACAACACAAACATTAATATCCCATCGGTGTATAAAACCCTTATGGAAATATTTTTTATAACCATAAAACACACTCAAACCACATCGACAAAATATTGTTTCAAGGATGCTTGCTGGTGGCTTAGAGACCAATTGCAGCGTGGCCAGGGGCTTTATACAGTGGCCCCCTGCTGTGAGAACATTTCCCTGGTGCTTATAAAAAGTCTCTTGTTTCATGTGGCTTTCAACTCACAGTCCGATCCATCCTACATGGCTGATTGAGCAACGATGGTACATCTGCAAATCTACCAAGAGAGTGTCCCCTGAAGCCAACAGCCCAGGCAAATAGACCATTAATCAGAGGAGCAGCCAAGAGACCCGTGGTAACAGTGCTGTGATCAGGTGGGAGAAGTTGTTGACAGGAAAACTATACCAAGCAATCCTTTCCACAAATCTGGCCTTTAATGAAGACTGGCAATATCAATGTCAACTTTATTTATATAGCACATTTAATACAGATTGCTTGGTCCAAATTACTGTACAGAACAATCACAGTGAAATAACAAATACACAACATGGAATAAGAATAATCAAAAATAAAAAAGTTAATGGATCAAGAAGTAAGATGTTTACTGTAAAATTAACCTAAATCATTTTAATTTGTTACCTGGGATGGAAGTAACATTCCCTATAAACAATTAGTCCTCTCTGTCAATAATGTCTTAACCCCTGTCCCGTGGGATTAGTTTTACCTATGGGCCGCATGTGATTTGTAATAATTACAGAGATTGTCTCTTTAATCCCGTTTGAATGTCCAATGTCGGTAATTTGTAAAGTAAAAGTTCTGCTGCAAATTACCTACTATATTTTGCTGAACTCTGAGGCCCTGTGATAAATGATCCAGCAAAATATAGTAGGTCATTTGGGGTGGGATTTTTACTATACATATTATTGACATGGACTGGATTAAAAATACAGACAATCTCTGTAATTATTACAAATCACATGTGGTCCTTAGGTAAAATTAATCCCATGCAAATAGGGCTTATTAAAGGCATTGTGTATGTGTTGCTCAGATTTTAACCACTAGAAGTGTCATTATTACTGATTGTTCCTTTAACAAAAGATAAAAGATAACGGGCTATCTATTAGAGCAGGGGTTCCCAAAGTGGGGGTCGGGACCCCACAGGGGATCGCCAGAATCCTTGTGCGGGTCGCGAGAGGACCCAAATGATAATGCAAAATTTCTGACTTTACAATATCAGAGATATACTTGTTTTAATATAGCAGATTTATGCCTTTAGTCATGGAAACAGATTTATTTTTTTTCAGAAGTGTATGACTTTTCGACATCAGAAGTTTTTTTTCTCACAAATATATAAGTTGTTTTGTGGAAATTTGCTCCTCCATGGAAAATTATTTTCTTTAATCAGGAATGACCATAATACGAATAATTTTCGTTTTGGGATTTATGAGAATAAAGTGATAATATTAGGTGTACAAGAATAAAAACATTATGAGAATAAAGTCATGATATTTTGAGAATAAAGTCACTCAATAATTTCAAAGTAATTTAGTATTTCTATATTTGTGAAATCGATATCAAAGTATAACTTTACATGATATTCAAACAATCCTCATTTTAACACAGGGGTAGACTGCACTTGTAAGAGTTCTCATAATATCACTATATTCTCGCAATTTTATAACTTTAATCTTGTCATTTCCAGAAAGAACAAAAAAAAAACATTGTCACCCTGCCAAAAGGGTGTCTCTGGCGCTGTTATTTTGGGGTTGCAGGTAGAGAAGTTTGTGAACCCCTGATTTTGCGGTTGTTAAAGGCTGTAGAAGAAAGTTTCACCTTACAGCAGGTCAATCACCATAAATACAAATTCACAGTAAACGTTTCATATTTTTACTGGCAAAAAATAGAAATCATTCTCTCATTTTCCTTCCACTAAACAGTTAAGTGCTGTGAAAATTTCAGACAGATCCATACGTTTTCAGCCATAGTTATTTGCAACATCCTAATTGCCACGTTTCACACTATTTAGATGTTTCTTTTTGTCAGTCCAACACCTTTTGGTGCACCTACATCCTTGGCAGCTGATAAAAAAAGACCCTCCGCTGCAGCAGCCAGTACATGTTCCTTGAGCTATTTTAAATAAATCCCTCACCTGGTACTTTTGATCATTCTTAAATCCATGCGTCAAACACAGTTTTAATCTAAAGACACACATTTATCGTTTTTATGACGTTGTAAATTTGATTCATGCTGGATTACGTCCAAAACGAATGCTTTTCCTTCTATCATTGAGCAGTGGAAAACCAACTTTAAATCCCTCTTACCAGAGCGATAAGAGCCTAAAAAGCTATTAGAGCATGACTCCTGAGAGATGAACAAGACAAAAGGCGTGATGCCTTTACCTTTATGGAAGGTGGGAACGGTACCAGGCTATTTTCACTCCAACAAGTCATATTAGTTGTGCCAGCTTCTGCCTTTCAGCTTCTCCTGTGCTCTATCTCTTGGGCACATTTTGTTTCTTGTCACACTAGCTGATCCCTCGATTAAAAACATTGAATGCTGAGAGGGTGTTATCCCTGTTCAGAGTTTTTGATCCTCGGTGTCTGGGGTAACTGCTGGGCCCTCTTATCCCTAGCTGAAACAGTTGATCCCTGGATCTTTGTGGAAATGATTGCAAGACTGAAATGGGTGCTTAAACATGCCAAGTATGTTTGCCTTGCCTACAACCTCATGGAGAAAAGCAATTTGAGGTTCACATATTAAATGACTGTAAGGCACGATTCTAGCCAAATATTCCCCGCTGACTATGTGGAACATCAATCTAAATTCAATTCAGAACTGTTTATAAATGCAGTTCACAACCGATCCAGTTAATATCAAGTTCTATAGAATACAATTCAGCCTAGATTCAACTGTGATGCAATACCACCGTTTAGTTGGATGCAGATCCAAATAAATATAATCTCTGGTAGAAGCCTGGGAGCTTGAGCTGTGTCTTTGCTGTTAGGAGTCCACTCTTTGAGACGGAAATCTTCTGTGTTTCTCCAGGTGCCTGTTGGACCTATCTCCTGGTTGGGGATCACAGCTCTTAGTGCTCCATTGACTACGAGCACTGCTGTTGCCTTCACCCACCATAACTAACTCTTTCCTGAGTTCTTGATATTTCCCCAGTTTCTTGTGTTCTCTTTTCCATATGCTTCCATCATTAGTGCAGTATTTTCCCATGCCTAATCTTCATGTTATGACCTTATTCTGTTTCCTGGATTTCCCTGCCTTGCCCTTGTCAGACTTCTACCAAGCTTTTGATCTCTGGACCGCATCCTTGTTTTTGCACCCTGACCTATGAGCTTTGCCTTACGTTTCAGATTTGTCTGGCTACTTCTGATCTTATATGCCCTGGATGCTTAGCAAGACTCTGCCCTTTTACCTGACAGGCCTGCTTTTGCCACTGCCTGGACAAAAACAGCTTGCTTCTGCAGAGGTTCCATTATTGTTACGTCTATCAATA
The DNA here is from genome assembly GCF_011125445.2 of Fundulus heteroclitus. NCBI lineage: Eukaryota > Metazoa > Chordata > Actinopteri > Cyprinodontiformes > Fundulidae > Fundulus > Fundulus heteroclitus. Next base: position 9,275,529 of record NC_046375.1, read on the forward strand.
CCTTTAAAGTAAATGTAGCTCAAGTCTTTTTTTTTTTTTTTTCAAACTTTTCTTTGGTAGAAATTACAGAAATCTCTAGTTATGTAAATGTCTTAGCACTGACATTCTCTTTCCTAGAAGAATAAAAATGATATGATACAAAGGTCTATTTCTTTAGGCCACTGGCCATTAGGCCAAATGAGGATTAACATTTTTACAGATAATGATGGTAATGGTGGAAATAAATCTCCAAAACTCTAAGTTACTCAACTGACATAATGAGTGGCAACTTGGGGTCTCTGAGCAACAACCATATATAGTTGTATTGGAGTGATCCCAGGGAGAAGTATTTCCTGTCTAATCATTACAGATGTGAATGTTTGGAAGATGCAAAACTTAATTTTAACTGGAACAACATGGTTTGGTTGAATGAGATTAACTAAGAACAAAAGGTCTAAGGAAATGATCAGAATCAGAATCAAGTTTAATCGCCAAGTAGGTTTGCACATACAAGAAATTTGACTTGGTGATGATGGTGCAGACAGAAATAAGAATACAATAAAATAAAGTAAAATTGAATAAAATCAATATATATACAGAAATAATATACATTCAGTAGACTGTGCGTCAATGTAACGCAGAAGCTTGTAAGTCCTGAACGGGGGAGAGAGACAGTGTCCAGAGTCACAGGCGGCTTTTGGCCTTGTTCATAAGACCGGTAGCAGACGGGAAGAAACTGTTCTTGTGGCATGAGGTTCTGGTCCTGATGGACCGCAGCCTCCAGCCAGAGGGAAGTGACTGAAATAGTCCATGACTGGGGTGCGAGGGATCAGCCACAATCTTCCCTGCACGCCTCAGAGTCCTGGAGGCGTACAGGTCCTGGAGAGATGGAAGATTGCAGCCAATCACCTTCTCTGCAGACCTGATGACACGCTGCAGTCTGCTCTTGTCCTTAGCAGTGGCACCAGCGTACCAGATGGTGATGGAGGAGGTGAGGATGGACTCAATGATGGAGGAGTAGAACTGCACCATCATTGTCCTTGGCAGGTTGAATTTATTCAGCTGCCGCAGGAAGTACATCCTCTGCTGGGCTTTTTTGGTGAGGGAGTTGATGTTCAGCTCCCACTTTAGGTCCTGGGAGATGATGGTTCCCAGGAAGCAGAAAGACTCCACAGTATCAATGGTGGAGTGACAGAGGGTGATGGAGGTAGCTGGGGCTGAGTTCTTCCTGAAGTACACAACCATCTCCAATATTTTTACAGCGTTGAGCTCCAGGTTGTTCTCCCTGCACCAGGTCACCAGATGGTCAGCCTCGCACCTGTAGGCGGACTCGTCACCATCAGAGATGAGTCCGATGAGAGTGGTGTCGTCCGCGAACTTCAGGAGCTTGACAGACTGGTGACTGGAGGTGCAGCTGTTGGTGTACAGGGAGAAGAGCAGAGGAGAAATAACACAGCCCTGGGGGGAACCGGTGCTGATGAGCTGTGAGTCAGAGTCATGTTTTGAAATGATGCAAAACAGAAAGATGAATTGTGGAATAACCCCCTCTGTTCCCAACATTGTGGACTGTTATTGCAAGTCCAAGGTGGTCGTGTTGTTAAAAAAAGGATTGTAATCCATATTAACCATGGGGTTTCTGACAATTGTGCCACCAGTGATTTATGGGAAATATTTGTCTTGATGTGGGTTTCAATTCAATTCAATTCAATTCAGCTCAATTCAAAACTGTATTGATCCCAAAGGAAAATTAAATGTTTGTGTAACTCATAGGGGTTTCTTCAACAGGTTGTAGTAGATGCTGATTGCTGCGGGCAGGATGGATCTCCTGTTGCGGCCTTTTTTTCAGCGGATCTGAAGAAGCCTCTGACCGAAGACACTCTGATGTTGTACTACAGTCTGATGAAGAGGATGCTAAGGGTTGTTCATTATGTTCTATTTTATGAAGAATCCTTCTTTGCAAAGTTTTCTCCAGAGGTTCTAGAAGGGTCCCTGGAACATCCCTGGCCTTCTTTATAAGCTTGTTGAGATTCTTTAAGTCAATTGCTCTGATGCTGCTACCTCAACAGCTGATGGCAGAGGAGATCACACTCTCCACAACAAACTTATAGAAGATATGCAGCATCTTGCTGCAAACCCTGAAGAACCTAAACTTCTTCTCGAAGTACAGTCTACCACGTCCCTTCTTGTAGACAGCTTCACAGTTGCATCTCCAGTCCAGTCTGTTGTCCAGATGAACACTGAGGTATCTAAACTCCTCCACCACCTCCACTTCTTCTCCAAGGATCGTAATTGTGTTGGTCCTATTCCTATTTCTCCTGAAATCTGTTACCATCTCCTTTGTTTTATCCACATTCAAGATTGTTTTGTTGATGATTCTTTCCACACCATGCCATAAAGCGGTCCACCAGCTCCCTGTTCTCCCTGTATTCTGTCCATCTCTGATGCATCCAACGACTGCAGTCATCTGACTATTTCTGACGATGACAGGAGTCTGTCTGTTATTGGAACCTGAGGTGTAAAGAGTAAAAAGGAATGGTCAGAGTACAGTCCCTCATGGTGCTACTGGGCTACTGACTACCTGGTTAGATACTCAACCCTTCAATCTCACAAACTGAGGTGTGTTTGTCAGATGGTCTCCGATCCAGGCCATTTTTAAGGCCTCCACCTGAGTCTTCTGGAGTTTCTGACAAAGCAAGTCAGGCTGATTTCTGTGAAATGCACTGGAGAAATCAAAGAGCGAGATCCTCACAGTCTGCCTTGTCTAAATGACAAGGCAGACAGCCTTGGATAACCCCCCCCCCCCCCCCCCCCCCCCCCCACACACACACACACACACACACACACTGAAGAAATGTACACATATATAAGGTTTGTTTTTTTCTGTTTGTTCCTGTGTGAAGTCCTGATTGTGCAATAAAAGATTAATAAAAAAATTAAGAAGGTATTAATTATAAAATAATTGATACACTCCTAATCATTGCCATTATATCTTGCACTATACACAACATGCACAAACATGTAGAGTAAACACTTAATTTCAACAATAAGAAACCTTCAGCAGAACCAGGCTCCATATGAAAGACTTTCTGCCACATCCAGTTGGGTTTTCTGTTTCAAACATCCAAATGAGCTAATAGTCAGCCTCAGGAGACTTTATCAACAAAGTTTCAGATCTACACGCCTCAGATCTGTTTGTCACTCCAATTCCACTTATTATGAACGTCAGAGATGGAGATATTTGGCAGAAATAAAAGTTTATTGGAGGCGTTTCTGCAACAAAATCCAAAGCCTAGAGAGTTTTTGCAGTTATTTTCCAATTTGTTTCTCTGCAGGAAAACCTTTGGCACGCACCAATCCAATGGGGAAAGTCATTTTTTGCAAGCATTGCCAAGATTTCGGCTTGAAGGCCGAACCATGAAGGCAGACAGATGCATTCGTCCACATTCTGTCTGCTCCTGTCTTGCAAATGCTTGCTCTCTCTCTCTCTCTCTCTCTCTCTCTCTCTCTCTCTCTCTCTCTCTCTCTCTCACACACACACACACACACACACACGCATGCATACACACATACAAACACACACTGGGGGTTGCTTCCTCATCGTTCACACAGAGAAATGCCCTGTAAGGACATCCTTATCCAGCAAACCAGGCTCTGCTGGATGCTCTGCAATAACAACTCCAGCCGTCCACCATCCAATCAGTCGGGCTCACTGCTGTGTGTGTGTGTGTGTGTGTGTGTGTGTGTGTGTGTGTGTGTGTGTGTGTGTGTGTGTGTGTGTGTGTGTGTGTGTGTGTGTGTGTAAGTGTGTGTGTGTTTGTTTGTGCGCGCGTGCGTGCATGCGTGCTTGTGTTTGTGTTTGTATGTGTGTGTGTGTGTGTGTGTGTGTGTGTGTGTGTGTGTGTAATGTCTTTTTCCAAAGATCTGAAACCAGAAAGCACAGAGAGTATTTATTTCCCCAACAAGAACAGAGACATAAACAACTCATCCAAAAGGACTTTTGAAAATGAAAATAGAATTGAATATAACTTATTTGTGGTCAGACGGGTTGGGGGTTCTGATAGGAGAATCCCAGCATCTCATTCAAATAGAAATTCTTCTGTTGAAGTTGGAATACATATACTGAGAGTCATAAACAGAATGAAAACTGATGTGAACAATTTCTGTGTAATGACAATTGACAGTGGCGGATTATGTTGCTGAAAACGTTTAAAAGTTTCTGTGGATATTTACACTAGGCTTGAGAAATGGGTCAGTCTTTCAGTCCATTAAAAGTTTCAACTGTTTGGAACTCAATCTAAAACTTAAACCACCACAAACTTTTTCAGGCATCAATTTGAAACATAATGATGTTGTAATTTGCTTTTTGAATTAATTATATTTCCGTTTGCAGAAACTTGGACCCAAAACTTTGTGAAAGTGAAAAAGATTCAAAAGTCTAGATCCATAAAAAAATTATAACATGTAATTGTTGGTTATGTTTCCTTTAACTTTTTTTAACTTTAAATTATAATGCTTTAATGACATCCCTGGTATATATGTCTAGGCAAAATACCTAACTAGCAGTCAGAATATATATAGGGAATATTTTCTTGAAATTTAATTTTGAACTCTTAATGATTGCGCATTACAGACACCTTAAAATCAGCTTAAATATGACTCCAGCATATTCATAGTTATCCCCTGCAAATAATAGCTTGACTTCACCATATATTTTCTGTGATTAAGGTGTTTATAAGGTATACTACTGCTACAACTACTGCAATACTTTTTATTATTATTATTATTATTATTATTATTATTAGTAGTAGTAGTAGTAGTAGTAGTAGTAGTAGTAGTAGTAGTAGTATGTAAATGGAATTGAAAATATAATGGAAAACATAGAAAAAACAGAACAAAACTATCAGAATTAAGTAAAAGCAATAAAAATCACCAAGTAACCCCAAGTTCATCTAAAATGGCTGCTGTGAATTAAAAACCTAGTAAAGCTTTAGGAATAAACTGTTTATTTGCGCTTCTGATAGTTTGTGTCTCAGTAAACCGGCAGCGCTAATGGAACTATACAAACTCTATTAGTGAACAAATGCTAACTATTGTGGTAATGGCTAATCAAGGTCTGGGTAAACTTTATTATCCCTGAGGGGGAGCAGTCACATAAAAACAAGCACAGAACAACAGCATTAAAAAAGAAAAGGTTTGTGTTCATCCCCACAATGTGAAGTTCATTATTCCGAAAGCACAGCAGCAGAAATAAAAGATTTCCTCAGTCTGTTTGCTCTACATCATGGCATCCTGTACCTCCTTCCTTAAAGTAGCAGAGAAAATTATTTCCATAAAGGATGGCTGAAATTAAGATGATTTAGCTGAGATAGAAGCTAGCACAACAACAGCTGGCAGATCTCAAAGGTTTCCTGATTTGCATCTGGAACCAGGGTTGCCAAGTTTTGAGTGAAGCATGTAGTAGGAGGGGGTTCTTGGTGGGGTCAATGATAGAAAAACAGTATGAACAAATTTCATACAGTATCACATAGCAACAACCAAAAAAATAAAAATAAACACCAAATGTTTCATTTTTATTTTTGCAATAGGTATTAAGGCTGCTAAAATACTCTCAACGTCAACATAAGCACTGGATCAGAAGCCACTCATAAGCTTTTATGAGCAGTGCAGCATGTTTATTTTTTTCTTCTATGTGTACTATACATGTCAAAGGGTTTTATATATGGTATAGATGTCTGTTTTTCAGATGGAATTCAAAGCACAATATTTTGATCACGGCTTTTTTCTTGTGATTAGCGCTTGTAAATAGATAATTTTTACTTAAAGGTAGAGTCAGCTGTTTTTCAGGAGGTTACTCCAAGTCCCTTTTTTAATATCTGCACATGCTCAAGACCGTCTTACCTAGCTCTTACGCTCCACAGGTGTATCGTGTGAAAAAATCTCCCAAATCCACTCTGGTCTTATTTCTTCATGCTTAAGCCTTTCTCTTCTTCCCGTAGATGACAACTCTCAGCCATATTCAAATTATATAGTGTGAGCAGCGGAGCTACAATAAACGGCGAACACAGAAGCTAACGTCTAACCTAACCGGATACGTGAACGCTAGATATGCGCAGCCAGCAAGCGGAAATTAGCAAGGAACGTGCATACACACTGGCTTTAAGTGAGCGCGTCATAATTGTTAGCAGGTGAGACAAACAATGCAGAAGGCGATATGGGTGAGAGCAGGAGCAAAACTCTGACCAACCCCTGCCCTTCGGTGGGAACAGCGGTGATTGGTCAGATAGATAGATAGATAGATAGATAGATAGATAGATAGATAGATAGATAGATAGATAGATAGATAGATAGATAGATAGATAGATAGATAGATAGATAGATAGATAGATAGATAGATAGATAGATAGATAGATAGATAGATAGATAGAAGTTTACATTTAGTGGTTATCTACCTTTAGATATCTGCTGTCCATGGACCCTGCTCAGTTTTGGTGACATGTCTTCCAGTTCTGACTTGCGATGCAGCTTGAACACAGCATTATTCTAGTTTATTAGAAAGCAATTTACTTTCTTAAGTAACTTTTCTTCAATGAAAAATGTGCATAGGAAATACTGACAAGATCTATCTGTAGGATGCAGCACACATTAAATGTTTCTTATAATCACTGAAAGCCTGAGTAAAACATTCTCTAAGGATAAAAAAATAAAACATTTGATTTTTCTCCACAACAGTGTACCACTGATTCTACAAAATTTCTGCCCATTAGGCAGATGCCAGATAGCAAGCTCACTCAGCATGGTGATTAGGCCTACCTTTCTCAGTGTCATCTTGCCAATCTGTTCCTACTCTAATCAGAGTTTGTCTTCCCTTCCTCCAAGAACCAGTTGCATGCTTATGTCCCGGTTCCCACGATCCGGTGCTCTGCTTTCCTGCTCCTTGGATCTGAGGAAGAATTCCTCTGAGGTCACTGTATTTAATCTCCTCACAGCTCCTCAGATCATACTCCTGAAAACTGATGCTCTCACCACTAAGTAACTTACCACACGCTTACCTGCCTGTCCACCCTCTAATGCCATCTGTTCCATCGCACATCTTGTCCTGGAAATAAAATAAAAGGGACACTGCATTACTGAGCTACCAAAAGCCACCGCCTGTCGATCTTAGATTCGGTGGGTCTGCTCACTTCCTTCTGGACTTCTTCATTCATCGTCAACAGTATGGTCTTGTTGTCCTCTCTAAATTCATTATCTGCCGCCAACCACCCAGAGAATAATCACTTGCCTCTCCTCTTCAGTGTCCAGTCACAGCGTCAGCAGGAACGCGCAACATCCATAACCTGACCAGTCATTTGCAATAAACCTGTTAAACATTCATGCTGTGCCAGTAATTGTTGTCCTCACCAGAGTCGAACCTAAAACAAACACGACAGCTTGTCATTGTGTTTGAGAACAACGCATTGAATATTATCATACCTCTCACTTTTGTAATGATGCCATAAGCGTTTCTGTTGTAGTTAGAAGTTACAGATGGAACTTCGAGTGCAGTACCAGATATAAGTCTGCCCCACTGCAGTCGCTAGCAGCAGGGATCTGTGGGCATTCGTCAGCACTAAGTGGAAGTGACAGTGTGCAGAGAGGTCCTAATTACTGTCTCACTTGACTAATTGTCGTCTCTGAAGAATGTATTCCCACTGAGGACCCTGGGATTTTTTTGAGAGCTCCGCTCAAGACGTATAGACCTTCACCACACTGTGTTCAAAGGCATTTCCACAAGTGGTAGATGTAAATACATCAAACTCAGAACCGCTGGAGTGAGGCACACACACTGCAGTGCACTTGCTTGAGGACCATCCAGAGTTGGTACAGCAGGAAACAGGAACAGGGTTATACATTTTGCATGTGTGGAGAAAGTGTGTGTATTTCTGTGGGGTCTCACCAATTTGTTAAAACGTCCTTAGCCACACTCATCCTGACAAGATGAAATGAAGCCATCTCTGGCTTCCGCAAGCCAAGGATGTTAAAATAACCTGTGGCATTCAGAATAATGCAGAGATGAGCCTTTAGTGCAGGCGCAACAAAATTGAATGAATCTCTTCTTTTTCAGGGTCTTACCATTCAAAGTGCATCAGCTTTTCGTTTCCATGGTTTCCTTCTCTGTGCCAGTGCTATCTATCCACCAGTCTGCCTCTGAGAGAGCGAGGGAGGGAGTGTAGTGCAGACAGAAGGAGAGAGAACACTTTTCGCAGTGGATATCTCTCCTTTGCATAAAGTCCCCTTTGCATTAACTTCTCTGTGAATGGAGTTGGAATAAATGCACCAGCCAGCTCACACAGATGTCTCTGTAGGTTACAAGTGAGTGGGTGTGTATGAACTCCTCTAATTTGTGCTCTCCTTCAAAACTGACACAGTCTGATCGTGGATGCAAATAAAAGATCATCCGTCAAATGGCACAGGGGTATTTTCCTATTAGCAACAACAATCTAAAGGAGAGGGATTCATCTCAGCATCTCAATGAGGCAATTTGCCATTCCCATATCCCCATCTTGTCTAAACATTTTACACAGTTATCACATCCACATTGGCGTTTATAGAAATAAAAGGTTTGTAGCTTTTAAATGGCAATAAAGATTTTCTGACACAACTGTGAAGAAATCATGTATATGATAATAAATTATATTTTTACTGGGCAAAACCATACAGATTTTGATTTATTGGACATTGTGACCAAAATCAATATAAAAGTGTTTATTCTTAAGCTTAAACTTATCCTTATCATTTCAATTTGATTAAAGCAGTATTTAAAATGTCCGATGGGATCATTCTTAAAGAAGTTAATGAAGCATTGGATGTTACCGAGTCCTTCCAAACATGTGCGTTACATCAAAATCCAAATAAATATGACAAGTTATCAATCCTACAGCAAAACTTTGCTGTAGGATTTTATGCTTGCTAAGGGAGAATGTCCAGAACCAGGGTAAACCTTCTTTATGTTTATTGACAAGAGTTTTGTCTACTTTATTGTAAAAAACCATGACGGTACCCCAGTTTAATGACTTGTTAATAAAAAAGTGACTCAGCCGTCACAGGACAGCAACTCTATGCATTTAAGCTGTGGTTAATGACGTGTTGAGGTACGAAGCATCAGGCTTGGAAAGAAAGGGGACTTAAGTGTATCTGAATGTGGCATAATTGTGCCACTCAGGCTGGTCTGAATATTTTTAGATAACTGCTGATCAGATGATAATTCAATTCAATTTGATTTTATTTATATAGCGCCATTTCACAACACCTCATCTCAAGGCACTTTACAAAGTCAAATTCAATCAAATCATACAGATTGATGAAAATGTTTCCTATCTAAGAAAATCCAGCAGGTTGCATCAAGTCTTGACAAGCAGCATTCACTCCTCATGAAAGAGCGTAGAGCCACAGGGAAAGTCATCTGCATTGTCGATGGCTTTGCAGCATTCCTTTATACTGAGCATGCATGAAGCGACAGTGGAGAGGAAAACCCCCCTTTAATGGGAAGGAAAACTTCCAGCAGAACCAGGCTCAGTGTGAACGGTCATCTGCCTCGACCTACTGGGGGTTAAAGACAGAGCAGAGACACAACGAGCACAGAAGCACACATTCATCCAGGAACCCTTTATACGTTAGATGGTAATAGCATGTGATCTGCCTCCACTGGATGGCGTCACAGCTAACGGAAGGCCAGACCAGGTGTACCCACTATGAATAAAAAAATTACAGAGAACAAAAAGTTAAAAGTTGAAATAACAACAAACAATGAAAATTGGAGAACAGTAGGGGAACTCAGCAGAGTGAGAAAAATAGACCCTGATGTCCTCCAGCAGCATAACTACAGTAATAGCTCAGGGTAACTTAAGCCTCTGTAAGCTTTGTCGAAAAGGAAGGTTTTAAGCCTGATATTAAAAGTAGACAGGGTGTCTGCCTCATGGACCAATACTGGGAGTTGTTTCCTCAGGTACCTCTCTTGGATTTAATCTCTTGAATTTACAGACAATCATCTGGAAAAAGGGAAATTATCAAGGGAGCTGTATTTGTCTGGATGAAAATGCCCCCTTGGTATCAGAGGTCAGAGGAGAATGAGCAGACTGCATCAAGATCATGGACGAGATGAACAGTAGCTCTACAGCAGCATTGAAATAATTGAATGCATAACACGTTGCACTTTAAGATAGATGGACCACAGCTGCAGGAGACTAGACTAGGTGGCACTGCTTTCAGTAAAGAACAGAAGAATACAAAGCCTTTAATTCACACAATCTTACCATAATTACACAGTTACACAATGTCATTAGAATGTGTTGCCTTGTCTGATGAGTTCTGATGTCAGCTGGGACATTCAGACACTATGGCCAGGATTTGATATCCACGTTGCCTTTTGTAAATGCTGCTGCTGGTGTACATGTAGGGGGATAAGTTCTGGCACATTTTGGGCCCCTTAACACTAATTGAGCTTTGTTTAAATACCATGAGCACTCTGTAATACCTTATAACCATAGCGACCCCATCTTTTACAAGGGCTAGGTAAGAGATGTTTTATATTGTGATACACCCTCTATCAGTTCATTAAAACTTTTTTCTCTCTCGCTTTGTGAACAACATTTATGTTAATTCTTAATTATTTGTTAAATCAAAACCAACGCTGGCTTTCCCACTTACACCTGAGGGCAGTTTAATACCTCAAGTCAATTTATCTTGCATATTTTCGCACTGTCGATAGAATCTGTAGTACCCGGGGAGAAGCAGATATGTTAAGATATCCCATAATGCTGGGTAAACCTTTTTTTTCTGGGGAATACATGATTGCACCCACATTAATCATTGAACAAATGCTATGATATTACTAAATTCAATTCAAATGAATTCAGTGCATTTATGTTATATTTCACGTTAATAATAAATATAAATGAATTCATCAAATATTAAATGCAAATGACAAACATCTACTTTGAATACAGATCTATATACAGATCTATATAAATAACAAAAATCCAATAATATACACCAATTTTATTCAGTTACATCCATACCAATTTAATCCGAGTTATAACACATTACAATAAATGATTTTTTTTGCAATTAAAAATGTTGGGTTCAAAGTTGCTAGAGTGGTTAACTTTACTACAATTCCCTAACCTAAGCAGTCATGTGGTGTGTACCTTTCCAACATGGTTGTTGTAAAGGAAATACTCCCATTTAACAGGAAAAGACCTCCAGCAGGACCCAGCTCAGTGTGAGCTCCAATCTGCTACACCTGACTCAGGGTTTAAGAGGACAGAGCAGACACACCAAAAACACAGACAATATAGTTCAGGAAAACTTTCTAGGCAAAAAAAAAAAGACAGATTTTATGGGAGCAATGTATCTATCAATGGCTTCTTTTTTTCAGAGGGAAACACAGCTAAACAGATTAACTAGTCAGTAGTTTAATCTATGAGATGAGAGCCGGAGTACTTATAGTAGGTGGCAGCAATAGGCCCTCAAAGGCCTTTTGACAACAAAAGAGACAAGGTGCATCAGTAGAGAAAGTAAAATTAAGGATATTGACAGCAATATCTCAGCCAATAGCCCCATCCACAGCTAAAGACAGAAACACTTGGCCAGGAGTACTTTCTATAGAGAGCAGTTTGTCACCACAATAATTGATGACAGGGCATAATTGAAGATTAGTAGGAGAAAGAAGCAAAGTCTGGAGAAGTGGTAATTACATTCAGCAACATGTGTCTATAACATCATAACTATTGATAGAGCTCAGATTAACCCAAGATGCTCTAACTAAAAAATGCTTGCTCAAAAAGGAAAAAGTCTAAGTCTTGAAAGTGGAAGAGGTGTCTGCCTCATGATGAGCTATAAGAGCAAGACAGGGATGTGTAACTGTTGCTAGAGGACTTCTACTCAGAAAAGTCTGAAAATGCAAACCTGTTATGTTGAGATAACATGAATGAACTGTTGTTACTTCAAAATGAGCCTCCGTACCACAACATAGGGACATAAATATGTTGTTGTTTGAAATATAGCCAGAAAAGTAGATTTTTTTTTTTTAAGTATTGCTTTTCTTGGCTTTGTGGATGTGTTTTCTCTAAGCTCAATAAGGATTCCTTTCATGCTGTCTAAGGCTCTGCTGACTTATATGAAAACCCCAAATTTCTCCATAATTATGCTAATGGTCCAGATGGTAGCATGATGAGTGCCATTCTCTTTGATATTCACACACTTCAGAGTGCTGGTGTGCAGACCCACGCACCCCGACACAGGTTCAAAGTCAATGTTCACACCACCTACTTGATTCCATGTAATTACTTCGTTTTTCCTTTAGTTCATACAAGCGCCCTCTCCACTGTTAAATGCATTTGCTGGTATTTGTTAGGGGGATTTGACAGATCATGTGAAGTACAGCGCACTAGCACTTCAGCAAAAAAAAAAAAAAAAGCAATGATGACGAGTTTATTCACATACTGTATTTGCATTATAATTGGAATTCAGCAGGGAAATAAATGCAAACAAGTGGCCAGAATAACCACTGCATAAACCTACTTTAGTTACATCTTAGTGGATATTTTATATCAGCAGAGATTAAGTCTCCAAAGATGATTTAAATACAACGCTGACCATCCATAAATACTAATAGTTTTTTTTTTGAGTGTTTCTTCACCCACAGGCAAGTCATTCACACTTGAACCTCACAATGACTGTGTTCATCCACGCTTGGACTGTGGTGGCGCCGATCAAAGAGCTTCTTTCACATCCCCGCAGGGATTAAATAGCCATCCATCCACTCAGGGCGGAGGTGCGCCGCTGTACCTTTGCCTCCAGCTGATGCGCTGGCCTATGAAGAGCTGGTCATGGGGGCGGACACTGATAAGGTGCATCCAGATGGCCTGCACAAGAGTGACAGATATGCATCTTCTCAGTGCAAAGACATGCCATAGAATGCAGCCTGTTTGAAAGAGCATTAATCAGATAGAATGTGAGAAAGGCTCCAAAGATGCTGGTGAAAATCAGACAGCTTTTCAATGTCACAAATAGCTTTTCATACAGGAAAAATGCCACATTCTAAAGAACTCAAGTTTGTTGCCTGGGAGGGTTTTAAGTCTAAGTGGAGATATTTGCATATGTTAAATATTCAATCCTTCCAGCAGCTTCTGTCGACATGACAGATTTGTGGTTCTGCCAATTTTAACTGGTCTCATTCCACTCCTCCCACACTGCTGGGTAGAAGGATTGGTTATTGAAGTTCCATAAAGGAGGTTTTGACAGGGAATTTCTGAATGGCAGCAACATAAAGTAGGCCTACAAAGTTGAGTTGCTGACATCTATAGCCTGCAGTGCGGTTATTCTGCACCACACCTTTTGTATAGGCTGCTTCATCTTTCCCAGATGTGAACCTAAGCTAAGACAATTATAGGGTATTGTTTGCTTGCTTCAGCATAAAGCATTGCAATGCCTCTTTCCATGGTGCTGAATGGTTAACAAACAATTGAAAATACCATTATAGTGCCTTGCAAGCAAATGTATACCTTTAAAACTGTTTTTCATTTTGTCATGTAAGGAATAATAAACTTCAGTGTATTTCATAGGGATATTATGCAACAGAAAAATCAAAAGTAGTACAAAAAAAATTAAGTGGAAAGAAACAACCAGAATGTAGCATGTATTTGTGGTGTGTCCCTTGAATCTGATACAATTAAATAAATAAAGACAATGCAATCAACTGCTGTCTGATGTTATCTGACTAGGAAATAGAGTCTGGCCGTGTGTAATCCAAAGCCAATATAAACACAGCTGTTCTGTGAAAGCCTCGAGGTTTGTAGAGTCCAAGGAACACACCGGGCATGTCAGGGATAAAGTTGTAGAGAAGAGTAAAGCTTGGTTGGGTGTTAAAACACAATCCCAGGTCAATCCATCAGGTTGAGCTCAGGTCAATCCATCATTCAAAAGTCTAGAGAGTATGGCACAATTCCAAACTTGTGGCTGTCCTCCTAAAGTGAGAGATTGGACAATGAGACCATTAATCAGAGAAACAGCCAAGAGGCCCACTGTAACTATGAATGACCAACAAAGATCCAAAGCTCCGATTGGAGACTGTTGACATGACTATTAGTCACCCATGCCACAAACCTGGTGTTCATGGAAGGGTTGAAAAAAAAAGACATAAGAGGTGATGTTTACAGTTTGCCAGAACCTAGGCAGATGACTGAGCAAACATGTAAATTGTGCTCTGGTCAGAATAAACCAGGTTAGGTAGGTAGAAACCAAGCAGTATACATCATCTCTAACACACCATCCACCCCATGCAACGTGTGTCAAAATTGATGCTCACAGAAACTCACCTAGAGGTGTTTGGCAAAGAAGATTCAACTTTTTGTTTTTGCTAGATGTGCAAAGCCGGATAAAACTTATTGAAGAAAAGCATTGAAGTGTACTAAGTACTAAGGAGGGTTAAATACATGTGCACGCCACACTTTTCAGTTTTATATTGTTTTAAAAATTAAGAGCATGGAGATAGACACTAGGAATGTCACAGGTATAGAATATTGGATGGATGGATGTTTCCTTTGTCTTCCACTTCCACGAAGGGCCATTTTGCACTGAAGCTCGTGGTTTTAACATCGTAACATTTTGAAACAGTTTAATGGATAAAGTAAAATAAAATAAAAAGTGTTTGCAAAGCAAAAGTTGGAACAGCAACCACAGAAGAACGGCCACTTCAGAAAAAAAAAATTGGTGAGCATATCTTTTGATCACCCCACCGTATTTCGCGTGAAGGATTTTCTTATTTCATGGAAAAGACTCAGATGGTAGCTTTGGAATCATTTCAGAAGCTTTGCTGTCAAAGGGCCATGTGCGTACTTTGCATATTCACCCAGCTCACCAACAGTTCAAGTGCCAAGTTGTAGGAGGGCTGTATATGTAGAATTAATTAGGTTTTCCACTCTATCCCCACTCTTCACTGATACTCCATCACTCTCTCTGTCTCTCCCTCTCTTTTCGCGTCTTTGCATTTTTCTCTGAGGATAGTCTTCTCTCTCTCGCTCGCTCTCTTTCTCTCTCGCTCGCTCGCTCTCTTCCTCTCTCCCTCTCTCTCTCTCTTCTGCCCTCTCGCTCACTCGCGCTTTCCGTCTTTGTGGCGCTCGTTCACAGCACCAACCTTGGCTCGACGTCAGAGCCTGTGCAGCAGTGCAGTATAATGGGAGAGCAAGCAACACAGAGAGCCTCATAGGGGGGCTGCATAACGCTGCTGTATCCTCTGCTTGGCGCTCTCCTGTAGCCTCTCATAAAGCCCGTGCTCGGGCATCCCCTCCTCTCTGCCGGATCCGTACCCTTCGACATGGATGTCCCATCATCCCTCGACCCCGAGGATACCTGTTTCTTGGCGCAGTGAAGAGCGAGACGGACGAAAGGAGGAAGGAATCATGCCGGGATCGCGAATGGATTTGGGGAAAGCGCGAGTGACCATGCCGTGATCTTGCACATCCAGGGCCGCCGCTACCCCTGCTTTTGCCCAACAGCCGTAGACGAATCACGGGGAATCAAGCCCGCCGCGCACCGGGGAGGAATTATCCACTGTGCATTTGCTTTGAAAACATCATGAAGATTACCTCCCATCATCTGATGATAACCGGTCTCGCTATCAGGTTCAACCTCAGGCTGATCCCGCTTCTGCTGCTGTTTCTTGGATACACTCGCGGGATGCCGCACGTTCTCAGATTTGGTGAGAAAACGTATAATCTGTGTTGCCAAGTCTACTGGTCACAACGATAAGCACGATCAGATATCTTGTCTGATGCTCGTATTTAGACTGTGGGTTTGAGGAAGGAAAATATGCGACGCGCTCTGTAAAATGTTACGTTTTAATGATGTGCTTTGCAACTTGACTTTATAATATAATGTTTCGGGGGTGCACAGAGTTTTGTCACGGGCAGAACTCCGTGTTTGGGTTTTCCATGAAACTTGAAATCACTGTCACGCTAACTCGGAGAGACGGTACAGTAAATCCGAATGAGTATGCAACAGTTCCTGGCTACGGACTGCAAACGAAACTCGAGAAGCAGCGCTTTGAGGCTTATATTTCCTAACAGGTATCCAACCGGGCATCTCTGCATCCCCGTGGCCCTTTAAAGCCCCGACTCCACAGCATGCCCGCTGCATTGAAGGTTCCACATGTAAACATCACCCCCGGGGCTCAGAGAAGATGCAATATGTGCGCCTTGCGGACGCTCTTCAGGTTTAATTCCATTAACGCGCCTTGCATAAATTCCCGCGGTTTTGCGTGTACTACTGACATAAGCATTTAAACTGACTTCAGATAATTTGACTTCAGTTTGTTTTGAACTTAATGGAAACTGACAGCTTGTAAATAATATCGATTGCAGTCGCCGCTGGAACGTTCGTAACTTCAACGTAGTAAAGCATGTGCGCATAAAGCAGAAATCAGACCTCTCCAGGCTTCTCCTGGTGCCTAATTAGATCCTTATCTCCCAGGATGGAAATTGGAGAGGGCTCCTTGTCTCCATCCAGTCGCTTTATTTACAGAAAACATCTCGGAGTAACAGATAAAGCGGATGTCATGTAGTGTTGACAACGCATCCTTTAACAAACACCCCCAATATCCTCCCCCACATCCCCCCCGTGGGGGTCCTGCTTAAGAATCAGGTTGCGTCCACTATAGTCGCCGCTATGGCAACGGGAAGTGCTTATCTTCCTGCTGTATTCGCATCCCGATGAGTGACTTCCAGTCTCACACTTTGTCTGACGGATGCCGGTCATTTATTTTAGATCGTTTTAAAGCAGTCCGTTTTATTGCAGATATGGTGGGATATATGAGACACATCAAGTATTTTACGCTTTAAAGCGAAAAATACCACTTAGACCATACCTTGCCTACACTAATCAAACAAACTGAGCATTGTATCAGTGAAATTGGTGTAACATATTGCACACTTTTTATTCGTGTACATTTAAATCTGTATTATTTATTTATAACAGTTAAAAGGTATATTTATTTACAGAAATTAATGAGTTTCCAATTATTCTGTTTTATACTGAATTAAACTTTAGACACAAAAGTCAACATTAGCAGTTTTTTATTTTACTAAGCAAATGAAAGTACACATAATCTTCATAATCAGTAATTCATAAACACCAATTTATTCAGTCATATCACAATGCATTACTCAGTCCAGAACAATGTTTTCCTTTACATACATTTGAAACCCACAAACTCAGATTAACCAAATACACCATAAAAAGGGAATTTGAGAGGTATTAAACATATGCAATTAAAATTATTTAAATATTGACCACATATTTTGTTTGTAAATGTAATTTTCAATGTACTGCATGAGGTACTATATCTTGGTAATAAATACTACCTAAACGTTTTGATTAAAATTTAACTGCAGATGTTGGTTCAGCTGATTAGTATTCTAATTTGGGTGGTGTCAAGCAGAGAACAGTAAGTTCTCTGCTTGACATGTTTAAATGTGTAAAAAATTAATATGTTTAAATGTGTAAATTAATGTAACTTTTAAAAGTTCAGAACTGTTGTAACACATGTGTTTGAGGAAGTTTCTGTGCTTTTCAGTTGGTATCCAACTATAAATAGTTTCCTAATGGTGCTAATGCATAGCTAAAGTTAATCTTTAGTTTGACAACTTTTCTTTTGCTTTTCCACAAACCAGTTTTCATGTTTTGTTTTATTTTACAATGCTGTGGATAAACCAGATGAGATAAATGCTGAAAATAATTATCATGTAGCATTTACCTAATTTGTTTGAATAAGTGCATTTGTTAAATTTGTTAAATTTTAATTATTTTATTTAGTTGTCTTATTGTCTTATTGAATGAAACCAATTATATTGGTTTCATTCTATCTGTCTCACCAGTGGATGCCTGATTAATAATGATAGAGTTATCCAGTTGTAGTCATCAGTCTACAGGATCTAGACAGATCCCACCCATCCTTGCAATGCACTATTTGTCACACTTCCATCAGGAAAACTATTCAGAAACAATAAATCAAAAACTACCTGACTGACTTAAAAACTTAAAAACTGACTTAAAAATGTCTTCTTTCCCAAAGCTGTAAGGGCTATCATCCCCTGCTGAGGTGGCGATTAATAACCAACAAGCCAAGTTCATAATCTGTTACCTGTTAAAAACTCACGTCTGGTTACACAGGTTTCTGATCAGACAAGAATAATTTACACTATCTCTTACTTGCAAATGTGTATTCTCACACTTCAATCTCCCAGGGACTGTCGGGTTAGACATCCATGCAAATTGCACAATTCTCCAACTAAGTTGTAGACCTCTGTCTGACTTTTCACTTGAAAATGAGTCCATTAGCTGCTAAGGGCTATTTGCGCACTTAATTCCCACAGGAAGTGTTGTTGGCCAGAACAATCAACTGTTAAAAAATGGAAAGATCAAATCTTGTGTGTCTGTTGTGTGTAATTATGTGCATTTTGAATGGGTTTCTGCCTCATCAAAAAATTGCATTATAGTAACACATAATGACAATAAAGATTCTTGATTCTTGATCAGTGCACACGGATAAGCTTTATGGAAGACAATTATTCCCCTCTTTCTTAACGTAAAACATCTCTGTTGGGTTCTTCTTAGTAGTGGAATCATGACTAACAAGCACATTCACAAAGTCACATGACGTCTCCTCCATGTTAAAAAGAAATAAAAAAAGGATATTTTTTTTTTATTAACTAAATTACGGTATTACTGAAAAAGTCATACAATTTTAACTACACTTACAAGGTTGCAAGCAAACATTTTATCTGACAATCACAGCTAAGAGCTGCCATTTATTGGCCATGAGTGCATCACAGTTAAGAAGCTCAGCTTGTTAGCAAGTTTCACTTTGGCATTAGCACTGTTACTAAATTAGTGAAAACTGGAATTGTTGCTCTGACAGAAACTTTCTCAAAGACAAGTTTTATGACAGTTTCTGTCTTTTGAGTGTGTATTCACTGATTAAACATCCCACATGCTTATATTAAGCTTATTGTTCTCTGCTGGACACCACACAACCAATGAGGATTGAGTGAACCATCATCCCGAGGTTAATTATAAATAAGATTTTAGTGTATTAATTGTTCCCATTTTAATGTAGTGTGTTTAGAAATGAACCATTTCTTAACATTGCATCTACAAAACATCATAGGAATGTGTGTCATTATGTAATTTTGATGCCTTGAATTTAAACCCTACAAAAATAATTTTGTAGTGTATGAATCAAAGATTTCATAAAGTTAAACTTTATTTAAATTTATGATTATGCTGTCAGTACCTGCTGTACCAAACTTGTCGCATCCGCTTAGGTTAAAGAAAAAAATCCGCAGGGCATCTAGCATCAGTTGTCACAGACGTGACCAAGTGAGATAAGATTATTATTCATGCCACTGATATCTTTTGCACCAAGGTTAAGGCTAATGCTTGATTTCTCCTCCCCTGGAGCAGTTGTAGTTTGCGGTTGGAACACATCTAAAACCTGGGTTTGTCTCTGTCCATGGTTCTGAAAGAAAGGGGGAAAAAAATCCCAAAGCTGCTTGTTCAGAACCATGGACAGACCCCGTATTTTCAGCACGACTATTGCTGAACAGAGCTTTCAGTCACATTTTGTTGTGTTTGTGTTTTTGTGGGAACCACTCTCTTTAGAAAAATATGATGCTGTTTGTGCTTGCTGGTCCAATATCTAGTTTTAGGAAGAGACTGATGTTTTGAATAGCTGTGTGTATATGTGTATGTAAACAACTTCAGTCAAAAACTAAAATGCACATGTCAAAATGAGAAGAAATGCAAAAAAAAAAAAAAGAAAAAAAAGAAAACCAGGTGAAGCAGCAGTCATTTCCAGAGCCTTTTGTTGTCCTGCAAGACGTGCTTACTCAGCAGGATAATTCCAGCTGCTCCTACAGGAGGCCAGCTGAACGAGGAGGTCAGCTCCCCCGAGTCTGCCTGTTTCCTTCCTTGCCCCCGTGCTACATTCTGTCCAGACAGGCAGCTTGCATTGTGCAACTGCTGTTCTCTTGTCAGACTGAAACCTTTACACACTGTAACACCACAGCACAGTCAGGCTTTTGTATTCGCAGCATCTGGCTCACCAGGGTAGAGTGACAAGTGTCAGAGCAAAAAAAGAGAAAGGGGGAAAAAATGGCGTTTGGGCCACCAGCTGCAGGCAAGGTAGCTGAGCCTATTCCCAAACAGAATTGGATTTTTTGTTTGTTTAATGTTTAAAACATGGAAGATACTTAGTGTGTAAAGGGCTTACAGAAAATTTAATCAAACACCTTGTAAGAGTCGATTCTCTCTTTGACAGACTCACGCCAACCAAATAACACTTTGCAGTGCTGCTAAGGGTCTCCTGGATCCAGAAGAAAATATCCTGTTCCACCTGAACAGTCACCACAATCAGAAATTTAGCTTCTTACTCTCACAGACAGCTGAACATGGATGTGAATTGGATTAATTTGCAAGCTAAGCTGTATGAATGATTTGTTTTCTCTGTTCACTATCTTCCTGAAATAATTACTGAAGTATTTCATGTGGAGCAAAATCTTTCTCGGTTGTTGAACTTTACCTTTGAGATTTATAAAAAAAAAAAAAAAGGAAATTAAGTGGTGAAGTTGAGGTAAAGTTTGTAACATTAGAATCGTTGAAAGTATTTGGAAAACAAACTGACTCGTTATTTGCTTCTTCTTTTTTTCACAGCCACTTTGTGCAAGGAAACTTTATCTCAGTACACTTAATACACTTGCATTATTCAGGCTACACATTTTCTATGTGTTAATAGCTCCATACCTTTAACTTTTAAAACTATGGAGGTACACATTTTTAATCACAACCTAATGTCTTATTGTGTTTTGCTACATGTTTCTAGTTGACTATTAATTTGCTGCTGATACACCAAAACTTCACAGCTATCCTATCCTATTACAAATTGTTCTATTCTGTTTTACTTATGTTCTAGTCTTACATTTTCTATTCTAATCTGTATTGTCCTATCACATTCTTATTATGACATTCTGTTCTATTTGTGAAACAAAAGTAACATCTGGTGTTCAACAGAGTATTGAGTAATCGTGATACTCATGTCTCTTAATTGTGATATAGAGGAAACATACCTTACCCAAAAACCTAACTGTTGTGTGTTTTTTTTTTTTTTTTTTTTTTTTTAATCGTATGGCCCTCGGCTTGCCAGTGACTGTGACGTTGAGTGATAGTATTATCGCTACCATCTGCAAACACCATTGGCAAAACCAATTTGTCTCTGGGCTGTCAGCTGCTGGTGAAATCATTGTTGACTCATAAATGCTCTTTTTTCTCTTCTTCATCTTCTTCTTCTGTTTACATTTTCTCTGTATAGACATATGCTGGATATATTTCAGACAGAAATGCAATCATTATTTTTCATTTTGAAGAAAGGAAAAAAATCAATTATTTTCTTTCAGTCAACTGCCAAAAGACAAAAATCCCCTCTGGTGAAAAGGGAGGGGGGTTCTGACTTTCCTCACAATGCCTGCACCATGATATGGGATCTTTTATTGCATTTCTAATAATAAAGATGCTTCATCCTGTGAACTAAGCTGTGGTGCGGTAAAATTATAAGGCTGTGAAAGAGTGGTGGACACAAAATCAAGAGGTGCTGGTCGCTAATTGACTTTATTTGCTTTCGGTTTCTGCCAGTCTGAATTATCGGCAGGCTAGAGTTCAGTTGAGGATTGTAAGAATTATGGATAACACCCAGCGCCCTGGCCCACTGCCAGCATGTTCACAGCAAACCCATTTAAATACGCACAAAGCTGCTTAAAATATTCATGTGTCACTTGGCCTCGCTGTGGCTTATAGAAATGTGAAACTATCTCTGCTGGCAAATGATTTCCATGGTTTAAAAATACCCACTGTGGGTTTCAAGAACAAAGAGGAGATCTGTCTCACATTAGCATGCAGCACCACACGTGGACCCGAAGCACAGAACTATCTAGATGGATTTTTAAAACATGTTTACAGTCCCGACTCTTTGAAGGTCTCGCTGTCATGCCTCGGTTACGAAAAAGCTCGACGCTGATTAATTCTAGGGTGCGGATTGTTACAGTTCTGGAATGGCAAACATCCGTGAGGTATGAAATTAGTTTTCTTGCTGTGCTAAGAATTAAGCCATTTTTGCAGATTTACTAGCGTCATTTTTAAAAGATTATTTACATAGGAGCTGGCTTTAGCTGATTGACCTTGTCTGCGGCATAACATCCTCCTTTTTTTTGAGAATCAACTAGAATACACATGAGACCCGTGACTCCCCCATGTTGTTGGCTTGACTTCTGTGTTGGATTTTGCTTTTAACAGCCTTTCACTCACTGTCATCATCGCTCATGAATTCCTGTGCTAGGGTTAAGGGTTACATGCGCAATTGTTCTGTGAACTGTCCCTTGAGAAGAGCGCCTTTCTGCCTGTTTGTCCCGCTTTCACCTAACTGAAGGGCAGAGCTGAAAGAGCTAACAAGGAAATATTCCATGTTTTTTTTGTTGTTTTCGTTGCTTATTTCAATACATGCAGAGCTGTCCTTCTCCTTGTCTTTCAAAGGGAAGTGATGGCGAACACCAATGTCATGGATAGGTGTAAAAAAACAAGAGTTTTTGTTGGAAGGGGGGTTTGTGTAGAGTGTGAATGAAAAGAAAAGCAGTGAGTGTTGAGGCCAGCAGATACAGAGTAAAGATAGATTAGTTTGCCTCAGAGCAGTCCACTCTCAGCCCACTCTCAGTTGTGGTCTGTTATTGCCGTTTTCTTATGGCTTTTTGCGAGGAGAGACAGAAAAGGAGAGAGGAGTTTGCTGTGGAAATGTGGTGGGAGGCCAGGAGTCATGCACTGCATCTCTGAATAAATGTCAGCGGAATCGTATTAGTGAGCTGAAAATTTGCCTGTGACTACAGATACAGATGAGATGACTTTAACAGAAGAGAAATACGTTGGTAACGCTAATGTCCTTGTGATTCGTTTGAAAAATTTAACTGTCGACGTGTTTTTATTAGTCTTTATTAGCAGTGTGTCCCGGACCCACTGTAAACTGTAAAATGGTGGAAATCAATACGAATCGAAACGCTGCTAAGGGGAATAATGAACAAAGTAGCGAAAGAATCAGGCAGCAAAAAAAAATAACAAAGAGGCAATGCCAATTCCCAGCTGCCGCCCCCTTTCTTGTCACACATTCCCTTCGGTGGGAAAAACATAAACAAATGTGAGAGAATCAAACATAGGTGTGTACTGTAAGTGTGTGTGATTACGCCAGAAATACATTTATCTTTAAATGACAATTAATTAAATAATTATTTGTTTTATGCAGCTATTTGATCAAGGCAAAAGCTACAGTTAACTGATTTCATTTACATTCAGGTGTTCATAATGTTCTGTCAGATGTTTAAATATGCATTTTAACAGAATAATGTACATTTGCATTCAGACCCCTTTACTCTAATACCCCAGGATAAAGAATGCCCCCAACTGAAATCAGAGGTCACTGACATAATAAGCAGAGTCCACATCAGTATGAATGTTGCTGTTTTGTGAAGTCCTCACATGTTTTTTATTGCATATGGGTGAAACAAAGAACCCAAAAATCATAAAGATCAAGGAACACACCTGAAAGATCAGAAATATATATTTTTTAGATTTATAGCATTGTTCGCTCATAAAGCAATACACCAGGCTTTGAGCCAAGGAGCACCGGTTAATCTACCATTTAAAAAACATTTAAAAATGGAAAGAGTGTGGCACAAACTCAAACCTACCTAAACGTGGTGGCCCACCTAAACTGAAGAGAGCAGCAAGGAGAGCACTAGTCAGCAAAGCACACAACAGGCCCAGGGAGTCTGTGGAGGAGCCAAAGAGCTGCACAACCTATACAGCTATAAGTCTGATCTTTCAAAATGTGTACCAAGATGATTTTTTTTATTTCATATAGTTACTCAAAATGCTACAGTGTAACATTAATAAACATGATAGAATTTTGTGAATGTCTCGAATTTAACAATTTAGCTTGTTTCCCTCTAGAGTAAGAAAGACAAGAAGATGAGAAATCCTTCATTGTCCAACAATGGGGGAATTTGGGCATGACGTGGCAAAGACACAGACAGAGTTACACACAGTTTATAGTAGTAAAAAAACAAGCTAAAGTTAGCTTTAAAGCAGCAGAGGATGCACTTTATCAAAAATGGCAAAAATAAAAGTACATGTGTAAGTAAATATTCCACAGCTATTGATAAAATGGTATACTTGGGTAAAAATAAAAGAGAAAATATTCAAGTTAACAGTGGGAAAAAAGCCTAATTACAGAACAATATTAAATAATATGAAATATGCATGATAGTACCGCAGCATTTCAAAGTAGCTAAGGCACGTGCAAGTGTACCTTAGCAACTGAGACTGTAAATGATTCATGATCAAACCAGAACCCGTGCAACCATTAGCATGTTGTAAACATTTATTAAGTATATTGTGAGCAGCAGAGATTATAGAATCTGACAGCCCGCTGGGAAGAACGACCAGCAGAAGTGCTCCTTAGAGCATCTGGGGTGCAGTAGTATGTCACTAAAAGCAAAGCAACAGCTCCATGCATGGGGTGGGAGACATTCTCCATCAGTGATGAGATTTTCCTTACTATCCTTCTGTCACCTACCACCTGCTCTGGGTCCAGGGGGCATCCAGGGGACAGAGCTGGTCCTCATCATGAGCTTATGGAACTGCTTCCTCTCAGCTACAGTTAAGGTGCTGCTCCAACAGACCACACAATAGAAGATGTCTGATGCCACTACAGAGTCAAAGACGGTCTTCAGGAGTGCCCCTTGCAGTCAAAAAGACCTCAGTCTCCTCAGGAGGTAGAATCTGCTCTGTCCCTTCTTGTAAAGAGCATCAGTATTATGACTCCAGTCCAGTTTATTATGACTCCAGTCCAGTTTATTGTTCAGGCGAACACCCAGGTGCTTATAAGAGTCCACTATCTGAACATCAGTTCCCTGGATGTTCACCTGTGTCCGTGTGGTGGGCCTGCGGCTGCGAATCTGAATGAGTATGCTGCCCAATAAAAAGGAGACATATTAAACAATAAAATATATATGCAATAGATGGAGTTTAAGACATCACCAGACCAAACAGAACAAAAAAATAAAAACACCAACAAAATAAAGGATCTAAGAAAAGCTAAGCGGTTAAAAGTGTTTGCAGTTTTGGAGTTGCCTTACACAATGTTAAAGATGAGTCTTATCATACAATATTAAGACAACTCTGTCAAATCTGGTGGTAAATCGTTCCAATATTTACAGCCTTTTACAGATAGCACATTTTGTCCAAATGACGTTCACCTATGTGGTACTAAACTGTCCCCTATAGTGGTGGTCTTTGTCCTAAAACCACCAACCAGTCCTATGTTTAAAAAAAAAACTCACATAGAGAAGAGGGAGAATCCATCCAAAGTCTTATGTGTAGAACAATCTTAAGTTAATAGAATTCTCAGAACCCAATAATTGATTTTGTGCTCCTAAATGTTACAGTAGTGAAATTGTAAAAGCTTTTAATCAAAAGCTTTCATAGTTTTCTTTAACAGTGATCCTATTATTTTTAAAAATTGTCTACTTATTGAATAAAATTGTGCCGATGCTGTCATGTTTCTGTAAAGTTTCCTGAGACACATGCAGCACCAGATTCAGAGCTCAGCATGTACCAGATAAAAGATTTATTTACAAGAAGGAAACAATGAATAGTGCACCTATGGGGTCTTTCGTTACAAAGCTTCAGTGGTGTCTGGAGGAAGAGAGGTGCAGTTAGATGAGGCGGAAGATAAGATGAGAATGGATCTTTTAACTGAATGACTGAATTGAATGGCTCACTGTGGTGCCATCGGTGGATGACACTAGGAGAAGCCGGGATCCTGGTGGTAACCTGAGGGTGCAGACTTCACTACCTGAATTCATGTTTCAGGAAGGATTCTGATATGAGCGGCGCAGGTGGCAGTTTGAGATCCAGACAGAGATGGAACAAGGAGGGATTGGAGATTGGGCAGGCAGGTGAAAGCTGGGGACACTGCAGCTGCAGTGGACGGCTGTGGGAGAAATGTGGAGAGAGATCCGTCATAGAGAGGTTTGCAGAAGAGACCTGGCTTGGCTTGGAAACCAACAGGAGGAAAAATGGGAAGCACAGAGGGCTCAAGGAAAGAGCTTGAAGAAAGGTAAGATACGGTTATCCTCGGAAAACACTCAGGCAAGTATGAAGTGGGCTTGACTCTTTCAAGAAGGCTGAGCATCAGGTAAGGTCCTGTGGTCCAACAGCACGTTAAATCCTCAGCAGCCAGATGAGGGTATTGCAGACAGGTGTGCTGTCTCCAGTCAGCAGCCACGCCCTCCAGCAGAGATCTTCTGCTCAGGAAAGAACTCAACATGCACACAAATTAACACGCTCACACCAGGTACGATACGGTAATCAAAGATAAAAGCAACTGTTAAAAAAAAAAAAACACCCTAAATGCAAACAAAGATATGTGTTACCCCTGCACATAATCCTCAACACACCTCAACATCATTATCAGCACATACTGACCCATAGCAGTGGCAGCATCACACTGGAGGACTGCTGTTCTTCCGCAGTAAAATGGAAGATGATAGAGTTGATAGGAAGATGGATTGAACTAAATAAATAAATGTGATTCTGGCAGCAGACTGAACCTGTTATAGGCTGCAAACGTTTTGAGATTTTGATAGAGTTTCACCTTCCAGCAAAGACCCCCCGAAACAGAAAGTCTTAGCTACAAGGGCATGGTTAGGATTAAAGCACATTCTAGTGTTAGGATGGACCAGTCAAAGTCCAGACCTAAGTCCAATAAAGAGTCTGTAGTAAGACTTAGACATTGCCAAACACTGCTACTGTAAGTCTGATCTGATGGAGAACGGTCAAAACGTTGAGTCTCTAGATGTTCAAAGCTGGTTAAAGGATATCACATAAGAGCTGTAATTGCTGTGAAAGGTGGTTCTGCAAAGTGTTGAGTCCGGGTGGCTGAATACAAAGGCATGTCCCCATTTTAAGATCTTATTGTGTGAAGGAAGAAAACCCTTTTCCTTCCAACTCAATTTTGTTTTCACTGCTTTGTGCTGCTCTTTCACATAAAACAACCCAAAAAAATATTAAAGTTTTTTTTGTCAAAAGTGATAAAACATTTTTTTTTAAGCCACTGTATTGTACATATCCCCAATTCTTTTAGGCTTCCGGATTGACTGTAGTAAGTCAGGGAAGGACGAAGAAAAAACCTTTTCTGTTATGAAACCCTATGAAAGTTCTAATAAATGTAAAGATAAGTTTAATTCGTACTTGCTTAGAGTAATACATTTGGCTTAATAACTGATTGCTTTTTGATAGTATCTATTAGTATAGTATACTATTGTATCGTATATAGAATATATAGAATATATATATATATATATATATATATATATATATATATATATATATATATATATATATATATATATATATACATACATAAGCTTCAGGTTTCCTGTAAATTGAGGTATCACCATGTTTATTCCAAGCACACAGCCAGGAAAAACAAATCTGAAGCCCCACACACCTCAAATGAAATCTCTGACGTCTAAACTATGCAGGATTCTAAAGTCAATCGATTACAGAAAGCCCTCTGGCTCTTTTTGCTATGATGTTAGACTCTGATCAGGTTGGGTTATCACTCTGCAGCTGAATAAAGCTCTATGAGGACGAGTGGCGCAACAGACTAAAGGCGAGAGGACATAATTCAGGCTTCGATTGATAGAAAAAGCTTGTTGGAGGTGAGAACATTTCTCTGTGTGAACCAAGGACACAGGGAGAAATATGCTCTGTGGGGGCACACACTCAGGCAGGATTTACTTAAAATTATGTTCTTTGAATCAGCGTGGTGCCCCTTTGTCTAAAACACACAAAGGCTATGCAGAATGTCTCCCTCCTTCAACCTTGAAGATATTTTTCTTTACTTTGAATTGTTTTTCTTGGAAAAGTTGTATGTGTTTTGCTCTCCAGTGTTTTTATTTCAAAGAAATTAGTAAATGGATGTGTGAAATTAGAAACGTGAGGAAACGTGTTCTTTAGACAGTTAATGCAACCATTAGAGAACATTTAAACACTTATATATATGGGTTAACAGTTTGTTAACATTATTTATGTGGATTCACAGTTTTTTGTTTAGATTTTGCATTTATCCAAACTGACCAACCAATGCATTCTGCTCAAACAAAAGCTGCTCATGACAAAAACAGGTGGAATATGTAAAAATAGCATGTGATCCCATGACAATGTGATTAACCATGTCCAATTTTCATTTGCATTTCCACATGTGAATCACATGTAAAAGAAAGAAAAAGACATGGTCTGCATATGTCTGGATTTGGAGACATTTTATTGGCATGTGTGAAGCTCGTCCAGCATAAAACCCGAGTCAGTTTAATGGGATTACATGTGCACCCCAGGAAAACTATATAAGAACATGAGGCCAACTCATGAAATCCATGGGATTGAATAAATTGCCTGTGTGAACCCCGATCTGGCATGTAATG
This sequence comes from Fundulus heteroclitus, assembly GCF_011125445.2. Taxonomy (NCBI): domain Eukaryota; kingdom Metazoa; phylum Chordata; class Actinopteri; order Cyprinodontiformes; family Fundulidae; genus Fundulus; species Fundulus heteroclitus. Next base: position 9,304,124 of record NC_046375.1, read on the forward strand.
CCCGTGGACTTGCGCGTTAGACGTTCTGATTTTTTAACACTATTCTATTTATAATGACCACCAAAAGCACTTTTATTCTCTAGATCTCATCACTGTGCTTGACTCATGACTGTTTCTACATTAGCTTAAAAATGCTCCGATTGGTGTGCAGCTTGGGGTTCAATGCCTTGCCCAAGGACACTTAGACATGAAGGAGGTAAGCTGGAATCAAACTCATAGATAGGCGATTTTTTATTGAATATTACTATGTAAAAGACACACAAAGAAACCTTCCACAGGTGATGGATCCTCCCACATGAGATTTGACATGTGGAAATTATAGTTTTAATACTGTAGGGAATGTCTGCTACATGTTAAATGTTTTCATAAATGTTTTTTTTCCATATAGACAGGTGTTTTGTGTTAACATTCATAAAGCAGCTGAGAAAACCTTCCACCTGTGAAAGGTTTTCTCACATGCCTATCATGTAGATAATATGTAGCAACATGTTAAACACCTCATACTATTGTATAGTAACATTTGAACTACATGGCAAAGCATTCCTCAAGTGAACTCTTTTCCCACATTTGCCGTGTTGAAATTATATTGTGTAGCAAAATGTGCAAAAGTAGGCTACTCCATATGTAAGACATTTATTTCACTTTTTACACGTTTTGCTATAATTATTTACATCTGTGCTTTTTGCTGTCATTGCTTGTGGAGCAGGCTATCATAAATCAATAATGAAAACGCAATATCCTTTTTTCTGGTAAACAAAATTGCTGTAGATTAAAACAGACATGGTCAGAATTTTCCTTTTGCACACAACCTTTTGATTTTCCATCAATTTCATCCCCGTTGTCTCTCTTTCCCTTACCCTAAATGATCTTTGTTTACAGAAAATAAAGTAAGCACACACATTGTTTTCTGAGGGACTTCATTATTTTGTCTGCTCTTTTGATCCATCCGCCTCTGGCTATTTTCGTTGCAAGAGTCACGCAGCAGGTCTCGTTCTTTTCTCTCACTCTGTGCTGCTTTGCAATTGCTTGTGCGTTTGTAGAACAAGCGAGGAAAAATTGACACACCTTTGCAGCTAAAGTGTACCCGCAGCTCTGATCATGAGCTAGCTTCTGAACAACATGGGAGGCTGATGAACCCAGACCAGAAGCTGACATTTTCCTGCCCTGCGGCAGAAACAACGGGGAGGGGGGGGGGTGCAGGTGTCTGTTCAGGTCTAATGGGCCATCCATTCAGTGCTTTAATTGAGTGTCTTTTATCTGCCTCTAGTGACCTCCTTTATTCTCAATTCTTCCCTCTTCGTTTCCTTCGCTAATCCATTTTTCTGGGTCCCACCCATCCTCCCACCTTTTCCTTTTTCTTTCTGTGCCTCTAAAGTCTATAATTCTTCTCCTTGCAGTTGCCACAGCCCCATCTTTTTTCAGTTTCTAGTGTCACCAAAATCCATGGTAGCTTGTTGTTTTCTAGACTCATCTGACAGCTTGAGAGGAGACAAAATGAAGACGCGGTGCACGTTCAGCATCAAAATGATGCCAGCTTTACTTTTACCCACTTCTATCCATTTGTCCTTCAGTGTCCTTTCACTCCCTTTGGCTCTCAGCTTGTCTCCTTGTCCGTCCCCTACTTTGTTCTTCCCCTTTTTACAATCAAGCCATGCTCCTGTCTGTCCTCTGGTCTCAGTGTTCTCAAAGACAATGGCACAAATCCTCATTTGACATGCACAGTGGAGACTTGATTTTTTTCCCCCCTTTAAATCTTAACACTATCCCAGCTACACACTGCAAGTTTTGCATCAGGATTACATTTATGATGGATCTAAAACATATTTGACTTTGCACATCTTTGTGTGCAAAGATGATCTTTTTTTCTTAAAACTACTTTCCCATTGCAGAAACACAGTGCTTTGGTTAAAAAAAAAAAAAAAAAAAAAAAAAACATTAAACATTTAATTATTTTCTACAACCACAAACTCCAATGTATTTCATCAAGATTTTGAGTAACAGATAAGCACATAGAGTGACATAATTAAGCCATGCAAATAAAATAAATTAAAAACAGTGTTATACCTTATAATGTGTCACAAAACAAATGTATTGCATCACCCTGAGCACCAGTAAATAAATGGCTGGCATATTTTCCAAATTTGTTGTATTTAGATTTTTGTTTTGAAAACTATGCATATTTTTCCTCCCATTTAACAACAATTGACTAATCTGACTCTGTCTATCACCTAAAATCCCCGCAAAAAATAAATTAAGTTTGATGTTGTAATATAGCAAAATGTAAAACAGTTCAAGGAGTGTGGATATATTTGCAAGGCTGTAGCTTTGATGAATAATATAAACAGCATTTCGATTAACTCTCTTAGTCACAGTTTTAATTTAGTGCATCTACAATATACTAACATCTAATATTTTTGGAGCATCATTTTTGTTTTAAATGATATTTCTTGAGCATATTAAAGGTTTTACAGCATGTGTTTCATTGCCTACATGAAAAGGGATAATTATCCCATATTCATGAATCTATATATGTATGAAGATTAAAGATTATACTAAAACGATTAATAAAACCTTTTCATTTCCCACCCCTCTCTCGCTCTCTCCTTTACCCTGTGAAAATCCTGCTGTGAGAATTAAAGAGCTGCCTCCTGAATTAATTCTTGACCTTTGGCTCTAAAGGGAGATAACATCTACCCCACTACATGGAAGAAAGTCTAATTTTACAGACATTTTGTTCCAAATTACAATGAGTGTAATACAGGGCCATTTCAACGAGCAGGAGAACAGAGAACGAGAACACGAGCGACAAAGGGAGCAAAGAGGACAATAGTCTGTCACAATTTGAGGTGGCCTAATTGCAACAGCATAATTTGAACTTTCAGCTTCACGTCACGGTCTGTTAAACATCATAAATATTAGAAACTTCTTATTACAAATTTATCCAGCTGGAATTGTGTGCCTAAAGATTCTACCTCTGTATCATACAGTAACAGCCTGAACTCCCCATGCTTAACTTTATGAGAGTTTGTTTTAAGACTCCGGGATCACTGTTAGCAGAGTCCTTATCCATATTTATTTTGCTGAGTGATGCTGCTCCAGGGTCTGAGCATCCTGGGACGCACCAGACAGTCCATCCTGCCTCGCACTTCTCATCTGCAATGCCAATGATGGTGATTTTATCGCAACAGGGGAAAGCGATAATGAACCAGCGATGCACATGCATAGTCACAGTATTCTCCAGGTTGGACTCTCCTAGCCTGCAGTGGATAATTAGCATCTCTCGCATGTGCTTAGGCTTGATTAAAACTCAGTTTACAGTGAGCAGCGCTGTGAGGTTGCCATCTGTCACCTGCAGAGGCCACCCTGTGATGTGCTCTTGCTTGAGAATGCTGGTTGGTGTGTGTGTGTGTGTGTGTGTGTGTGTGTGTGTTTGCGCGCGCGTTTTGATGAAGGATTGAAAAAGATGAGGCACAGACAGAGAAACGACAGAAACGAGCGAGGCATGAAGCCATCGGAAGCATTCTATTAAATAAGAGTTCTGGGACGCTCCCTATGGGCTCTATATTAGAGCCAATGCACATATTTTCTTTTCACAGCAAAAGCCTCTGACTGCAGTTTTGATGTGTGTATTACTATATTTACTTGAACAATATCATAAGACTGCAGCTATGGGAATACATATCTTTACCGTGTAGAGAGGTAAAAAGTGCAAAAGCTTCAAGGTTCATAGAACACGCAGTTGGGAAGCCAAACATTTTTTTTTGTTCCAAACAAATATATGTTCACTCAACCTTTTTCATTATTATAAAACAAAACATTTCATCCTGCACATGTGATAAAAAGTTAATCAAACTTTAATGCCGCATTCACATTATTTTGCGAGACATACATTTGCAGCAGCATTTAGTTTTGTTGTAAGATCCTTGAACTTGTTACATGTAAAAAAGAAAAAAAAAATCTTGTTTCCATAGTGATGTCTTCTGAATTTAATGTTTTATCAAAACATGTTAAGACAATTGAAAAGGACACATGGAGAAACGAGCCCCCATCTGTATGTCAGATATGGAGAAAGATTTCCAAAATGCCCTATGGAAAAACAACGTAGAGGAAATGTTTATTGAGGCTTGACTGATTTTCCTGAGGCACTGCTGCATTACGCCACCAACCGGAACGGTGTTGTTGTCTGCCTTTTTGTTAGATTAGAGACACTGTCTGGAATTTTCTTTTTGTCAGCTCTGTGTGCTTTTTTTGTGTGGGGGGGGGGGGGATCTCCTCTTTTGTATGAATAAGACTTTGTTTGAGAAGGTGGCTCAATCAGTAAATAAAACTTTTACTGAATAAGGGCCTTGTTTAACCAAGCAACAATATTGCCCTAACAAGAACTCTTGTTTGATGATGTATTTCTATGTTCATTGGAATCTATTATAGAGTTAAAATATTTTAATACCTTTCCCTGTGCAGTGGTTGTTATTCCTTGTTGGATCTTTTTTGCGATAAGAAATTGGCATGAGCACTTTTTGCCACTAAAGCAAGTTAAGTTAATTCACCCAGCATTAATATAATTATCTAAAAACATTATATTATCATTTTTAAAACATCTAAATGTCCTGCTCTATTATCTATAAATGCAGACTATTATATATTATAAAAAATCTAAACGTACCAAACCAGCGTTTGTGAGTGCAAATAGATCACCTTTTGCTAAACAAAAGGTAATCTATTGTGTGTGTGTGTGTGTGTGTGTGTGTGTGTGTGTGTGTGTGTGTGTGTGTGTGTGTGTGTGTGTGTGTGTGCGTGCAATGGCCAACACCAGAAAAGAAAATACGTGTTTGTGTGGAAGCTTCGATCGACTAAATGTACGATTAACAATGTTTTCTGGAAAGCCATTGTTTTATTGTTTCATAAGGTTCCACACAAAAACATAAACTCAAGCGACACATCATTCACGCCCTGCCTCTTTCGATACGGTGGCAATTTTTCCTGAAAATAAAGCAATTTCCTTAACAGCACCAAAGGCAAGCACGAACAAGGACAAACTAAAGAGCATACTTTCTATAAGTCAACTAAGTAGTTTCCTCTTTGAGCCTATGCAAGCCGAATCGATGTGTAGCACTATAGCAGATCCAGGCTTTGACATCAGGTAAAGTTTAAGATTTGTGTGCTTGTGATTCCCACATAAACCAAGGACATTGTCAGTAAGTTAGACACTTTTCAACTTTATGTGTAAAGTGTATCACCAGTATCTGCAACAAATGCATCTTAGCCTGAACAGGTATGCATCACTATGCGTCAAAGTGATGACATTCCTTAATCAAATCTCTTACTGGTGCCTGACCTTTTATCGCTTCATGTCCTGGAGGAAGTCAGATATTCCACTCAATATGAATTGAGACAAACATATTTACACAGAAGTTCTCTGAATTTATTTATTTATTTTTGTTGAGTTGTCAAGTGCTTAAACATGTCCTCTGGAACCAAAGACGAAGCACATCTGCAATAACAAGTAGCTGTAATTGATGTTTTTTGTGTCGTAGACAAATGCTAAAATTTAAAAAAGGTCAACAAGACTGTTAAAACTGCTGGACCAAACCAGAATCACTCCTCATTTGAATGCAACGTGTTTAAAAGCCTAATTTTGTCATCATCAGAGGCCTTTCCTCTCTCATTATAAATACAACCATCCTTGTGTGAGGTTTCTTTCCACATTCAGTTTTCTCCCACTTTTCTCCTTTTACTGCATCTTCTCCTTAAAACTGCTGCCTGCAGACTACAGTATAGCTGAGCTGGCAATAAGCAAATACAATGAAGTCTGCGTCCATTCCCTGGTAAATAAAATAGCACAGGCCTACTGTCAAGAATCAACAAACAATTCTGTGTCTTCGATTCGCCTTTAATTATAATGCATGGAAAGGTTTTAAATTCAAACATTTCAGCTTTTTTATCAAGCTGAGAATGCTGACGCATGATGGTAAATATAAACAGAAGCAAGACTAAACATATTTAAAAACAAACCAAAAAACAATCCTCACAAGCTGGGACAAATGTAGCATCAGAATAATAATAAATTAAAAAAAAGATATTTCCATTTTTTGTCCAACAATATTTATTACAGGGTTTTAAATATCAGTTCTAAAATTCAATTTATTTTATTTTATTGCTGCTAGCTCAGTTTTATTGCCTTCTGTAGTGTTAGGAAATGTTTAACAAAGACAAGGATAAACATGCTTAATAAAACAAAGTATGCACTATCTACTTTTTATGATTGAATTAACATGTCCAAAGTGGCTGTGTCCCTTTAAATGTAAATGTGACTTTTAAACTGCTGATTTTCTGTTAGTTTAAGCAGCAAGCTTTGCTACAATACTAATGCTAACATGCTCGCATAGCTACACAGAAATAATATAGAGCTGGTTTTAGCTGAGCTACTTTATTTTCGACAATTCTGTCTAACAGTACTGTTGCTGAAATTGTATTGTTTGGTTAAAAACATTTTTTACCCTTCCATTTTGTAGCTGGTGTGTATGGGCCCAAAACGTTGCATTTATTCCATTACTGGAACAAATATTTATCAGTGGGGAGCTGCTTAGAGTTATTTATCTTAACTCATATGTCAATAAAGTATAATACAAAGTTTTCCCAATTCATATAGATTGTGCATGAAATTTGAACATTTTAATGGGGATATTCCCCCCTCCCCCCAATTCATCAAAAATGCTTGATTGCTGAGAACTCAGACACAAGAGTTTAGGTATATAGTTACCAGTGATTTCTTAAAATGGAAAAAAGTAGGGATAAACTGAAAATGTGCAGAACTGAAATGCAATAAAACTAATTAGCAAAGGGGCGAATTGACCCCAACCCATATTTTAAACCATCTCTGCTTATGAAAACAAATTTACTATTCCTGTTTTTTATTTAATATTCTTAACTGCTACTTGGTGTGTGTGTGTGTGTGTGTGTGTGTGTGTGTGTGTGTGTGTGTGTGTGTGTGTGTGTGTGTGTGTGTGTGTGTGTGTGACACATACTGTAAGTGCTTTTTTCAATATTTAATATTTAATATTTGATATGAGGTCAATAACGGTTTTTAGCCTGAGAATTTTTCAACAATTGTTGTTTTTTATATTATATTAACTTCAAAACATTTTTCATTTGACCTTTAACAAAATATAATAAAGGCAAGTTTGTAGACTGAACACAGACCTCAAATGCACACGTACATGTAGGTGTGTCCACACAGCAACTGCCGGAAAGATAACTTACATTTTGTAACATCTCTATAGAAATGCACATGTGCACATACTGCAATTTAATATCTAGTGAACTTACATTTCTTCGTGTGTTTTGATGATGCCTCCATAACGTCATAACATTTTGACTTTGAAGAGCTCGTCTAATCTCAAGAGCGGCTTCATATTTCTGTGAAATCTGTGTTTGTCCGCCTGTTCCCGTCGCCAAGCATGTGCTCTTAGCACCCATGCAACGTATTTTCACAGCAGATAGGGTTTCTTTTCAGTCACATTTGCGATTCGAGAGCTGTGGAGGGCTTGGAAACCACCAGTGCACAGAAGTCATTTAGGAATTCAGCAATTCAAGGCCCCTGGAAGTGTGTACTCACAGTTTGGCTCAATTAGTACAAAAAAGGGGTCCCTGCTTGACAAATTAGCACACAAAATGTCAGCTGGTAGTTTAGCACATCCACAAAGAGTACTTGCAAATTAGCACATATTTTGAGGAGGGAGCTGGCACGTTATGATGAACTGAAAGAGCCCAGGAAATTAGCACATCTGTTGCCAAAGATGAGAATTAAAACACGTTACACGATCACAGGTTTCTCTCTTGGAGCCGGGTCAGGAACCACGGCCATGGCAACCATTTCTAATTGTGGATTGTGTGTGTGCTCATTATAAAAGATTGATGAAATTGATCTCGTGGCAACGAACAAGCTAATTATTACACAGAGTGCAGCGGAATTCAGGTATTCCTGAATGCTGCAGGCGTTCACTCTAAATTCCCACATCAGTCACATTTTCCCCCTGGACTCTGGCTGTTTCTTATCCGACAGATTTGTTTAGTCTCAATCATTGCTATGCGTGCTCATGTGTGTTCACACTTGCATCGTCAAGTGTGTTAGTCAGCCCGAGGCTTAGCGTCCAGCAGTGGCAGGTGACAGTCCACTCTAATGTCAAGAGGCTTTAGGTTGCCAGGATTAATTTTGTTCTGGAGGAAACACTCCCAACAAGCTAAACAAGCTGCGGTCGGATCATGCCGTGTTTAGTTTTCATAGTGTATCATTCACCCATCGGCTGTTCGATTTCAGATCTTGATTAACTGACTGATTTACTGTATTATTTATGGTGCTTTAAGTGGAAAAATAAGTGCCGGTACTCCCCCTTTTTTCTGGGGGAGTACTCTCCAGCCAGAGTAAAATCATAGTTAAAGTAATCATAAAATAAAAATGCTTAAAGCATGTTATTATATATAAGCAATATGAAAATATTAGCTCAAGAAAACAATCCACATCTCTCCAGTCTCTCAATGAGCCCAATATGTACTTTTTAGCAGAGTAATGAGGAACTTTTTTTTACTGTTGTAGACAAAAAAATTGCAAAGCATCTCTCACGTGCAGTTTTTCACCAAAGCAACAATAAACGGTAAAAATTATTAATGCAAAAGTAGCAAAGACATGAGAATTGAGCCCATGTTCAGCCTGTTATATCTGCCCTAATTCAAAAATGATTTACTCTGAACTGCAGCGTTAAAGTCGGGTAATCTAAAATAATTAGCAGAAGTTCTGCAGACTTTGAGGATGTTTGGTTTTAATGAGCTCCTCCTAATGAATGTTCCTCAGAAAAAAAAACATTATCACATTGTTCAGGTTCCTCTGGAAAATCGTGAAAACAGGAGAGAAAATAAGTCTAATCCTGAGAGCACTTTATAGGATGAGTCCTAGTTCTGTATTGCACTGCCCAATGTTGCATTTTATTTTTATATGTCATTGTCTCATTTAAATCCCACTTAAAATGTATTGTCTGTTAATTTTCCTCCTTGATAGGTAAATCAGAGTTATCCATCGTGGAAGTATATATGTGCACCATTGTTGATACAAAATTAGTTTAATGCTTTCTCAAGATTTTAATTTCTCCCCTTGAAGTTAGGGTCAGTAATTTTTCCGGAAGTTTCCACAAGTCACTTCTTTAATAACTGGCCACACTCTCCCGCTCTTCGGGGGGATCGAGTCTTAAAAATCTCCCAAATCCACTCTAGTCGTATTACTTTCTATTGAGGCTTTCCTCTTCTTCTCATAAACATTACCACGCGGTTTGCTTCATGCGACTCTCAGCAATGTTCAAAGTCTACGGTGAGAGCAGTAGAGCTACAATGAACGGCTAACCGCTAACCTAGCCGCTAACCTAACCCGATACATAAACACTAGAAGTGCACGTGTACAGGCAGCAAGCGGAAACTATGAAGGAACGAGCACGGACGCTGGTGTAGTGTGAGCGCTTCAGAATGATTGGCATGTGGGACAACTAATATATATGCCGATACCCCCGGAACTTCAGGGATAGAGGGGAATGAAAGCAAGAACAAAACTCTGTCAAATCCATGCCATTCGGACCGAGGAGCATGGATTGGTTAGAGTATTTACAGGAATGCCGCTCCTACAGAAAAAAAAAAAAATTTAACCTCCCTTTTCTGTATACATAATGTATTGACTACTTTCAGGATGGAAGGACCATTTTACCCAGTATTGAACAGGATTACCAACTATAACCTTAACATCAAAACATTAAAAGTTATATTGAAATAAAGAAAAAATAAAGAGAAACACACTGACAAATCCTGTAATATTGTTAATTTTCACGTGGAGAGCACCACACATTTGTGCTCAGGGCCCCTAAATTGCTAGCACCACCCCTGATCTTACAGAGGTGTTTGTGCAGCAGCAGGTTCCCTGTTGGATGCGCTAATGCCGGCTCTGTTTTCTTGTGTTGTGAATGATTGTTAAGAGTTATCATTCCTCTGCTGCAGTTCAGGTCTTTGAGCCCTCTTGGAGCCAGGTAAACATCACAGTCGTGATCATTTTCTTCCACTTTTTCTCTCTCAATATCTTTGGGAAGTGCCTACATCCACTTGAATGCATGCCCAGCATTGTGCACCAAGGCAATTGGTTTCTATGAGACAATTGTTTTAAATAGACAAATATAAGTGCCGGTACTGTGTACCGTTCCATACCGGCCCACTTAAAGCACTGATTATATAGCCTTACGTTTTTATTTGATAAATTGTGCAGCTGTAAGAACAAGTTCAAATATTGGTGCCTTGTATCAAACTGTAACAGATGTAACAGAAAGCCAGTGAGTACACTGACTTCCATTCATTTGTACATTTTATCATATTTCATGTAACTCTTCATCAGCCTACCACAATTTTGTGCAATTATTTGAGAAACAACCTCAATCTTATATCTCAAATTAGTCTGAATCCCATTCCCCGTAAAACCAAGGTTTCCAAGAAGGTAATCACTGTTATTTTCATGTAGATGAGGCTTTGGGCAGACAGGAATCAGTACTTACCCCCTGAAAACAAAATTTTCAGGGGCACTCTTGAAAGTGTGTTTTGCAAATTAACTTGCAATTGTAAATGTTTTCTCAATTAGCATATTTTAATAGCACAATAACCATAAAATGTCTAGTTTGAACTAGTTCAATTTACAGTTTATTGCATTTTGTATAACAATTAATTATCATTAGCAAGCAAAAAATTTGTACAAACTGAATATTTTTCATGAAAATATTTTATCATTAATATTTTTTTAGACAATTTCTTTTTTAAAAACAAGCAAAGAAAATAAATAAATAACATAATAGTTCACAATTTGAACTACACCAGTCAGCTTTGACTTAATAAACACCTCTCTGATAACATCCTGGTCCCCTTTTTGCTGTAAACATTCTGAACCCTTTCAGGCATTGCTTTTAACAGACCACTGAAGGTCTGATTGTGGTATCGGGTACCAAGAATTGACCAGCAGATCTTTTAACTCCTGTAAGTTTAAAGGTTGGGCCTCCATAGATCCGACTGGCTTGTCCAGAGCATCATGGTCATGCTTGACTGGATTGAGATCTGACGAATCCGGAGGCTAAGTCAAAGTCACAAGCTCTTTGTTGAGCACAAACTGCTACTCAAACTGTTTGTGAACCACATTTGATTTGTGACAGGTTGCATTATCCTGCTCCAAGAATCCACAGCCAGAAAATAATCTAAAGGAATGATGGACCATTGAACAAATGTCCACGGTATGCAGCAATGCGTAGATTTGTGCTAGTTGTCAAACTAACACCCACATGAATGGCAGGACCTAAGGTTTCCCAGCAAAACACTGGCCAAAGCATAATATTTCCATCAGCTCTTTTCCCCATAGTCCATTTAGGTTTCACAATCAGTCATAGTCAGTAAATTAGATTGTTGTTGAAAAGTTCATTCAGTTCAGCAAATCAATTAGTAAAGCACATTAAATAGATTACTTACACACAGACATACATTTTCAAGCCTTTATTTCTGTTAATTGAGATGATTTCCAATGTACAGCTGATGAAAGCACAAAATCTAAGTAGCAAATATTGCATCAGACCAAAAAAAAAGAAAAGAAAAAGAAAACAAGATGCAGGCTCTGTGAAAAGCCTGCTTTATGCCTGCTTGAAGGTTGTTATTTACAAAATGTACTTTTAATCTTGCAAATAAGCCTTGTTGGATTGTGTAATCTAATGTATTAAATAATGGAACAAGTCATAACAAGATCATCATTATTAAATATGACATTATAGAACCCGGAGCTGGAGTTTCCCTCTACCCCATCAATCTCTCATGAAGAGAATGTGCAATAACCTTAGTCTCTATTTCAACATTGCCTAAACTTTAAGTTATTGCATATTTTAGAAGTTATGTGGGATATCATCTGTGTTGTGTCCACCTGTGAGTCTTTTTAATATTTTTATGGTAACTATAGTTACTTGCAACCAAAATTGTGTTGTAGCAATAAAATGATAAATAAACATCCTTATGTCCTTATTATGCTTGTAACTGATGTACATGCACCTGATCATTTAATTGATTCTTTAGACTAGCCCGTCTCTTTCTGTGGTCCCGTTCTGATGATAATTGTTGGCACTTTTGGCATAAAAGCAGCAGTTTTAGAGCTGCTTTGACTTATTGTGTTTATTTAGCTATCAACGTTTCTCTTTTGGAAAACTCTAAAATCCTTCCTATTTTTCTTACGTCTGAAATATTAGTTAGTTTTGAGGACTCAATGCACACTTGCTGCCTACAATTTCCCGCCTATTAACTGGTAATATCATAATCAGTGTTATTCACTTCACGTCACTGGTCATATTATTAACCCTGGTCTGTGTACATTGTCAACAGAGGAGCATCTAAAAACTACAGTGATGTCTCGGTTTGGTGTGTGGAAATCCTGTCCTTGGGGGTAATGCCCTGTGGCTTTTAAATGTTTGCATGCTTGAGCAAACCTTTTTCAAACTAATGGGTCATTACCAGGCTCCTGCTGAACTTGGTGACAGGTTTAGGAGATTATTGGACTATTTGGACTAAGTATTTCAAGCATGCTGGATACCAGCCCCTGAAGACCAGACCTGCCCACCTCTAGTATTGGTGGACGTGTTCAGATGTTCAACATTTTTGCAATATATTTTAGTTTGTTTTCTTAACAAGCACCGAATGTTTGTGCTGGAAGATTGACGGCTGCGTACAAGACACACGCAGGGGTAATGAGTCACATATGTTTACGTACGAGGAATCTCATAAAGAAGCGATAACTGATGATGCTTCTTAGATCAGCTTCTTCAGTGTAATATTTTATCCACTTGAATAAATTTCCAGGAGATGGGTAGGCGTAGGAGAAAAAATCTGGTATGGTGTTCCCCCCTAATGTTAGCAGATTTCTTCAGATTAATGGTTCAAGTTTTATACATTTTTTTTTTATCAAATTTCAACACTTTTCATTTTGATATTGGCAAATTGTTTTTTTTTTTTCTGTACCAGCTGCATGTTTCCATTAATTTAATTTTCTCAGCTAGCTGGCTCAAATCCCTTAAAGCTGAATGATCACCAGTGACATGTTTATTACTGATCACTTAACCATTAATTATTACTTTAATAATCCTAACTTTTTTATTTATTATGTTCACCACAATTTTATTATCTCTTGCCAAGCTACCTAATTACCTACCAAACAGACCATAAAAATAGAAATGAAAGATTAAGTCATAAATAATGTGTAGTAAATGAATGTTTGATGTGATTAAAGAGAATTATCTGGAAGCTGATTTCTTTCTGCTTCTTTTTTTTCCCAAAGATATTGATGAATTGATCGTCTTGTGATAATTAAAGTCTTTAATTATTTCTGACATTTCTCCGAGTATCTAATTATATTTCAGGTAATTTCCAATTTCTTGCTGCTCATTTAGGTGGACTGAAATAGAAAAGACCATCACACCACAAAAAAAAAAGAAAAGAATTACAAATGACTATATGTGAAGCAAAGGCGCACTAAGAATGGAAGGGATAGTTTTGTCAACACTATTATTTGGTCTGTTTATATTCTGTACCAACGGCGCAGGTGAGTTTCCTGCATACCCTGTACTCTTCTCAGATACCTTGGGATGTATTTTCAGGTAGAGAGAGAGAGAGAATTGGCCCCTGTGCTGCACGGAAAGGTCACTCCACCACTGTACCAAGGGGAACATCAGATTAATGACCGGGGGTGGCAACTCTCTGCAGGCCTTCATGCATCATGTCCCATTCACCGCCAAACATGTCGGGGAGCACTCCCACTGGGAATTTCAGTGATATTTATGGAGCGTTCCCATCACTTTTGCCTCCTGCCTATTGGCTCTGGGTACTGATCCTCGCTTGTTGAAAGATGGAGGGAGACAGAAACAGGCCATGGGGGGTAGAAGGGTGGGGGTGTTGGGGTGCAGTGGGTGGGCGGAGGTCTTAGAGCCCCTAAGTGAGGGACTTCATACACATACCTGGGCCAACTGCCTCAGGTGGCCACCCTATAGCCCACCACCCTTCTGCAGCAGCACCATTAGTCACGAAGACAGTATTGTCACAATAGCCCCTTCACCAATCTACTGCTCAGAGTCAAATACTGCCAATGTCTCAGCGCCATAGCATACATGAGTCACTATGGCAACACATTTGAATCTCATTGCTCATTGCACTGAGCAACCTTGGGTGGAAGGAGCTAGCTGGATTCCTATTCATTGGTGTGTAAATAACCCTTTTCTTTTAGGAGCCATTTTCTCTGCAAGGACTCAGAGCGCACTGAAGTCAGACAAAAAAAAAAAAAAAAATAGCCTCGGCTTTAACAACTTCTCAGAACAAAATGGGAGCAGAGGAATGTTTTAAATGAATGTGGATTGCAATGTTTTGTTATGATGGCATGTGAAGGATATTTCGGTACTCAAAAAGTTACATCTAAATGGCTCATTTTCATTTAGCAAGCAAACAAGTGACAAAGGTATTTATAAGTTGTTTTTTATTTAACTAAAATGTGTTTTTTAAATGTACTGCAATATATTTTTCTTTCGACTCTCAATTTCTACATTTTTATCCGCCTCCAGACCCATACACACACGGCAAAGCAAACATTGCATACACACATGCAAGAACATCTAAACGCACCGAGACCTCGGGATCAGCTGGCCTGTTTTCTCATCCGGGTGGTTATTCAGCTCATAACTCACTCTGAGCTTTCAGTTGAGCCATAATTTACACCGGTCCCAGCGACTGTGACCGCACAGTTCACACAAACAGAAACACTATTGCAGACACGCGCGCACACACACACACACACACACACACTTGCTGATTATCCCAGCAGTAATTCACTCACCTGCAATCAGACAGACCACAGAAGCAAGCGGGAGGAGGATGGAGGAAATGATGAGAGAGGTAGTATTATTAGACTTTAATCAAGGAAAATACACAAGACGAGTGACAAGGAGGGGGGAAGTCTTGTCAGAGGTTCATGAAGTCCACTCGGGGAGAAATGTCAGATTCATCAGTCACAGCAATCAATGCGGAGACTATTTGATCTAAAAATGTTAATTAAGTATTCAGGGTAAGTGTTGCAAACAACAAAAGATTTGCAGTTTTTGTTTTCTAGCTGGTTATTCAGTGGAAGTATAACCGGTGGCAGTGGACGCACGGTTTTTCTACATCGTCTGAAAGGCATTGCAAACGTATTCATAATCCTCGACCTCTTTTACATTTTGACATTCCACGATCACCAGCTTTAGGGTATTTTCTTTTGAATTGAATGTATCAGACCAACACTGAGTAGTGCATAACTGTGAAGTGGAAGTAATAGGATGCGTGGCTTTTAAAATGTTTTACATCTAAAACTCTGACAAGGCTGGTGTTAATTCAGCTCCGGTGAGTCAACCCTTCACAAAACTACACTTTACTGCAATTACAGCTAAAAGTATTTTCAGGGTGTCATGACATCTTTCAAATCCAAATCCAGAATTTTTTATTTTATTTTTTTAGCTCCTTTCTTCTTCCTATAAACTCTGACCAGTTCCCACGTCCACATTGAAGAAAAGCTGTGCTTGCGCCATGCTTCACTATGGGGACATGGTCTTTAGGTTGAGATGCAGCATCAGATGATCTTCCACATATTATCCGTGTCCACTGTAAGACATATGGCACATTTGAGGCTGCTTAGCTCTCTTTCAACAATGGCTTTCTTCTTGCAGTGCTTCCATAACAAACAGTTCTCCTGTCGACAGTTGTAGTGGATCTCTTCAGCTCCTCCACGGCTGGGCCTCTTGGCTGCTTCTTTGATTAACATGCTCCTTGCCAGGCCTGTGACTTTAACTGGAACTCCATGTTTTGGTAGATTTGTAGCTGTACTATATTACATTTCACACACGTGGCCTCTAATTTCTCTCTATATTTTTTTTTATTATAGATATCAGAATAAAGAGGGCTAAAAAACTAAATCACACCAGACCTGTCACCTTTTAATTTGAAAACCATTCATCATGTTCCTTCCACTTTGGATTAATGTCTGCATTAAAACATGAGATTGTAAGGTGACAAACTCCAGAATGTTCAAGGGGTGTGAATAATTTTGGAAGGCACTGAATGATTTCTGTTAAATCGTGTTCCAGTCATTTAGCGACTCAAAGGAATCTGATGAGCATAATTTAATACCATTATGCTTAGCTTCACATTCAGTGAAATAGGCCTGTGGTGTTCAATGTGCTACCCCTGGGATCTCTTATAATAATATCTATTAGGTCAGATAGACATCGCTTCTCTCATCCTTTATGGTATTCAATCTATTCAAGATTAGCAAGGGAATGTCTACCACATATTGCAGCAGTCTGAAAGGGGTGCTAAAACAGGAAAACTCATTAAAATAGTTCCCTTAATTGCATGTAAAAAAAAAAAGTTCAGAAATGTACCATATTGCTTTGCAAATGTAGCCCATAGCTTCTATTCAGCACTGCAACATCTTTTTCACAGTCTGCGCAGTATATCCATTGACACAGTATAAATGAAAATACCATAAAATAGAGTAAAAGACCCTAAAGTGTGGCTTTACAGTGGTGACAGTAATAAATCTCACTTCTCCGGGTTAATGACATATTCTTTGCCCTCCTGCGCACATTTTCTAT
This sequence comes from Fundulus heteroclitus, assembly GCF_011125445.2. Taxonomy (NCBI): domain Eukaryota; kingdom Metazoa; phylum Chordata; class Actinopteri; order Cyprinodontiformes; family Fundulidae; genus Fundulus; species Fundulus heteroclitus. Next base: position 9,320,836 of record NC_046375.1, read on the forward strand.
CACTCCCTGCCACAGCCACATACTATTTATAGCTACAATGTCCATTATAGTACAACTTCCCCTCTTTCATTTGACCATCTTTTGAAAATGTGTCCGTCTGTCTGTCGATTTTTCAGTCTTACTTACTCGCCACGTCATTGAACCAGTAAACAAGCTTTAAAGTTTTTCAGCTTAGATTTTGTCAATCTTTTTCTCTGCCCTCTGAGAAGACGCGAGTTGTGGATGGACTCCTGAACTCCACTCTCATTCCCAAGAGAGTTTTGCAGAGCTGCTCTGACTGGCCCCTTTCATCTTTTTACTCTCAAACATTCCCTTTTAAGTCTGAATTCCATAAGCTTTCTTAAGATTTTGGTTTACTTTCAAAGGTGTGGTAGAGTGTAGAGATGTCGTTTTTTATTCTGTTTATATTCAGGGGCGGAAATTCAGGTACATCGCACTGAATTCGAATATGCGTTCCAATTAGGCTCATTTGTCAGATTAAAAGTACCTTTTAAAGATATCAGCCTTTACGCAGGTATTAAGCACACTTTGCATTAGGATCACACTTTTGTATCAAAAATGTTTTTATTGATGTGATGTAATCTAATCTTCCTTAGAGTTTAAATGTTGCATTTAAATCTTGTGTATTCATGAGCTGTAAGCAGAAAATGTATTAATTAACAAATTTAAAAACCTGAAGACATCAGTCTGTAGTTAATCTATGATGCTGTATGTTTTACTTAGTGACTTGGTGTTACTGAATAATGTAATTTCTCAATAACATTATCATTTATAGGGATGCGCCTGTAGTTGCCTAACTCCGTTGATGCACATCTATCCCATGTGGAAATATTTTTTCATTCTTTCTAACCCAGTTTGGTTCTGAATTTATCTTTGCCCTTCTCTCTTAACTAGAGGTTTGGACATCAGATGGCAAACTAAATTCTAATCTCACTCAAGCCAAACGCGTTTTGGCTGTGACAGCGATCTACCCATATTTTTAATAATTTATTTTTACTTGTGGTATTTGCTTAATGAATTCCTCCTAAATTAGTTTTGACACGATCACAAAGTGTGCCGCATTTTTTGCTGCTCGGCTCCAAACGTTTGTTGTTTGGGATTGTAAATCACGTTGATGGAACATCTGGAGCTTTAATCATCTCTGTTCAGCCCAAAATAATTGACATGTCTGAAGGGAGCTGTTAGATGCAGACAACGCCTTACTTTGCAGAAGCAATTATTTGTCTGATGCTGAAATGCTGCTTTTCGTACCGTTTGTTGGTTTGTTTCTGTGCATTTATTGGGGTTTTAGATTATTCTGTTTTATTTAGTAAAAGCGTCAGTGTCCAAATTTTGTCTTCATTTGTGATTTGACCGACCTCCTCTTTTATCCTCTTATCCTCACTATTCATATATCAGTTCTGAATTGTTCTAATGGTTTTTCTTTCTCTCATTTATGCTGTGTCCTGATTTATATCTTGAATTTTGTCTTGTTTGGCTTTATTTGCTTGCGTTTTATTGGAAAAAATTGTTCAAATTAAAGGAACAAATGGAAAGAGCGAACCTCTGTGTCTGCACGAGCGAGTTTAGGAAGGGCATCCACCCTTGAACTTACCTCCCAATGCAGTTAATTGCCCATAATTCCACAGACTTCTCCCACAGAATGCAAATTAGCTGAAATCCAAATGTCTTTTCCTCCCAGTAAATCTGTTTTATGCCCAGGTATACCCAAATTGTGAACACAGCAGTATCAACAGTGTGGATTTAGCAGAAAAAAATGCAATGTGCTGCTTACGCTGTAATTGCCTGAATTAAATTGATCATGTTCTTCTATGAGGCCTCCCGTTAAGGAATCTATTGCAATTACAGTTATCTGAATGGACTCTTCTGCAGACTCATTATTTTTCCTCTTTATTTTCTTTTGCTCTTAGGGGGAATATTTGAATCCATTGAGAGTGGCCCCTCCGGAGCAGAGGAATTAGCCTTTAAATTTGCTTTGAACACAATCAACAGGAACCGCACATTGCTCCCAAACACCACACTGACCTATGACATCCAGAGAATAAACATCTTTGATAGCTTCGAGGCCTCCCGGAAAGGTGAGTAGAAAATCAAGAGGAAAGTGTGTGTGAAACTTAAATGTAACTCTTGAAACATGTTTTCATAGTTATTCGACTAGTTAGTATGGTCCCTTTAAATTCTATTGTTCAAAAAGAGCCAATGATTGCTTTTACTTTTATGCCTGAAATATTGAATATTTTCAAGTTACAGGAGAATTTTTAAGATGATAAAAGACAAATAATCTGCCTAAATATTAAATTAAAAGGAAAAGGCATTTGCTGGTAAAGGCAATCACCCAGGGCAGCATGGTCTAAGGGATGAAACCACTACATGAAATAAAACACATCTGTGAGCTGTTCTCTAAAGAGCTTTTCAATAACTTATTGGCATTTCTAACTAATGTGAAATTAGGCACCTCCAGTGTGAAAAAAATACTGCTAATACACTGCAGATAGCTAATGATACTGAGATACTGAGGTGATCTTATTGATAGCTTCTTTACTACCTGTATATATATATATATATATATATATATATATATATATATATATATATATATATATATATATATATATATATATATATATATATATATACAGAATAATAATAATAAAACAGAATAATCTAAAAAATACATATACTTTTTTTTTTTTTTAATTGGCATATTTGCTCATACATTTGTGACCCATTTGTGGCTATAGGACAGATAATCTTTTGCCAAGACAGAACAGTGATTAAGAGCAGTGCTTAAATGTGTTTTGAAATATGACCTTTACGAAATTATTTATGAATTTTAATACATTGTCTGAATCCATGCCACATGAAACAAATTGTCTGACATCAGAGGCACACAAAGTTGAACGGGTTGAATAAGTGATTGAAGCTGCATGTGAATCAAATTTAGGGAATTATTTTAGCACAACAGTTTCAGAGACAAATAACTACTTTAAAAACTATATTCATTTCATAATTATTACCTGCTTTGTAATCCAGGGCGGGAATCACCAGTATTTTTGTGCGTGCGAGATTCAGGTGCAAATAGAGCAGGTCATGGTTAGGTCAGCAGCAGCTGTGTTGCGCCTGTGAGACAGCACCGAGGGAAGTTGGAACTCTCATGGCAGCTCTCGCTGCTGCCTGCTGCACATAAACTCAGCATTATTACAGGAAAAAGTTGCTACACTTGTTGCTAGTCGCTTTTTTAAAGAAAGTGGCTAGAGGGGTCTGAAAAGTTGCAAAATGTAGCAACAAAGGTGCTAAATGGGAATACTGGACTGTCTCTCTAGTCTTCCTTCCTGCCTGAGAGCAGCTTAACACAGTAGCCACTAGCCAGCTTAGCAGCCAGATAGGAAGAAGAAGACGGAATTGGCTCTTCAATTAACAATTTTACTAAATATAGTGGAATTCTGGTGTGTCTGCATATACAGTATATATATATATATATATATATATATATATATATATATATATATATATATATATATATATATATATATGTATATATATATATATATATATATTGATGTTACACTGATTATAACCACTTATAACCAAACTTAGACTCTCGCTAGAAAGAGAAAACTGACACAATGTACCCTTCTGTTTACTTTCACTCCAGCATGTGACCAGCTTTCGCTTGGAGTTGCAGCCATATTTGGCCCCTCGCACAGCTCTTCTGCCAACGCAGTCCAGTCCATCTGCAACGCTTTGGGAGTGCCCCACATCCAGACCAAGTGGAAGCACCAAGTGTCTGACAACAGAGACTCATACTATGTCAGCTTGTATCCTGACTTCTCCTCCCTCAGTAGAGCCATCCTCGATCTGGTGCACTTCTTCAAGTGGAGAACCGTCACCGTAGTCTATGACGACAGCACAGGTACAGGTACAGTCGCTGTCTGTCCTTAACCTCTACATTTACACAATAAAATGTCACAGAATAAAGATAAAAACAAGGAGCAGGTGAACTGCAAAGTGCGACACTGCTCCCGAGAGTTCAGTGAACGCTTTGTAACCTGTCAAGTTAATTCAGAAATCAATAGCTTACTGTTCTGTCTTAGTCCTCCAGGTGCTGCCAATGTCAGTCTTCCAAGAGACTGAACAGCAGCACAGACAAAAAACATAGAAAAATTACCCAGAATGACCCTGCGTCTCTTCAGCTTAATGCAATGCAAAACTGTAGTATGCGGGGGCTGACAACAACCATTAATAACACACAGAGACACTTGATCTCCGAGGGTGGCTATCAAATGTGTCTGCGGACTATTCTGTCTGTGCTGTAACTTTGTGAAGTGGCTCATAATATGCATTTTAAAAGGCGAGTCATATTTTATCTAGAGTACAGTGATATTTTTATGAGGTATAGCATAATCACTCTGGAGAAGATGACAATATTCACATGCTTATCCTCAATTTATGAGCTATTTGGCGTGATGCGGCTGACAGCTAAATGTAAGTAAATTAAACAGAGACACTGTGAGAATCACACTTTAGACATATTGTCTAATGAATTCACTCCCCAGCTCACTCGGAAGGTTAGTGTCTTGTACTTGTAATTTGTAATTGTGCCACTAAATATATAAAACCCTGTTTTCTTGCTTTTGTCCATGTACAGTGCTTTGCATAACAATTCATACCCGGTGAATGTTTTCACTTTGTCATGTCAAGTGATTTATGTTTGTTTTTTTTGCAAACAAAACCAAAAAAAGTGTCCAGTGTTCAGCCCCTTTGAACTGATTGCCCTAAATACGTTTTAGAGCAAGACATTTTCTTCAGTTATCTAATTAGTTATCTAATTAGTTAATATTGTCTCATTGTGTGAACAAACAGCATCTTAAATAGCAATGAGCACAGGAGACAGGCCAGGAAAGGAGTTGTGGTGGAGTTTACTGCTCAATTCATCATCTAAGAATAGGGAGTGAAGTTGTGAGGCACAACTTCAAGCAATACCGTCCACCCAAACTGGCAGGCCATGGAAGGAGAGCATCAATTAAAAAAGCAGCCAAGAGGCACGCAGGAATCTTGGAGGAGCTGCAGAAATCCGTGCCTCAGGTGGGCTAATCTCTTGAAACATCAGTCCTGCACTCCAAAACTCTGGCCTTTATAAAAGAGCATGATAAAGAAAGGCAAAGTTGCAATACAGCAATGAGACCTATTGTTTGTAGTTTGCCACAACTCACAAGGGGACCGATGAGATCAAAAATTAACTTCTCTTTTATGATGGACTGAGCTAAATAAAAGACAACTTCTGGAAGAAACCTTTTTAGATGCTGCACCTGAGACTGGAGCAGAGGTTCATCTTCCGCCTGGAAAATAAACATACAACCAGAGCAACAAAGTAATGCTTCAGATCTAATCATGTGTGAAAATACTCCTGTTAATGCTCGATCCAAAAGCCAGTCAGCGGCAAGATTTTAAAACTATTGTACACAGAGGCTCTTTGTGTAATCTGACTAAAGTTGAGCTATTTTGCAAAGTATAATGTAAAGCTGGTAGAGACATACCGTAGTGGACTTGCAGCTGTAATTGCAGTGAAAGGTGTTTTTTTCAGGAGTCAGGGAGGCTGAATACAAATGCCTCCAGATTCTTCTGCCTTTTTTTTCTGTTAGAATTTTTGAAAACCATATATCTCTCTTCTTCAATGCCAAAATGATGAGCTACTTTGTGTTGGTAAGTCTGATAAAATATCAATATGCCGGGACTGCAGATGAAAATTTGTTAAGAAGCTACAATCTGGTGAAGTACATCTTTACTCTAATAGAGTTAATGTTTTTCTCTATATTGTCCCTCACTACACGAAATAAAATACACTGAGGTTTGTAGCTCTTAAATAGCAAAATAGGAAAAACATTGTGGGGAACGATTATTTTTGCAAGCCGTTATACTTACACGTCACTGAAATAAGTTTCAGCAAACATTTAATCCTGCTGCATTCTGGCACCGTTAAAACCTCTGAACATATCCCAGAAGCTCATCCCACTTGTCACATTATTCTGATTCATCTTCATCACTGTTCGTCACGTCGCTCCTCAGAGCTTGGCACCATTCACACCCTCAATATCCTCAAAATTGTCCCAGAGAGATGCCAACAAATGACCTCTCGCTTTTCCCTCTCTGTCAGTCAGGAGTGTCTCGGCCCTCCTGTATGGCTGGTTGCTATTGTTGTTGTTTTTTTCTTCCTGCTGTTAGACACCTGACTTTCTGAAAAGTGAGACGGTCGCGTAGCCGTGTTCCATAGCCGTGTTCCATAGCCCCGCTCCGCTTCCCGCCCGGTCCCAGTCTCAGGCTGTAATCACACAGCTTCATGCTCCAGGGCCCCGCACCGCTGATTGGAGCCTATCTGACGGCTGGCAGGAAAAACTATCGGAGGGGATAAAATATTCACACACGGCCGTTAGAAGATCCAGGGGGAAAGTCTGAAGGCATTAGCCAGAGCTCACAAACATCCACACTGACAGTGTTTCCCAAACGCTGAGCTCCCTTGACAGATTTTTTTTTTTCCTTGCTTAACACCTCCCAAAGTGTCAGCACGAACAAAAACAGAGAGAAGCAGACATGCCCCAGAGTAGGGATCTACGGGGATTACCTGAGGACAACTATCGGAGGTTTAGAATTCCTTCCTACTGTAGTTCTTTTAACAAGTAGACTTGCACGGGTCTGTTTCACAACAATTTTTCTATAGGCCTCAGGGAGACCAAGCCCTATGCACAGTGGGACCATTAAACTGCTCACACAGCACTTCGTTTAAAAAAAAATAGAAAAAAATAGGCTGAGCTAACTTAAAGTGGTTCCAAAAAAAAAAAAAAAATCCTATCTCTCTCCAGTTCCCTCTCAAACTACCCTTTCTGCTCCATCCATTTTTATGCCCATGACAAGTAATCATCTCTCCTATCAATCCAGCCCCTTTCATCCCTGGACTCTGAAGTTCTTTACCGAGGGAGAAACTCATTGTAATCTCATCACAGAGTCTCCTGGAGAGCTGTCTACCTGAGCGTGCGGTCGAGAAATGAAAGGTGAAGATTGTGGCTGAATATGTGACTGCGGCGTCGGGCTCCCCCAGGGGGGGAAAGAACAAGCTGGGCAAACAGTCTCTCTAGTCAGAACACATCTGAAGTGTGTGTGAAAAGACAGAAGAGGCAGAATTGACCGCGGCTTTCCATCAGGGTAAAATTGAACCCATTCGGCGCTTTTGTGCGGCGTCGTGGAACACAAGGAGCAAATAAACATTTTGCAGGCTGCCGTCAGATTGGAACTTAATGTAGGAGGGTGCAGTCGAGTCTTTTTTTTTTTTTTTGCGCTTTTTCTTTAAAAGCAATGTGGTGGCGTGGTGTAGCATTCTCTTGATAGGTTTGTAGCAGTCTGTTTCCTTGCCAAGCATGTGTAGGAGGATCAATAGAGTGCGGATTAGAAAGGCATGCATATGAGCCTTTTTCTGCTCAGAAACTGATTCCATTTCTTTCTTTTTTTTTCTTCTTATGGCAACCCTTGGAATCAGAGATGCTTCAAAATGGCGACAGATCAAACACAGTATGTTGCTCCATCTTTAAAATTCCTCTTTCATGCTATATGCTACCTTCTTTGTCCGCAGGTCTCATTCGACTGCAGGAGCTGATCAAGGCCCCGTCACGATACAACATTCGTTTGAAGATCCGACAGCTGCCCACGGAGACCAAGGACGCCAAGCCACTTTTGAAGGAGATGAAGAAGGCGAAGGAGTTTCATGTCATCTTCGATTGTGGACACGAGATGGCTGCCTGGATCCTGAAACAGGTGGCGCCACCTCAGTGAAATGGGACACCTTTATGGGCTCGTCACAAAACTGAGGAGCTAGATTTTTTGTTTTCCCAATCATGTGATGAGTAATAATAGGAAGAATTGTGTTCAGCAAAACACTTGCAAATTATTCACCCCGCAAATTTACTATGTACGAACTGAGAGAAGCTAAATTGGTGAATAAATGAGCAATTTTATCATATTATGTTCTGCATTTAATTAAAAAGTTACCTACAGGAACAAAATTTACATAATTTCTCTCATAAAGTCAGGACTGAACACAGAAGCTCATCCCTCATTCATTATGCATAAGTGCTAAAACAATAGTGTGTTCACTTTATTACTCTTTCTCCTGTTGGATTACTCCTCTCTGCTCTGTGCACCTTTATTCCCCTTGTAGATTATGAGATCTTGAGCTCTGACCGGTCCTAACGGATACTCTCAATTACACAATAACGTTTTTTTTTCTTTTATTATTAGAATGTCCAACTCTGCTCACAGGCATCTTGAGCTAATTTAGCAGAGGGTTATTATTTATGACAGATGTGGGGGCTCTTATTGCAGCGAGGTCTTTGGTTAGGAATATTGCACTGTTACAAATCTTCAAAGACCTTTCTCATAAAAGCAAAGCTTTTTCAATACAATCACTATTACGTAATGTATTTATTTTGTGTGTTTATAGGTATCAGTCTTGGACCTGTTAGACAACACAGAAAATAACATTTCTAAGTTAAACATGTAGAGCTAATAAAAACTTAATTTTGGTTATATATTGTGGTTCACTTCATACTCCCATTTTATCTCAACCTACTTACTGATATTATAATACATCAAATTTTTATTAGCTAACTTTGCAACAATCCCTCATACTCAGCATGCATGTGGCAACAGTGGAAAGAAAGTACTCCCCTTTAACAAGAGAAACCTCCAGCAGAACCAGGCTCAGTGTTACAGGTAATCTGGCACGACTGGTAAATAATACACTAAAAACATAGTTTTAATAGATTGTGTTTCTTATCCCCATTTGGACCATTCAGCTCTTGAAATTATTCAATGAACTATGAGAGTTTTTTTATTTATTTTTTATTTTTGCATATTACATGTTTTTAAATTTATGTTAGCAATTCTGAGCAACCTCCTTCTCTAGTAGATACTATTAATGGAGACACTTAATCACATTTTCTTACAGTAAGGGTGGAATAATCAAAACTGATGAAAACAATTTTTGGACAAAAAGGCCAAAACACCCATATGAAACATCCCTAAGACAAGTACAAATTGATGCACCATCAATATAAAACGTCTTGTGGCGGGAGGCTCTTTGCCAGGTATGAAACTACCAAAGCACAAAATTGCAAACCAATGAAATGACTAGCACCCATTACATTTAAAAAAAGCGGTATGAAAGAGATCTTGTCTGCAAGGACGCTCTGTAATTGACATTCTCACATATCTTCAAGGCTTTTGTTTTAGACTAACTGCCTGTTTTTTTTGATAAAAATCTTTCTTTTAATGTGTCTGCCAAAGACGAGGTACAGCAGTTTGCAGGTACTGCATCAAGTGAGAGAGCTGTGAGATAAACACATTTTTATCAGTGCAAATAACACATTTTGTGTGAAAACTATCTACTCTAAACTGCTTTCTAAAGTAGATATTTCAATGTGGAAAGAAGGAGACAAAGAGAGATTGTTTGGTTTCATCTGAAGGCGAGTCCTATGGAGTTGTTCACGGTAAATAATAATAATAACAATAATGACAACAAACTTCAATATAAATGAACATTCAATGAGACAACTGTGCTGTAACGGTTTTAGAAAACAGCAATTTTTTTGAACCACTCAAGTATTTTTGGGGAAAGTGTTTTTTAAGATGTCAGGAATGCACTTTGGACCTGGGTCCAGTTGATCCTGCTGTCAGATTTTCCTTCTCGAAACAAGGCAGCTTTGAGCAGTGTGTACTGCAGTCAAGATACTGACAGGTGGTAACAACCCCACATAACTACATTTAAAAAAAAAATCAAACTAAGACTTGAGGTTTCTGTGAGAGTGATGTATTTTAAGGTTTTTACAGTTTTTCAGATATTTACAATTATTTCTAAGTGAACTGATTAGCAGCAGATTCTGTAGCCTGACTTTAAGTAAATATATGTATTATTTCTTCTCATTATTCCATCAGTTGCTTTATAGCAATAAATAGACAGCTGAATGAAAACATGTTATAGTCAGCATTGCATTCTCCAATGTATTCTTTTAGATGCAAATGTACCTTATACCTCCTGATTCTTTTTTCTCTTGTAGGCCCTGGCCATGGGTATGATGACTGAGTACTACCATTACATTTTTACTACCCTGGTGAGAAAACTGGCCCTTTATTTTACATTTTTTCTTGGATATTTTTCCACTTATGGTTCCACTTGGTAATCTTTCTTTGGAACATTTCCATTTTTTCCCTAGGCATAAAAAAAATGTCCTCTGTTGGAAAACAAAATTCATCTGTCAGTGAATCTGATAGGACTTTTCCGTTACTGAGAGCAAAATTCAACTTAGAGCATTCTGTAGAGGAAAGAAAAGTCACATCCCATTTTTATTGTGCGTGACTCAGTTCGAAGCTTCACTGCAAACTGATAAAGCCAGGTAGCTTCAAAAGGCTTAGTCACTTTCAACTGTGTTGTCGCTGTCACATAGCCTGTACTCTCTTTGCATGTTAAAATCGTCTGAGAAAGTTTAACAACAATGGATTTTCCTAATCCAGCACCACCTGGCCGACCAGAAACCGGGATGTGGGAGACAAAAGCAGGTGGAAACATTTTATTCTGACTCTGGGTGCCACTGATGTTCTCCAAAAAATCTTTGATCTTGCCACTACAAAGATTGCCCACCGCTATGTCCCAGATGAAAAGCAGCACATCTGCACTAAACCCAGAGAACAGAAGACTGAGAGCTCAGATAATAGCCCTGAACAGATGATAGTGTCATCCATTTGGTCCATTATAGCGCAAATGATGCACTATGTTGTTTGGAAGTCCAAGGGAAAGGCTGGAGCCTGCAGAAACCTGTCTGTATGTAATGGGAGACAGTGACAGCAGGTATGTCATTGAAATAGGAAAGAGAATAGTGGTTTTGGCTGCTGAGATGGAAACATGCCCATTTCGAAACCAGCCAATGTTTGGCAGAAAGGGGGCCACCGGGCTGGCCTCAACTACTGTACGCTGGTACCGAGCCATCCGTGCTGGTTTCGGAACAGCAAATATTGACCATGGCACCCGTGTTCCACGCCCGTCACCTGCTGTTGCTCTTTCAACTGTGTTGTTGTGTCCCAGAGACATCTGCCTGGTTAGTTGCCAGATATGCTGTATGCAGGACAGTTGGGTTGTCCTTTCACATCCACATGATAAATGGCACCTAACCAAAAGCCTGCCTCTAACCTTGAAATCCTGCCTTAATCAAGGCTGCTGCCTCAGTATGAGAAAAATATTAAATAAAATGCCCTCAGATAAGCCTCTTAGCTTTCAGTCATTAGGCCAGGACTGCCAATCAGTTGACTTCTCTTAATTATTAACATGAAAGATGTTTGAAAAACTTTTTTTTCCAGATCAAACACAACATTATGCTTTCATCTTTTTCTTTTTCTTTTTTTTTTTTTTTTGTTTTGCTTCCAGGACCTTTTTGCCCTTGATATGGAACCGTATCGCTACAGTGGAGTTAACATGACCGGGTTTCGCATTCTCAACACGGAGAACTCTCAGGTGTCATCAATCATCGAGAAGTGGTCAATGGAGCGGCTACAAGCCCCACCCAAACCAGACTCAGGCCTGCTGGATGGATTTATGACAGTAGGTTTTACCCCCCGTTTTTTTGTGCTTACACAATCCAGACAAAAATGCATTTGTGGCCACAGAATCTTTCTGTCTGAATGACCAAATCGATCGGAAAGCCATCTATAAAGTAATTGTAACTTTGAAGATTTTACGATGCAGGAAATTGTGCTTGTGAACAATCGTTTGTTTCTGTTGATATTATTTTGAAATATTCACTATTTATTTGAGTATGAAAACTGTCCGAGTGTGAGTTGTCAATCACAGGGCCAATGCTGCTGGGTTCCTGGGGTGGGAGCTGGAGCAGCATAAATGCCCTCTGCGTGGAGCTTTGGAGTTGGTGCTCCCGGGTCTAAATGCCCAGTAATGAGCCGGTGTGAATGGTAATAGGCGTTTATCTGCCCTCCTGCCTCTCACAGCACTCCTCTGGGAGCATGGCCAAAATATGACAATCTGTCAGTGTTCATGCAGGGAGAGGGAGCAAATTGGATGGAAATTATGGCCTTGGTTTTTTTAGGATGGCATCCAGAAAAACCCGGGGATAAGGTGATTTGAAAGTGAAAAAGGGAAGGGAGCTCGTCATGGACATTCAAGGTCCCTCTCTGGGTCTGTTGTTGTAAACAGTCAATTTACTCCACCTCCCTCGCAGCACCTTCCTCTGAGACAAACACCCTTTTTTTTTTCTCCAGCAATCCATTCTGTTTTTCTTGGCAGATTTAGAGTGTAGTACGTAGAAATCTGTGCATTGAAAGAAATCTCTTTTCATCAAAGGCTTTCAGACCAGCCTTTGTCTGAATCATGCACAGCTCTTAGTGTCTATTCACACATCAATAGCAACCTTAAGTCTCTTACTTATCATCAAAAATAAACTCCAGCAATGAAAACATATATTTGATGTTTTTGACATGCTTTAATCTAATATATTGCGAGGGTACTGCATCGCACATCGTTGGGGTAGCAGAAATAGATACAAATTCACTAGAGCAGATGCATAAGCTTCTGTTTTCCTCCGTAGCACTTGAATTAAAAACAAGCGATGGGTGCAGAGAGATGAAAATGACGCAAAAAGAGGTTCTTCACCGGAAACAGCATTCTGTGAATTTTAATTGGATTTATCAGCATTGTATAAATAACTAAATAAGATCTTGTGCTGCTTACTGATTTAAGCTAATCTGCTGAAAACATGGTTTAATAATAAATAATTGGTTGAAAACAATCCTGTTAAAGTATTTAGAGCATTGTTCTTTCAATACTTGAGTGGATTCTAAGGGTTCTAGGTAGCAAGCACACTGAGAAACATCTTAAAAGAGAAAGACAAAAAGAACCTGGACTATATTATTTGGCTGATGTTGTTTTCATAACACCAAGACAAAAAAAATGGAACAAAAATTATAAAAGCAATTAGTTCTGTGTTTTTGGTGGAAGGCCGGTGTTTAATTGTGGATTTAATTTTAATTAAAAAGTCAAATTGCAGAGATGTAAGTTGGACACAAGAACAAATATGTCTCATTAAGTAAAAAAAGAAACACAACAATTACTCAACAACACTGACTTCAAAATCCATTATGGCTGCCCGGATGTTGAAATTGTAGCTGCAGACGTACACTGTTTAAGTATTGAATATTTGTTACACAGAATCTCCTGTGTTGGTCGCCATTTTCCTATAGGGTTTCATTACAGGAAATACAAAAAAAAATTGCTTTTATTGGCTTGTATTACTATCAGCAGTTTGTCACATAGCACAGCACTTGCTTATCCCAATGGTTCAATGATAAAGTTAGAGATGATGTCATTCCGAGATCCTAGACTTCAGTTATAAATCAGTGGTGAACAAGATTTTTTTTTTCTTGGTTCAGTGTTCCCCTTTAATATTTAAAAGGAGAAACATTTGTAGAAAAAAAAGACTTTTGATTTACTGGCCCATGTACGTTTCGACTACAGTCATGAGGGTCATGATCGAAGGAACGATATCCCGGCTACAAGTGGCCAAAATGATCTTTCTCTTGAGGGTGGCTGGCTCCACGACCTTCTTGGAGATCACTCCAGGAAAGACCCAGAATTCACTGAAAGGAACTACTGGAGGATGTTGCTGGGGAGACAAGTTTTTATAATCATGTAATTACAATAAGCGAAAAGATATGTTCTTGTACACATAGCAAACATACTTTTTTTGTATTTTATTGCCATATAAACATTTTTATGCAATTATTTTTTTTTTATAAGAAGGTTTAAAATATGATTTATAACACCTTCATGTGACATAGTAGACTTTTGAGGGCTAACTTTATTAAAGGGGTATATATCTTTTCACATATTATTATCAGAAAATATGCTTTTTTTTCGTCACAGAGAAAAGTTTTTTGTTGTTGTTGTTGTTGTTGTTGTTTTTTACTTTAATAACTTTTGGTTTTGCCTGCAGACTAACAGCTCTACATCAGATATAATTAGCAATTTATTTACCTTGTATAGGGACAATGTCAACATTTTTCCACAGTTTGAGAATCCTCACTTTCTGACCATTTAGGATGACCCCATATCACAATTGAACAAAGATACTTCAGGATAAATGTAAAGGAAAAGCACTTCCAAGGATACAATAAATGTATAGCACATTCTAAAAAAAAACATATATAGCTTTTGCCTTTAGTGTAACACTGATTTCTTTATTTTCCTAGCAGATTGCTTGATATTTGTGCTGTAGCACTTTGGCTGAAGAACCTAAGGTTAATGGCGTCATTATATTAAATAGAGGGTGGACAGCAGCAGCCAGCAGGTGACCCTATGTGCCCCTGAACCTTCCTCCAGCCTTTTATTGCTTCTCCTCGATGCCTTGTTCAACGTTTGTGCTGCTCCGGACCCTTGCTGCGCTCGAGGCTTGTTTGCTCTCGTTGGCCAGGCAACGGTTGTGTAGCAATGGTTACCAGGACAACCCTGTACATGTCACCTTGTGATTTCATGAGGGGATTGATTGACTGAGACAGGAGGAGGGAGGGAGGAGTGCGGAGGAAGGTGATAGAGATTGCGGGCAAAGAGGGCTTTGATGACAAGAAAGGCAGAGAATAATGAGCAGGCAGAACAATGTGAGCGTTTTTTTTTTTGTTTTTTTTTTGGGGTGGGGGGGTTGTTGTCTTTTTTTACAACTATTGAAAGTTGCACGCAATGTTTTCTCACATCACAAGGCGTGTGTAAATGTGGGCCTGAGTAAAATCACAGTGACACTCAGTGCCTTTTGGGTGAGGCCCGGGTTTTGTCTCAGGCAAACATACATTCTGAGAAGTCCATCCTCAGACGAGGCAAGCTTGCAGCTAAACAAAACATGCCCAGTGCCTGCCTTCTAAATGTGTTTGAAAGAAATGCTTCTGACATGTTGGAACATATAATGAGAGTGTGGATACTAATTAGTACAATTAGTTTTTTTATATACTGAATGTGTTGCTGGTCTCAGGATAATTGTAGCTTCCAAAAGTGAAACTATAGCTATTCAAGAGTTGCTTTATACAGACAAACTAGAACAAAATGGCACATGAAAGGTTTCGGCATCCTGTTGTCACCCAACCGTTGTTGCTCTTACATTTGTATCACCATCACTAAATGGTGTCTTCGTGATAAAGAAGCATACACAATACTTGCGGAGCAGAAAATTGTAAATGCCCAACTCTTGATCACAATACACATGCACTATCAAGAACAGGAGTACTTCAGAATGTGCCAAGTTTCACAAAATGATTCACCCACATAACAAGTTTTTCAATATGACAGCATATATTTAAAAATATCATTGTGGATTAGGAGACATTTTGTTTCTGTTTACTTAATATGTTCTCATTATTGTATGAAACAACTCTGTGATTAAAACTGATTCTGATTCTGATTTTGAATAATCAGCCATGTTAAAGACATTGTGCTGTTTACACAACAAGGCTAAAGCAATAACACGTTGTCATTCATTAAGGATGAAAGTTTTATTTTTGTTCAGTTTCAGGCTACATACATTTTCCCAGTTCAGTTAACAGATTTTTTAGCATTTCATGTATGGGGCTAGCTTGATTCTAGGGCTAGCTAGACTAACAAGAAAGTTTTGTTCTGTTCTGCTCATCGGTAAAGGTCAAATTTCTGTCACTGTGGCACATTTGAACATCGCAGCTGCTCTAGTGTCATTCGCAAAAACTTCCAAGAAGCTTTCTGCAGCTAAACAATGGGTTTGACTATCTTGCAATCCTACAGGCAATTCTCCCTAAAGGATTACTATCCACTTAAAAATGTAACCTCAGCCACTCCTGCTACCTACTATTTATTATCTACATTATAATAAGTGAGGGGGGGGGTATACGCTCAAACATGGTCTTTTAACCCTTGTTTAAGTTGTATGTTCACCATTGTAATGCTTAGCAATGATTCTGAAGACTGCGTGGCATTTTTAGAAAAATGTTTGAGCAGTCTGAGTGTTTATGCACTATCAAAATTAGCATCACTTATCCATGTTAGCAATAACTGTTAGATCTCTGGGTTATGAGAGCTTATGGGTTGTACAGTGTTTATTCAATATAAAATTATGCAAATAAAAATACACCTGCCATGCATAAAATGAAAATAATAATTCATCTTGAATATCAAGGTATCATTGCCTAACAGCAAGGTTTCTGGTTCAAAGAGCATAGGTATCGCTCACACTGCAAACCACAAATGTCAGAAATTAATTGACAGTCTTAGAATTATCTTAGGAGTGAGTAAATGCATGCAGACTTGTTTGTAAGCTGTTTGTCTTTAAGGTGATTGGACTGGTGATAGATTCAGATTGTGTTGCATGTCTTGCCTGACAACATCTGTGAAATAATGAACATGAAAACAGAGGCAATTCCCCCTTGGGATTAATAAAGCATTTGGAACTGAACTGCTCTGTATTGAGCACCACTCAACCTGGCTGGTGTCAAAAATCTACCAATTTTACCACAATTAGCATGAATCAGTGATCGATTAAACAGATACTCAATAATGGGAATTTATCGCCTGCATCAAACTTGAAAACTCCTGCTGTTTGCAGTCGGTAAACATGCCATGGAGCGGAACCCTTTGTTATTGGACCTTGTCTTGAGCCCACAAAAATCAGATAAAGGTTAAGGACATATTTATTTAGTGGATTAATGTGGACAATCCTATATTTACTTTAATTCCCATTGGATTTAAAACTACTACCTCTATCAAGAACCCTGATGCACACATTTTTCTTTTTATGTTTTAATGTTTTACATTAAATTTTTGTATTAAAGCAATGTTTACATATCAGTTTGCATGCACAATAGCTCTTAGAAGAACATCACATCCAGCCTCTGGTAGAATCGGCATGTCTAACCTCAAAGACAAACACAGCATTGGTATAGGCCATAAATAGCATGATACTAATGGATGTATGAATGTGCAGGGTTACCGCAATGAAGAGGATCCCATCCAAAAATAATTACTTCCTACAAATTTAATGAGATAATTTGTTGGGTTGGTTTACTTTAATTTAAATTCAATAATCCTGATTAAATGAATTAAGAATACACTTACATTTAACTAAGGGGATAGGAAATTGATCATCTTTCCCTTTATGAAGCCTTAGGCACAGTTATTTTCTACCTCAGAATAATTTCACTGATGTCTGCATTTCACTGAGCTGTAATTACCTCCAGAGAGAGCTGGATGTTCTCTAGTGTCATCAACACAATTGAAATTTCTGCTGTAATAGCTCATAATAATGACTTTTATTAATAGTAAGTACACATGGCGGGGACTTCCTTTGGGTCATATGGGGGAATGGGAGAAACATGTTAGATTCAAATGGCATAATGAACTGAAAACACAACAAGCACTTGGGAAAACATGAACATTCACCAAGCTTATTAAGTATTCTACTGTAAAGAATAATCAAACTGGTTTGGGAAAAATACATTTTATTTGTACCACATTGAATAATGAAGCTAATTCATCAAGAGGTTTCATTAGATTAACAGCCTTTTTTGGATTGCTTGTACATATACAAATGTTTCCTATCTGTAAGAGCCTTCTTGTATAACTCTTTGTAGCAAAGTGCCATTTCCCCAGTGGGAAATAAACGGCATGCTGGAGTGAACCTGAAACTATGTTTGCACACACGTACTGCAAGCAGGTTTACCAAATTTGCAGTATGCTGTTTAGCAACATATAAATCCCAATTTATGTTCACACAATGCACTGACCAAGACACAGTCTGCATGTGTGACTGGAGCTCGAGCATCATTCATTTCATATGGGGTTTAATTTCTTTTGGAGCATTGGACGAAAGAGGAAGACAAATAAGAAGAAAGCGGGTTTACTGGGATACTTAGGAGCACAGAGATTGGGATGGGGGTGGGACGACACATCGCTGCATTAATAAGCACTGCTGGGAGAAGAGTGAATGATACCCACAGTGAGTGCTAGAGGAAAGTGCAAGGTGGCAGCTATACACTCCAATTAGGAACTGTTTATCACGCATGTTTAAATACATGTTTGTGCTGTCCTGCAGGCAAACCTTAAATATGCTGAACACATGCTGAAAAAAACGTCTGATTCATTTCCCCATTTGATTGCGTCCCCAAAGGGGAGGACTTGGCTGTAGATTGTTGTAGCATGCAATTGTCTCAAATCTGGCAACTGAAGACACACAAGTCCCCGGATGCTTCATTTAAGCAACATTTCAACCAAATCAGGGCCCTCAGTGAGGGTGTTGAGCCAAATTAGGTACTCCCCAGTCAGTCTGATATTGAACAGAAGATGCAGACAGTAGTTTTGCCTGATATGAATCACTGCACAGATAAACTTAGTACAAAATAAAATTAAGCACTTGGGAAATCTTTTTATCTGCACAAACTGGTTTCAGTTTCTATCCTGCAGCTTACATAAGCTTAACTTCTGGGAAAATATTCACACAGTTAATAGAACTGAGCAGTAGGCTTCGTCATTCTGTTTGATGCAGTGTTTAAGAGAAGCATTAGCATGAACAGGCTAAGCAAGGGAAGGTAGGAGACGGAAAAAAAATACCAGTTTCACGTCCTGCTGTAATAAAATAGATTAAAAAGCCTATCAGATGATCTAACAAAAATATTACATTTTACTGCTGCTTCTAGAATAGCATCCATCTTCAGGGTAATATTTTACTATAAAAAGGTATTTATCACTATGTTAATACTTAGAATAGAATTTATAGTTAATTGATTTCTCATAGCACATATTCAAACAAGGGAAGAAAGCACTAGTGATTTTTTGGGGGGTTAACATTGTTCCCTAATTAAAATAACACTTCAGCCAGACTTAATGTGTTTTTCAAAATAAATTTGGATGGTGGTCTTAAGGATCACATGTCAGAAGGATCACTGCGGAACTAAACGGCTCCACTTAAAGTTGTAGTCAGTGAAATATTGCAAACCTATTTTTTGAGGTTTCATATGTCATTGATGCGTTTAGCCTGCTAGGTGACGGAGTTTATTAGCCACATTTTCTGCTTTGGTGACTAGCCTGCAGTAGGCTGTTTATTTTTCTGACAGACATGCTAAGGCTTAATTCATTCCACACAATCCACTCTGCTATCGCATTGACCGCAAAACCTGTCAGATGTAAATTTAGTAATCTTCACCTATTCATTAGGGTGCGCCATGACTCTCCACAGACATCTGAAGCAATCTCTGGATATTTGTGACTGAACAAATTAATTGAAGTTTTAATCTAAGGGACAATAACGAGCCGTTTCCTTTTGCATTTTCAAGCCAATTTAAAACAACGCAGGGCTTTACAGATGTATTTTATACATTAACGATGGAGCAGCAACAACAACAACAACAAAAATACATCAAAATAAAAATGAGTTCCACACAGGTTCAAAGGTTGATTGCGTCCATCACAGCAGTGTGATCTGCCTCTCTCTGATCCCACTTGGCAGAGAGAAGAATCTTTTTAAGACAGCGACTGGGGAGAGCAGACACTCGATGCCCTGTGCCGGGCATCACCAGCTGGGCTTGGCACGGCATCAACATTATTAGCACCACTGCTGTCTAGGTCCATAGACGCTATTTGTGGGTGGGTGAAAACAGACGAGGGGAAGAAAAGGAATTTGAAATGAAGATTTATGATCCATTTTCTCTTTTTCTTCCCTTTTGCTTCTTTGCAGTTTGCTGCAGAGGTTTGTCCAATTGTTGGCATTACATAGAACTGCTTAATAAACATGGAATAAGAAAATTCAGTGCAACACAAATAGATCAAAAAGATGGGACAAAGTCAAATAGATACTCGAGCAATAATATCAAGTAAATCATAGATGCCTACCCACATGCTCATGTACACTATACATTCCTCAAAAGTAATGGAAGCAAGAACCTGCTGATGTTATGGAGCAATAAAAGCCTTTGCAATCAGGGACTACAACTATCATCAGATCAGTATTGTGCAATCAGCCCCTGGAGGTTAATGCTGTCGGCAGTAGGGGATGAGTGTTATATGCTCACCCTTGGACTTGAGGATATTGGATGGCCTTAGGACCCTGTGGCATGTTATTATCTTTTTCAGGGTTGATAGGCTGACCCTTATGGTTTAGGTTAGGAGTTTAATGCACAACGGGGTGGCTATATAAGTTTACGGTAATAGTCAAAAGAAAATACACACTCTTGGACTTCTAGAGTGGTATAAATAAGCTGGACTTTACTTGATTATATGATTATTTAAATCTAACACAAATGCAAAACTGCCACGCAGATCTCTTCATCAATTACGTTGCAAGCAAACATGAAGCCAAAAATAAAGCTGTATCTGAAAATTCAGTATGACTCAGCAACACTAAATATGTCAAAAACCACATAAAACCCTTAATAATGTTCAGTCTTAATGAGTCAAACATGTTGATGGTCAACATGATGACTAGGCTGTCAATTATTTTACATTAGATCAAGCTTGCCAAGGTGTTATGAAGCAGTTAAAACTAGCAACGTAAAGTTGCAATGAGAAATGTAGTTTTATAAGGGTGCAACAATAAACCTAGCTAATAATAATAATAATAATAATAATAATAATAATAATAATAATAATAATAATGCATTTTATTTAGGAAAGCACCTTTTAGAATACCGAAGGACGCTGTACAGAACATTAATGATAAAACAGTAAACAATAAAAGTTACAGTGAACTTGCAATCACAGAGAGTCTGCACTTTTAAACAGATGGGTTTTGAATTTGGGCTTGAACTGGTAGAGGATGGTGTCAGTATTGCAGATGTCTGGAGGGAGGGAATTCCTGAGTTTGGGAGCAGAGCGGGTGAAAGCTCTGCTCCCCATGGTGCTGAAGCGGGAAGGAGAACAGTGAAGTGAACAGAAGAGGAGGATCTAAGGGTGTGGGTGATGTGAAGAAGATCAAAAAGGTAGGGGGAGTGAGGTTCTGATAGCCTTGAATGTGCAGAGAAGGATTTTGAATTCTATTCTGAATCTAACCGGGAGCCAGTGGAGCTGCTGTAGGACTAGGGTGATGTGATGAAATGAGGGGGTTAAAGATAATGATGATAACTCTGAGGAGGTTCAAATGCAAAAAAGCTATTAAAAATTCACTGTGTTTTCACAAGGTTAATCACAATAGTTTCATAAATTCCAAACTGGAACCAGTTATGTATAGAATTATGCAGTTTAGGTTTTGATTCAAACTGCAAACCAGAGTAGAGAATTGAGATTTGTGGATTAGTGATAATGTCTCGCAACCAAAGCTTACTCACCACAGCCGTCTATCAAATAAAATATTGGGTACAATACTAGCACTTCATTTGTAAAATGAATAATAATATTGCATCTAGTCAATGAAATAATCAACAGTTAAACTCTTTGCAATCACACATATGTAATATATAATGACTAACAAGAAAATAAACTGAGAGAAAATCTAAGGGCTGAAGAAAGAACATTCAGGTTTTCTTTAGCTGATAAAGATTTAAACCTGTAAAATGGTCTCATTAGAAAGGTTAACTCACAAGTTGTGCATTTAATTTGGACTTCCTAATACTTGACAGTAAGGGAATATTAAAAAAGAAACATGGAGGAAGGAAGTCCTATCAAGCCAACTTTAACTGCAGATATAAAGGGGCCTTTTTGGTCAGACGACTGGAGTGGAGCTACAATGAACAGCTAACATCGAAGCTAACCGTTAACCTAACCGGATACATAAATGCTAGAAATGTGCAGCCAGCAATCGGAAAAATGGGCGTTACGTGTTCGCGTCAGAATGATTGGCATGTGGGACGACCAATAGATAATGTGATACTCCCGGAACTTGAGGAAAAGAGGGAGGTGAGGGAAGGACCAAAACTCTGACAAATCCTTAACCTGCTGTCCAAAGGCAGGCATTGGTTAGAGTTTTTACAGGCCTGCAGGTCCCACAGAGAAAATTTTTAACTTCCTTTTTCTGAATACATAATATATTGACTAATGTCAGGATGGAAGAACCATTTCACCCAGTATAACAAAAAGTGTTTCTGAACAGGATTAACAAACTATAGCTTTAACCAAACTGTAAGCAATTCAAAAGATCATCTTGCTGAAAGATGTCAACTTGATTTGACCCAACTACTTGTAAATGGCCTGTACTCGTGTTGCACTTTATCAAGTCCTGAAGACCCCAAAGTGCTTCATACTGCAGTCAGTCACCCATTCCCTCACATATTCACATGCTGGCAGTGGTAAGCTACACTGTAGCCACACCTACCCTGGGGTACACTGACAGAAGCGAGGCTGCCATACAATCAGCACCACCATACACAACGACTGAAACTATCGGAGCGCCAGGTTGAACAGGCAACCCGCCGATTATAGGACGAACTCCCCAGTTCCTACACCACTGTCGCCCCTTCTTCTATGTTGACTAATCACTCAGTCATGGCTATCTCTATAGCTCTCCACTTAATCACTTTTGCACCACTGACTCAGCTCCCAGAAACACACAATAGTCAGAGTTGTTTTATCACATCTACATAGATAACCATGAGGAAAATAATATTTTTCCCCCCCAAAACCTTATATTAATGTTTTCAGAGATTAAACCTTTTCTTAACACCCAATAGGAATATCACCAACTGGAACAATGGGTTTTAAGTCTGAGACATGGACTCCTTCTGAAAGGGACATTTACAAAGGCTAGACGTTGAGAAAGAAAAAGACTGTTCAGTTTAAACCAAGTCTAAATTTTACTAAATCTTTTAAACATTTTAGAATACTGAACACGTCACTTTTGGACAATCTCAAGTGCACAGTCTGTGGAATTAAAAGATGATTTAATGAGACGCTTTACATCTGTGTAAGCATAAGTATGGTCAATTTGTGTTAGTTTCTTAACACTACCTTGGATTAATTAAAAGCAGTGTGATAAATATGTAACTTACTGTCTCTAGGAAGGTAAGAAATAAAAAGGGAAAATGTATCGTTATTAACAGGTAATGGTTGGTCAGTTGCTGTATTATTACAGTTCTTACAAATCTTGCTGTGGGGAGCATTAAATATGTCAGAAAATGTGGTTTCTTTATACCACTATAATTTTATTGCTATAATACACAGTGCTTTTAAAAAGTTTTTAAAAATACATTGTGCTCTATTTTTGTTCTTGTGTTGTAAACCTTGTTTCATGTTGAAGCCACTGACGTTATTGATCCTTAAATCTGGATGCTTATATCCTGGTGAATCTCTCCTTCGATCCCCTGCAAAATGGTCACGCTTTGGCTGCAACCCTGATGTAATTAAGGCTGCCTATATTGTTTACACCAGGAATTAGGTTGGGACTCCCTCCACAGATCTCACACTCCTCCCCCACCGTATTTTCGGTTGCTTCCTGTTCTCTGGCCACAGGAGCTCACCAGATGGCGAGACTCAACGAACTGTTTCGACCATTCGGCAACCCTCCTTCGCTATTTCGCTACTTTTTTTAGAGCTCATCTCTTACTCCTCGTAAGATATGACGGGTTTCAAACCTAAGTGACTCACTGTTTCATCACAGGCGACGTCCTGGCCTGTTTATTCCCAGGAGAAGCTCAAATCTACTAAAGCCTTTCAAACAAAATTTTGGCTGAGGACTGATTGGAAATGATGACAGGCTATCATGTAAAATGGCTTCCTAATCAGATGTATGTTAGGCAAGGTGGCATTTATTGGAGAGGACTCTGAACCGGACTGCACTGCCAGCTGCATGCTTTTGCCTGAGGGGTCATGTGGGACGCCACTGCTCTGAGCAATCCCAGCCTCTTTTGTCAGACCTAATAAAATAGTTAAGCACTGCTATGTATTTGATGTTTGTTGTGTGCAATCATGATTTGAGATATTTTTAACCACGCAGCCGAGTGGCTTGGCTCTAGGGACAGCTGAAGCAGTCTGTCACTTGGTCTACCACACTGTGGTTGTAAACAAAAGGAATTTGCAGATACAGACACCACAGCTTTAAATGCATTTATTGCTCTAATCACCTGACCTTTAGGCCAGGGCAAATTCAATTGATTCATTTTTTTATATGTATAAAATTAATCTCAGACAAAAGAAAGGTGGCGTGGGGCCTGGTTGATCCGGTGGCTAGAGGGCTGCGGGAGCTGCGCTGCACAAGTATTCCCACTGGACCTCTCTTGGGGGGCTGGGGTGGCACTTGGGCATGCAGGGCTCCTGATTCCACACCTGACTCATGCTTGGGGGACCGCGGGTCTGGGGAGGTTGGTAGGCTGTCGCCCCTGGTTCCTGTGGGGCCTCTGCTAAATGGTCGAGAGGACTCTGTCCCTGGCTCTCTTCTGCTGTCTTCTGGGTGGATGCATGGTGTCCCTGCCTCGCCTCTGTGCTCCGTAGGGTCTTGGAGTCCCCTCAGCTGGCTTCTGATGCCCAGAGGGGGGGTGGGGGAGGGGGTGGTAGTTGCCCTCTGCACCCATCACTGAGCACAATTCATTTAAGGCCTACACCAGATGTTTTGAATGTTAACCCACACCCTGATGCACTCATAATACATCAGCTGTGTTGCCCTGTAGTTCTTTCCATCAGTATCAACAGTTTTGTTCCACATCCTTGCTGTTGGTGTTGTGTTGCTCTCTTGTTTTTTGTTGTTAGTTCTGTCTCTGTGCGGTTGTCTCTCCCTGGTATCCCCGTGGTGACCATAGGAGGATTTTTATAGGCTTGAATAAAGCCTCACTTGGTAAAGCACACATGTTTGACAGAAATACGACAGCCAGATTACCATTCTGCTTGCCATGAAGCTGGATATGAATTTGGGGGGGGGATAACACAGTTACATGCAGACAATTACATGCATAACTTCCTGCCTTTCTTTGTTTTTGTTGTTTGTCACTGTTGTTGTCACTTCTCTAGCTCCACCTGCCACCTTTATCTTCTTATACTGCTTGTGTCCTGTCAACTTCTTTTCCTGACTCAGATATGATCAGTTGAATGATTGACTCAATAAATTCAGTCATACAACATGAGGGATGTTTTACTTTCCTGCTTTTTCAGAGCAAAACTTGCTGACATTGCAAAGTAGCCAGAACCTCCATACAGGCTGTCTAAGCTACCTGGACAGCACACATACACACACGCACGCACGCACACACACACACACACACACGCACGCACGCACTTAAAACTGTGATCAGAGAAGTCATTATTTAACAAAAGGGTCACTTTAGTAACATTTAGAGTACATTTCTAGGATCAAAACTGAGGTTTCACAGCTCACTTAGTTTTTGATGACAGTACAGTATTACTCAATCAATCTATGTGTGCGTACATCTAAGAGATTTCTGCTCCCACTGGATCTTTAAAAGCAAAAAAGTCTGCACTATAGTATTTTATCCCTCATTAAAGAGAGGTTAAATCTAGAGTGAAGCCATGAATGAGCTGTCAAATAAATCCATCGACTATCCTGATGAATCTATAACCAAGAGGAGCTTAATGGAGGAAAGTACGGTATATTTGACAAAATCCTTATTAGAATATAGCTGAACCCCATTGGTGCCTTAGCATATGGAAGTGTAAGTATAAAAAACATTTGCATTTCTACACAGAATAAAAAGGGGAGAAGTATTGACACATCCTGCTATTTATCCCACACTTTGTGCAATACTGACTCAGTTCTGTGAAATACTGTAGAGAGCAGCTGGCGAAGGCAAAGAATCAACAAAAGGGATGTAAGGGAGGAGGAGACCAGGCGGATGGAAGGAGGAACCCCAGCAGAACACATTCAGTAAAGAGGCAGAGATAGACAGAGTGGGAAAAGTCACAGGCAGAAAGAGAGAAAGAGAGATAGATGACATTTCTCTGAATCTCACTCCAGGGCTTT
The DNA here is from genome assembly GCF_011125445.2 of Fundulus heteroclitus. Lineage (NCBI taxonomy): Eukaryota > Metazoa > Chordata > Actinopteri > Cyprinodontiformes > Fundulidae > Fundulus > Fundulus heteroclitus. The sequence continues at coordinate 9,346,779 of NC_046375.1, forward strand.
TTCTTCCCACTGAAGTGGACTGAAACTGCCTGTTCTCCTTTTTCCACTAGGAGACCCGAGACAGCTATAAAATGACCCATAAATCACATATGTCTCATTTCAGTGTTTTTCAGCCCTTATCTTTTCATTGTCCTGCTTGGACTTTGTCAATGCAGGGACTCAGTTTTCAAGGTCTTTGGCACCGGATTTATGGTGGGAAAAAAAAGAATGTGCTGAATTTCCAGATACAAAAAGAAAAGAAAGCTATTTCCATAATGATCATATCAAACACCATAAAAATCTGTTTCATCGATTCATTTCTCTGTATTTGGGGAAAGGGTAAACGTGATTATTATCAGCATTATCTTGTGGCCATCAGAGTTTTCGAAAACAGAAAAGGCATCATTAAAAACACCCCAGTAGTTAATTTCAGGTTATATTTTCTTAGGATAAACAGAAATGTGAAAGCTTTATATAAAATAGCTCATTTATAAGCTATAAAACCAACAAGGATTCTTTTTAAATGCATTTAACAGCATTGTGAGGATAATGACGCCACATAAATAATATTCAATATAAATACAGTGTTACAGCTTCTTTCCTCATTCTACTGCCTCAGACTGACACACCACCATCAGTATATGATTAATATGTTCTAAGGTTGAGAAGAAATATATTGTGTTGTATGTAGCACTAATCAGAAATAGCTACATAATACGGTTTGTTTGTTTATGCAAATCAATTTAAAATGTAAAAGATGCGTATGTAAAAGATATTATGGAAATGAGTATATATATATATATATATATATATATATATATATATATATATGTGTGTGTGTGTGTGTGTGTGTATGTGTGTATGTACATATACATATATATATATATATATATATATATATATATATATATATATATATATATAATATACACACACACATATCCATTTATATAGATACAACTGTGGCTCCCTATGAATGATAATTAAATAAGTGAATTTCCAGGTTTACCAACATGTTGAGACAATCCAATCTGTTAAACAGTCATACTGCCTGTGGGGAAGAAAAGACAACTATTGCACATTATAGATGCTTTTGCTTTTATAATATCTCTCTCTGCACTCATGTGCAGTGGAACCCATCTGGTTTCAAATAATTGAATAAAATGAAAAGCTTGCTGTTAATTCTGCAAAAGATTTTTGCAGTCACCCCCAATCTTTCAGCTGTAAGGACACAGCACGCACCACCGGAGCTGCTGTGTAATGTAACAAGTCATCATTTTAGTCGGCCAAAAGCTGTTTAAAAGAGGTAATGACCACCAGACTGTCTGCACATTTTTCCCCATGTGACAAGCCTAGAGAGGACATTTTTGCTCTACATAGATTTATAAGGCAACATTTTAGAAATAATTTTGCGGTGGAAAAAATACATCAGGTGTTGCGTGAACGAAGGCGCACTTTTATTAAACTGAAGTCAGTTTAACCAAAACATGTTTTGGATTTGGCTTCACTAGTAAGACCCAGTGACGAGGCTTCATCTTCCCAACAGCCTATGCTCTGTTTCAGTGTCTGTCCCAGTCTGACTCATGCGTGTTGAGAAGAGGCCGCCGTCGGAGCCATACCATCTGTTTACGCACTTCTTGTTTATCCTGCAGTTGACGCCAGAGCAGTTATTTATTACTCTGGCTATACGTTTATTGCCATCATGCTGAATGAATTAAGAGAGCAATCAGACACCTCCCTAAACTGTATTTCATCTCATCCTTGTTATTGCAGATAATAATGTAACAGCTGGCTCCTGATTTGTTTTTGGACAGACAGATATTGGTCTCCGTGTTTTTTTTTTTTCGAACAGATCTCTATTAGCCAAATGAATATATTTCTTCAAAAGTGTAACACATAGTAATGGGGTTTGGGACATCATAAATCTTCCTCGCTGAATTCAGCTTAACTCATTAACTTTACTTTCAATTACCTCCCTGGTCAGCAGTGATAAGGTCCAGATATTTTTCACCAGTGTCCATGATAAGCAACAGACTTTCACTCCGGCATGTTGCTCATAAACAATTCTGGGCACATGTTGTGCACTCGTGGTAAAAATGCCTAAAAGGCCAATAAATTATATAGAATGTGAGTGCTTTTTTTTTTTTTTTTTTTTTGGGGGGGGGGGGGGGTTCCAGTGTCAAGAATTAATCCTTATTTGTACCATTGTCAATTTTTGCAAAATAAATTTAACAGATTTTCTGTATACTTTCTTAGATTTATCAAAGATTTTATGAGCTTCGGATTATTAACCCATGACTTTCCAGTTCCTGAAGGGGGTAAATATCACAGAAATCCATTACTCTTAGCCACTGGCAGCTAGTCTGGAAGTTCACTCATATTGTTTCCTAGTGAGGAAGACGGTTAAGGAGGTAAAAACATGCATCCAAAAGTCACTGTAAGGGAACTACAGGAAAGAGTGGCATGCCGGGGTCACCAAACGAGTTGTTTTGGAGGGATGCTAAAAAAAAATAAAAAAAAAAATAAAAAAACACGTTCTGTTCTACAATCACAAATAAAAGCCTGCGAGTTTGCATTCTAAATGCATGCTTTGGTCAGAACAGACGACAGATGGTTTTGATGTGAAACAAAGGATGAATGTAAAGAATAGCATCCCATGTTCCTTTTTTTAAGTACGTTGGAGATGTGTAATGGTGTGGACCTGTTTCCAAAGCCTATTTGAACTTGCAATTTTTGGAAAAAGGCAGAAATCTGGTTGGCTCCTGCCTGAAAACTGTAAAGAAGTAATCATCAGAACTTACATTGGGACAGTGATGAGAAACATTTTGCTTCTTAACACAAGAATGGTTCATAAGATGCAAAATTAATTGTCTTCCGTGGCCATCTTAGAGGCCTCACCTAAATCCTAAAGAAACATCTGTGGAATATGATAAAAAGCTGAAATTATCAGAAAGGATCCAGGTCTCTGGACAAATTAGAGGAGTTGTGCAAAAGTGAGTGGTCAAAGAAGAGGAAGCGCTAAATAGAGGACAGGGATATTGGTGTTTTACATATTACTGCTAGGGGTGAAAATGCTAGGGGTGAAAATAAATGTGTATATAGCTTCCTTTTATATGCGTGCTGAAATATTTTCCTACGGACAAAAAAAAAAACATTTTTGATGGCAATGCTTTTACTGTGTGCTCGATGAAGCAGCACAAATCCATGCAAACTCTGGAATGAAATGAATAATTACCTCCCTCTTCAATCAAATCATCAAACCCCATAGGTCCATGTTTGATCTGAGGGCAGAGCGACTTCAGTGCCATTAAAACAAAGGCTTTCTCTCTCTCCCTCTGACACACTGTGACTCTGATGCTGGTGGCAGCTCTGCTGGGATGCCTCTTTTTTTTTGTTTTGTTTTTTTGTGGGTTTTTGTGTGCGTTAAATACCTCAACTTCCAGGGTCATGTGTTGCTGTAGCTCGCCTGTGCCCTGTAGCTGCAGCCCAGTGATGCATAGAGAATAATAGCCTCATCCTAATTACATTAGCATTAATCATATGTATTTGATATGTATGAACAGTGGAATTCCATTACACATTATTGCCAGCAGTAAATGCCCACCAGCAGCCAGGTAGTTCGAGAATTTATGGTTGAGAGGAAAGCCTGGAAGAGGACAGCTGTCTGGGAGGAGGTTAGAGGAGAAAGGGATTTTTTTTTTCCCAGGGTGCTGCAATATCCTATGGACTTATCCGCAGATGGAGAGGTGGTGTGAATATTTAAACAGCAAAAATGAATATATCTGTATGAACACACACACACACATACACATGCATATATGAGTTTGCTTCAGTAGAGAGAGGCTCACCTGTTCTAAATGAGGGAACAGCAAGCAACAACTACAAACGAGGTATGCCGATGGGAAGCTTGCAAGTCGGGGGTTTGTCACTTTGTCTTGGAGGGATCATGTTTTTTCATGAGTTGGCACGGTGCATACACATCGTGCTAATTGGTTTTTGCATGTGAGTTTGCATTTGCATGCTCCTCACGTATTACCTTTATGAGAGGGAGAAAATGCGAAGAAGAACAGAGAGATAAAGGGAAGGGGAGAAAGTGAGTTGTTACAGAAAGGAAAATGACTTCAGGACTGGATATCTACTTGGCCAACAGAGGTTTTGCAATTCCAGTTGGTAAGGAGGATGTCTAAAGGTGTGTGTGTGGAGGGGGGGGTAGAGAGAAGAGAAGGATTCAAAGGTTCTTGGTGTCTTCTTTCAGATGTTTTTTTCCCTTTTCTTGGTGTCCCAAAGGTACAAAATTGATTCCACTTAAAGCACTTAAAATGCCCCAGAGGAGCTTTGCTTGGCTCTGTAATAAATATCAAGATAGCTCTTGAATTGTTTTTAAATTGAATGCAATCTGCCAAAGCGGTGAGCCATCATTTCATCTTTTTCCCCCCTTGATCTTCACTTCAACTTGATTTAAGCCTCTTTTTGTTTCTGGCAAACACAGATTTGCGAGAGAATTTTCGTCTCCAAAGTGTGAAAAAAATGATTTTTGCCTTAAAAATAATTGGAAACCGGCACTCAAATGTGATGTATCACCGCCGCGTGCAGTTAAAAGATGGGGAACAGAACAATTTCTAGGAGAGAGAGAAGTCAGAATGCGTAGGAGAAAATAAAAGAATGAATTAAATCGGTCAAACAAAGAGGCCCATGGTGGAGTCAGTGGATTATTTTGGCAAACACAGATGCTTTCAGATCTGTATTTATACTTTGCAACAGCCAATATACTGTCTGCAAATAAAAGGATGCATCTGATCAATCTTTATGAGAACATAAACAAAACCCTGTCCTTTTCAGTGCACAGATAAAACATTTTAACACTGCTACTAACAAACTGTCGTTGTTGCACTTTATGAACCATTTCCAGAGTGCTCATAAAGATATGACTCCTTGCAAAGTTCCTAACTGAAGTTCCTCCATCCTTCCGTTTCCGCTTATGAGTTTGCTGAGTTTTATTTTGAACCAATTTCGCAAACAGTGCTTTGAGTTTCAGTATGATAGGAAATACTTGTAATACTCTGCATTTCCATACAGCTAAAAAAATCTTACGGTGAGATGTGGATAAAAAAAAACGTTTCAGCTGCTCACTTTCTACATATGTTGTTTTAGCTTGGTTTGACCATCCTCTACACATAATTGTTATTATTTTCTACAAAAATGCTTCCAGAGTCCAACTAAAATTTCCTACAATGCTCTCTTGTGAACACAATTGTGTTAAGCAATGTTTTGTCAGAACAAAACTGAAAATATGTGTTAAATTAATTAGTTTTAACATTTGTCTAGCATAATCTGGCTATCTTTTCCTTCTTAGCTCCATAACACCTCTATCCCTTTAAGTAGAGATGGCATATTTGCGGTATCCTTTCGCTCCGCAGACTAATGTGGGGGTGTCTATGCACCACACTAATTTCATCCTTTAGGCTCTTTGCTGAATGGATTTGGGGACCAGACTGCTACTATCAAGAAACCTTGCTGCCTTTGGAAATTTCAATAATGCCATGATGATAATACATTTGGGGTTTAATGATGTATGCATTTTACTGATGTCACTGGGGGGTACATGCTGTCAGAGGATGAATACATTAGCTACACCCTCATCCAGGAGAGGAGAAAATGAGATGATGAAGATGCTCTCCAAATGTGTCCACAATGACAGCATGCAGTAGGCTGAGCACTCACCAGCTTGTTTTTAATCAGCAGTGCGCAAAGGTTTCAGGCGGAAGCAGCTGACGGCAAGCGGCGAATATGGCAAGCCCTTGCGTCATATAGCCGTGTGCTTTGCAACAGCTAAGCGACTCTAAAGGCGTGTTTGTTGTCAGGAGTTGGGATTTCCAAATTCCAAGTGAGAAATATCCAAATAGAACTCGGACTGAATTCAAAATTTTGATGCAAGATTTTAGAAATCCCTGAGCCACCCCCAAGTTTGGTATCCAGTTTGGCTGCTGCAGGCTTGAAACGTTGTCAGACATGCTGAAATAGACAGCCAATTTTCACTTGTAACTATTTGTATCAATAAACCGGACATAGGCAACATATTTTGCATTCTATTTGCGAGCATGTTACTTCAGTGTTTAAATTATTAGAATAGGGATAAATCTTTTGTTATCAGTTTGAATCGCAAATAGCAAATGATACTGCAACAAATCCCCATGTGTTTCAACCACCAGCTGAGCAGACTGACGCCACTCTGCAGAAAAATCTAACTTAGCACATAAAACCAGTAAGTTAAATACACCACAAAGGATTTATCCCACATTAAACTAAATAAACATCACTAAGCATTAAAGCAGGCAACACCTATCCTATGGACTTGACCACAGATGGATAAAACCCAAAGCGCTTTACACTACAATCAGTCATTCATCCATTCACACCCTGACAGTGGTGAGCTATGCTATACCACAGGCAGCAGGCGATTTGGGTGAAGTGTCTTGTCCAAGGACACAATGACTGAGACGGTCGGAGCACGGGATCGAACCGGCAACCCGCCAATTGCAGGACAAACTCCTTAACTCCTTCTTATGATCAAATTCATTGGAACACAATTTTTTTTTTATCATGGATGAAAATTTCATCAAACCTTCTCTGTGACATATAGACAGAAGGATAACATGTAGGTATAATCAGATAAAAGGAAATCATCATTATTATCATTATCATTATAGAGAGCAAATGTTTCCTTCTTGCATGCCTCACATGAAAGTTAAACCTCTGGGGGGGGGGGGTTGTGATAGTGCTGGCATGCACTATGAAGAGCCTGCAGTAAGTCCCTAGATTACATCTCAGGATCTTTGGAGACTTTTTTAGCTTCTTGTGGTCTGCATTTCAGGTACACAGATGGCCATAGCTGTGGATGTTGGTAATTACTGTAAACTTCCTTCGCTGTAGACTATTTTACTTACCCTCATGGTTAAATTCAAATGCTTACAATCTTCTTTCGGAAGGGCTCATAGGGCTCTTTTGATCTTACCAGGGTGTTTACTTTCTCTTCACCATTCGAGAGCACATAAGACTAAAAGTCTGAGGTTTAAACAATGCAAATATCCTCGTAAAAAGAACAAATAACACTGTTCCTCAGAAAATGCATTGTTATGTGATATTTAACAGAAAATATGAAAGTTGTTTTCTCCATTTTATTGTTTAATTTAATTGTTTTAATTGTTTCAAACTATTGCAACTGGTATACGCTTATGTCCAAATATATCAGAGAACACAGACTTTTACCGGGTCTCCTATTATTTGCACGTGACGGTATGTGTATCGTGGCATCCCAGGTTTATCCCTACAGAAGACACAGTACCTGAACACCATCAGTGTTTTGCACCTCATACCACGGTGATTTTATTTTTGTGGCTCATTGCTTTGCTTCAATTCTGCACTCATAGCTGGTCTCAACTGGTATTTTTGTAGAATGAAAGATCTTAAAGCATAGAGTATACATCACATGTGTCAAAACTGTCCTCTGAGCACACATTGGTACATAAACCTTGAAAGTATTGTAATAGGAACACAAATAATGACCTATTTTCATAACAAAGGAATAAAAATCAAAGTCATTTATTTTCCTGGTTTTGTCATATCGAGACCCATTTGAACAGTAAAGCACTTCGTGGAGATTCACAAACAAACAAACAAACAAACAAAAAAACGGCGAAGAAGAAGTTAAAGTTGGTCTGTTAAGCTTTCATAAAATGAATTGTCAGCCTGCTGTCACATATCAAGGCTGCGCTTAAAGCGATCCAGCTGGATTTCAGACTCAGGCATATTTCAGAATCAAAAGTAAACTAAATATAAACTTCCGGGAGGAACTTTTAGACTGTATCTGTTTTTCAGTCAAACAAGCTGTCAGATATTTATTCCCAGAAGTGTTTTTTTTTTTCTTTCTCCATCTGGATAAATTTAGCGCCAGGCTGATTAACTGAAAATTCAGGTCATACAGTTGACAGTAGACGAAAGAACATTTAAACAGATTTTTTTTTTTCTGGAAGGAGAAATCAAGATTGGCTAATGAAAGCTTACTTAGAATGGTAAAATAATTAGCTAAATTAATTAAGTCTGTAAAATAAATAAACTGATGGTGAAAAGTGTATTTTTCTAATAGCCTGTCAATATTAACTGTTCTTGTTATCTTTTCAGAATTTTAGCTGGGTGGACACACACACTCACACAAAGAATTTAATCCACCAACTTGTCTTTAAATAATAATAAAAAGAATAAAAAAGATAAATGCATAACAAACTTCCCTATTAGTCCAGAAAATCTTGCTTGGTGACTGTGTTAAGCTTCCCTCAATCCAATAAATAGAGCATTGGAATGACAGACGGTTTTCATAATCAGCTTTTGTCATGATCGCCACACTGACACATTGCACGCTGGTTCTAGGAGGAAGCAGATATGGCCTCAGCCCTTTACTTTCCCTGGAAAGCAGAGGGGATTAAAGAGTGCAGCGCTGTTTCCCATTCTCTGCCGCTTTTTACATCAGCAGCCACCATCTCTAAAAGCAGAGGGGGAAAAAAATTGGAGAAATTTATCTTCTTCTTTCCTATCCAAAAATGTAATCAAATTATCATTATCTCATGCTGTGGGGTGCAAGACTAATTTCTGTGATTTCCCTGTTACCATTATTAAGGCTTGAATAAACTGTGAGTACAGTGTAATTTTATCCTGCTGGAGCCCTTTCTATATTCCTTCCCTGCTTCGTGTATAAAATAGTTACCACAGGAAACCAAAATGAGATGAGCTGCAACCCTGCACACCATCTCTTACAGCTAAAAATACACATTAGTTGTTGTCCTTAGAGGGATTTTTTATTATTTTTTTTATATTACCTTGCAAGTTAGTCATCAGGGAATTGTCAAATGTGATCCGTACAGAGTATTTGAGCCTGCGTGGGACCATGTAAAAAAAAACGACCTGAGCTGACCTGACCAGAGTAAATGTGGAGTGTCTCAAACTGAGTGGACAGAGCGCACGCAGCGAATTCATGTGTGTGGCAGCTGGAGCAGTGTAAAGAAATCCCAGCATGCCAGAGTAAGGACTTCAGGCTTGGCAAGCTACAGCTTTTATGACTTATTTCCAGAGTTGTGCAAGAGGCTATGGTGGCCAAGTCATGTTACAATCACAAGCATCCATGCGCTTTATTGGCGTCTTATATGACGATGAGAACAAAAATAGTGCATGAACGTGAAGTGGATCAAAAAGTTGTCACAAATAAACATTTGAAAGCTGTGGATGTGAATGCATGTGGATTCAGTCCCCTGTTAATCAGATTCCCCTAAAGAAAATCTGGTTTAACTAAAGGTGTTTAGAAGTCACCTAATTAGTAAATACAGTCCACTTGGGTTTAATATAATCTCATTAAAAATCAGTGGTTCATCTTCTTTTCCATTGCGCCCTATTTGAAGAAGGATAAATGTTCACCCCCCATCCCAACATAATGGGTCAAAAATTAAACTTTTAGCGTATTTTGTTTTAATGCATTAAAGCAGTCGTCCTGAAGATTACCCATGATCCCTTTTAAAATATCTATGGGTTCATTTATAACATATAAAATGGTTTCTACAAACTAAAATGATTCAACATTGTCACACTTTTTTAACTATATAGTATATTATTAATAATATAAATGGCTTTTAGCCCGACTCATATCTGCAGTCAACTTTTAACTATCTATGAACCTCATATGGCAAAAATAATATCAAGCCAGTAATATTAAAGACAAACTTCAGTTACATTAAATTTTGTACTTTTTAAGCCATTTATGAATCATATTCATCATACTACTGACCGCAGGTACAGTCCAAACCGCAGGAGGTGCTGTTGTCACATTTAGAAGGATTTATAAGGCCTGTGTCTTCTGGACAAATAATACCTTCACGCCCCCACTTAGGGGGCACGTCCCACTTCTTGATAAGCAGTGCTGTAAATCAAGCTGTTACTCAGAGGTGAAAAACATGATCACAAAGACCAATTTAACACACCAGACAAATCAAGAATAAAGTTGTGGAAAGTTTAAAGCAGGGTTACGTTATAAAAGATCTCATGGAGCACTCATGGAGAAAGTATGGCTCAACAGCAGTACAACGGAGACACAACCATCCACCTAAACTTAATAGCCTGGCCAGTAGAGCATTAAACAGAACAGCAGCCAAGAGTCTCTTGGTAACACTGGAGAAAGCCATAAATGGCCTGCTCATGGTATGCCACCAAAAAAGATTCTCTAGTTAAAAAACGCCAAAACTAAACTTTTTGACCTAAATGAAAACCATAATCTGTAGCTGAAAACTTAAAATGTATCACCCTGAACACATCATCCACCCAAGGGATACTTGGTGGTTGGCTGCATCATGTGGCAGGGAAGCGATTGTTCTTTTGATGGGAATATTGATGGGGCTAAACACAGGGCAATCCTCCAAGAGGCCTGCAGAAGGTCAACAAGCTTAAACATACAATCAATGGTATAACAGACCGGTTTAGATCTATGCATACTCGTGTGTTAGAATGGCCCATTCAAAGTTCACAAAGAAATTTTATAATTTTTTGCAAAGAACTAAAAATTGACATTGACAGATAGCCGCAATCCAGTCAATCTAATTGAGATGGAGAAGACAGTGGGCAAAACTGTCATTTAGATGTGCAAACCTGATAAGGACATTTCCTTTTATCAAAAGACCTGCAGCTTTAAAAAAAAAAATGTAATTCAAAGGGAGTGAAAAGACGAAGTAACAGCTATTTTTTATTCATAAAAAAACATCTATCCATTTCCTTCCACTCCACAGTTGTGTATTTTTTGTGTTGTTCTATTGCAAAAATGACAGTGATATATATACATTTTCTGGTTGTAGCGTGACATAAAGTGAACATTTTTGATAAGAGACACAGCACTGCATCAAGCAATTTAGTCATGCAATACAATGTGTGTCCTAGTCATTTTTCGTTTTCTGTACCTGTATGTTGAGTGAGCCTGTCTGGTCTCCACTGGTGGCAGTTTTCTCTGGGAAAATGGGCACACCCATCAGGCCCCATTAGTCTTTACACTGACAGGCCAGCCTACCACTGAAAGCCTCTGCCTGGCAGAGGTTTCTGATTGCCTCAGACACTGGTCGGATATTTTTACTAACCGGCTAAGACACAGTGCCATTTGTTCAGGGCATTTACTGCTGGTGATAATTCTGATTTAAGTTCTCCACAAGTAAAGAGAGACAAGGAAGACTTTAAATAGTTTCCCATGTTCCATCTGCAGGTGATAAAACGGAGAGAAGGAAGGTCATGGAGACGGACGTGTCAACAGGTCTTGTAAAAATGTCTGATAATATTACCTTCTTGTTTGCAGACGGACGCCGCTCTGATGTACGACGCCGTTCATGTGGTGGCTGTGGCGGTGCAGCAGTCACAGCAAATCACCGTCAGCTCTCTGCAGTGTAATCGCCACAAGCCGTGGCGCTTTGGAGGCCGTTTCATAAACCTTATCAAAGAGGTAAAATGGCCATCACCTTCAGACGGGCTAACCTCTGCAGCTCTCCCTTCATTGCATGTTTCACAGAATTTCCTTTGTGCGACGTTGTTCTCTCACTGAACAATTTCAACGTTGTTTTCCATAGAAAGCATTTTGTCTTTGTTGTCCCTAGCGGTGATCATCGTAATCTGACGGACGTAAACATCTCAAACATTTCCCAACCTTGACATTCTCAGCGATGCTTTTGAAAATAGGATCCAAAGAAAACACAGCTTTTTCTCACAATAACTACAATTATTTTAGGGATGTTTCATTCTCTTTCCCCCTACATTTTCCCTGTGCTTATCTCGTCCTGTGTTTTTATCAAAGCCTTGCTGTCTCCTTAACTCCAGTCAGGGTCAGCCATTTGCTTTGTTCTCCAAAGCTTTCATTCTGTGGATGGTATCATTGCAGGTAATTTCATGAAGAGCCATTGTTGTAGCTGGACCCCCCCATTCCCCCACCCCCACCCCCAACTCCAACACACACACACACACAAACACCTCATTCTGCTGCTGCCGTTGCTCTCAACGCCCGTCTGTTCCTCCAAACAGCTTTGATGTTAAACTTCAAGCCCAATGAACCACATGCATAATGAACTCTTACCTGTCAAATCTGTCTCTGTTCTCGCTGCTTTATTGTTTCTTGTTATGTTGCATAGACAGAAGGTGAAGGGAGAGCCGGGTGGAATTAAAAATTGGTAGAGAAAATGTTACGTTTAGAAAGGTTGGATTTCCTTCGGAAAAACTATAATGAAGCCATGGGATTTCAGTATATTTCTGCTTTCAGGCTCATTGGGATGGCTTGACGGGACGTGTTCTCTTCAACAAGACCAATGGGCTGAGAACAGATTTCGATTTAGATGTCATCAGCCTGAAGGAAGAAGGGCTGGAAAAGGTGTGTCCTTAATTGGTACTGTTTTGTTTTGTTTTGTTTTTTGGCTAAATGCTATACAAAGCTTTTTTGAACAACAAAATGTCGCTGTCGCTGCTCTGAAGTCACAAAAGGTGATGTGAACTTGACACTAAACGGTTTCAACAGATTGGAACGTGGGATCCCCCCAGCGGTCTAAATATGACAGAGACTCACAAAAGCAAGACATCTAACATCACCGACTCCTTGGCAAACAAATCCTTGCGTGTATCCACTATTCTGGTAGATGAGTAAAAAGCACACAAGCTCTACACACTTACAGTATGGAGATACTACAGTTGCAAGACACTCTGATTTTCATACCAGAGTGTGTTTCCTTGACAGGAGGAGCCATATGTGATGTTCAAGAAGTCGGACAAGCCTCTGTACGGGAACGACCGCTTTGAGGGGTACTGCATCGACCTGCTGAGGGAACTCTCTGGTATTCTGGGGTTTCGCTATGAGGTGCGATTAGTGGAAGATGGGAAGTATGGCGCACTGGACGAGGGCGCGGGCCAGTGGAATGGCATGGTGCGGGAGCTCATGGACCATGTGAGTCGATATTCGTCAGGGTAATGTCCATAGTGTGTATTTACGCCACACACTGGGATCTCTTGTTGTTGTCCCCCACCCCCTCCCCCCTTCTGGCTGGAACACATCTTTTATAAAAGGGTTTCATTTGAAAACACAGTACGTCTTTAAAATAAGATTGCACTTCACTCTTACTTTTTACGTGCTTTCCATGTGTGCCCCGAACAACTGTAATCAAAGACCAAAAAATTGCACATGTAGATGTTACCAGAGCTCTTTAAAACCCACAGGGTTGTGAAATTAGCTTTTTCTTAAGTCTCAGCTTATATTGCTCCTAATTTACATTCACCAGACACTTTATTAGGAAAACCATGCTGATGCATGTTTTGCCTACAGAACTACCTCAGTACTTCATTGCATAGATTCTGCAAGATTTACAAACCTTTCTTAAGAGATTTTGGTCCACATCGGCATGACGGCATCCCACGGTGCAACAGATTTGTCCGCTGCGCATCAGTGACGCAACTTCCCGATCCACCACATCCCAAAAGGGGCTCTATTTGATTGAGATCTGTTGACTGTGGAGATCATTGGAGTACAGGGATACTATCATGTTGAGGAATTCAAACGTTGTGAGATGAAACTTTATCCTGGTGGAACCGGCTATGACAAAAGGTTTACACTGTGGTACGAAAGGCTTGGCCATGGTCACAGTGATATTACTCATGTAGACTGTGGAGTTTAAACAGTATTAAGCTGGTATTCAGGGGGCCAAAATGTACAGAAAGTAACCCCCACATCATTATACCACCATAATAACCACTCCTGCCATTTGAATCATGAAATCAAGAATCATCAGACCAGACAGCATTTTCCAATCTCCTATTGTCCAATTTTGGTGTGCCTATGGGTACTGTAGCCTCAGTTTACTGTTCTGTACTGTTCTGTACAGATGATACAGAACAGATGATACAGCAGCGTCCGGTGCTTCAAGGTTCAACATGTGATATTCAAGCCATTGTTGTCTTTATATAATCTCAAACCAGTCTGCCATCATCTTCTCACATATCACATCAAAAAAGGCTGTTTTTGACAACACAACTCCCACTTACTGAATATTTTCTCTTTTTTGCAAAGCACTCTGCAAGTAGGATAGATGGCTGTACATTGAAATCCAGCTGTTCCTACACCAACACCCATATTGCATTCAAAGTCACACAATGTCCCTTAATTTCCATTTATTTCCCATTCTGATACTCTGTTTGAGCTTCAGCAGGTCATCTTCACCTCATTCAGATACCTAAATGGAGTTGTTGTAATTTAATTGATTAATTTGTTAATCAAACAGGTATACCAAACACAATGGCTGGTGACTATGTATTTAGGATGTCAATTATTTAAGTCTATAACATTATACATGTATTTATTAACAACATACAACAGGCAGAATCAGCCCTTGGAGTATTTACATCTGGCCTTTGATGTTCTTAAGCAAAAACAATGCATTTAATAAAATCTTAACCTTAATCCTAATTATAAACAAAGTCAAGATAAAACATCTTATATGGCTAAATCTGCTGTGTTTGAATCAAACACATCAAAAGTTGTATTTATTACAATCAGTTGGACTAATCTTTGAACTAGGAGACCCAGAATATGGCAAATGGTCTTTATAAAAGGAGAAAAAGTTTAGTGAAAGCTTGTACAAAATACAAGCTGATTTTCTATTTATTGCCTGAGCATTGATAGCCACGAGGAGAAGAAATCAGTGCCAATGACATCAGAGAAAGTCTTGAGTAGGAATTCAAACTAAATAGGTTACACACAGCTGCTGTACGAAATTAAATAATTCTAAAAGGGATTATGTAAAAATACTCAGGCGCAAGTGCTTAACAGCAGCCCAAGGGTCTAATGTTATGTTCAGAGGGGACACAAGGTTAATTTGTCACAGAATAATCTACAGCAAAGACTGTTCCCTCTGTGACTCACCTTTGGCGCAACATAAGAAGGATTAGATGTATTACATGTAATTTCCAGAAAATCTCTGTTTACCTAAAGTGCTGGCATTGCCAGTCTTTTTTCCTTCATAGGTTCTTTGAATCTTCATTGCAATTTGACAGGCCTAAATGATGGAAACCAGTTGTAAATTGCCTAATTATACGACCCGACCAACATATGTGGTTGGTCGGGTTGCTTGGATAGGGATTCATGGAGTTGCTTAGTTTATTGCTTGTCTGTTGAATTACCAATTGTTTGGTCTATCGGTCTGTGTGTTTGATTGCTTGGTTGATTGCTCTGGCGTGAGGTTGTCCATTGGGTTGATGGTTGACTGACCGGTCTGCTGTTTGAATGTTTGCCTGTCAGCTGACTGGTTGGTTGGCTGGCAAAGGTTTTGGCTGGCTGATCAGCTGTGTGATTGTTAGTTATTAGATTATGGTTAGTAATTATATATATATATATATATATATATATATATATATATATATATATATATATATATAAACTAGCATACTTCCTGTGATCTCAACTGCATTCTCTAATTTTAATTATATTTTGAATTCAATTGTATCCCCCATAAATGAAATGTGTATTCTTTATTTTTTTTCATTAATATCATTATTATTATTTCCCTCTCAAAGTTAACTCCATTATCTGATTGCAGAAAGCGGACCTTGCTGTTGCTCCTCTGGCCATCACCTACGCCAGGGAGAAGGTCATCGACTTCTCAAAGCCCTTCATGACTCTGGGGATAAGTATCCTGTACCGCAAGCCAAACGGCACCAATCCTGGCGTCTTCTCGTTCCTCAACCCGCTCTCACCGGATATCTGGATGTATATTCTGCTGGCTTGCTTGGGTGTCAGTTGTGTGCTGTTTGTCATAGCCAGGTAACATGTCAACCCCTCTGATTTCATCCCTTCCACCTATTTTCTTCCAGTCAAGCAGTCTGGCTGTTTTGTTTTGTTTTTCCCGACATATTGTTACTTCATCCTGAACAGCAAAACGGCCTCTTTGATCTATGGTTATAAACAACAATGCCTCAGGACAAATTATTCTCCTTAAATAAACTAAAACCTACACTAGCGTGGTCTCAGGATAGAGCTTGTGTTATACAAGGCAGCTTTCCACAAACACTGGAACCGTAAAACCAGCTGCCACGTCTGAAGTGCAAGAAAAGTGAGGTGTACGGTTATCACTCTATCTTGATGAAACTCTCCCCCTCAAATACCCGATGCATGGCTGATGCAGTGGGATGTGTGTTAACCCCAGGGCTCCTCTCCTTTCATTCCTAGGAGTTAGGGTTTAATGCACATCTCAGCAAATGTTACCGGCAAAATGATCACACGAGAGGAAAGCAGCAACTGTCACCTAAGTTAGTTCAGAATATGCAAATTATCAGCATTTGTTTCTGTAGTGGGTCAGGGTAAGTAATTAGCATTAAATTACTGTTAAATTGACTCTGGTTCAAATAAAACAGACCCTTTGTTGTTTTATTAAATTACAGCCTCCTTTTGTGTGCTTACGCTATGCATTATATTTATTGTGTACCACATCAATCATGCAAATAGACCTGGTCATTTCCACGAGCCTAAAAATATGCAGTCAAACCTGAAATACAAGGTTCTCTACAGTTCGCTGACTTGGTTTTCTCATAATTGTAGTATTGATTGCAGAGCTGCCAGATTGATTAAACAATCCCCCCAAAAGCAGGGTATATTATTTTCTTTAATCCCCTGCAAATAGAGTGAGTGGAGTGAGCTTATGAAGTCTCAGTTTTGCACAATAAAACACTAAACACCTCAATCTCAGCAGGGAATAGAGTCTATGACTCAATTCACTCGCACATTTTTTTCTTGACTGAATACGCTATCTCATTTCAGAGCTCTAAAATAGAAAATAGAAAAAATCAAAAATAAACGCATTTCAATCAGTGGTTTCTTCCAGCTCCGTTTGGCACTGATTGATCTCACCATTACTTACAAAATAAACAGTATTTTCTCAGATCACAAACACGCATTTCCAAGAAGTGACCTCTTCTCCCGAAGAATGGGTGGCTTAAATTGCATTATTACATGTTTACATGAATTACTGGTTGTTGCAAATTTGTAAGTGCTTCTTGGACACCTTCGCAGCGGGTTTTAGGCGCCTTCAATTTTTAATACCCCCCAACAAGACACCGTTTACACTTAGCCCGAGATGGGCAAGACAACAAATCTATAAACCCAGAATGAGAAATTGAATCCAACAAGAAGGTAATGGAGGGAGTGTGTTTTGTGCTAAGATTGTTAGGACAGGTTAAAAGAGAGGAAAAAAAAAGATGGAGAACATTTCTTTTAAAATTCTGCTTGCGATTCAACATGTCCCATGAGCTAATTCTGAGGAGGTGACCTTACGTCTGCCTGTTCCACCCCCACCCCTTTTCTGATTGGTGTGCATGATGCTGCTCTGCAGGAATACAGGCCAGCCACAGGCATAGGTCGTATGGAGCAGCAGCCGTCGGGCGCTGTGCGTACGGAATACACATGTAGGCACAAACAGACACAAACACAATCCAATCAAGGGAGCATTTTATAGATCTACACCCACAACCTTGCCGTCTGCATACATCTTACGTCGCCCTCGGTCTGCCTCGGGCTGCAGCTTCACATTATATGTAATAAATGGGAACAACCGCATAACTGTTTGACTTGGAGATGGATGTGATAGTGTCAACACAAATACACAGCGGCTTCTGCAGAATGCGCGCGAGCTATGGGGGCTCTTGCAGAAACACTCATGCACGAATGAGTGGATGAATTCAAGAATAAAAAGGAGGGAAAAGCATGTGCAAGCAAACAATCTGAAATCCACTTAGCTCCACAAGGCCATTGTGTCATTACTGTTGCCTGTGGTTCCAAGGAGACAGAGCTCATTGGCATTCCAGTAAATCAGGCATCCTGATGGTGTTGACAGGAAGAATTATAGTGTGTCATCACCGCCATTTCCTCACAGAGGATTCTCCAGGGGACAGAATTGCCAAAAGCTGCCAAGGAAGGGCAACATCTCAAAAATGTTGCTGCATTCTGACTACATCTAAAATCAAATAGTTAATGAGGCAACCATGATTAAAGAAGAGGATTAAAGTGAGATCAAATGACATCTCCATACTTATATCTACAGTTATCTCACACAATAGCCTTTCACTTTGTTTCATCACAGATTTCCAGATTCTGGATGTGCTTGTCAGATACACTATGCAACAAACAGCTTGCGGCAATATTTTGAATAATTAAGGGCTGTGAGAGTAAAAAAAGGTAAAAAAAAAAAGAACGAGACTGAAATGAATTCCCCAGCTTACATAAACATTATGGATTTGCGGTGATACTGTCCTCTAAGGGGACAAGTAAAAGCAAACCATGCCAGCATTATACTCTGAAAGCATCAAGCATTCAGTCCTCTTTCCTCCTCCCAGTGAAAGATGACTCACCGGGAATAATCACTTTTTCTTCCCTCCACATCTCTGCAGACCATCACCTGTGTGTTTTTGCACCACCGAAGTCTTAAATGTGCACTCATCTGTGTAATGAGAGGTTTATGCACTGCAACCCCTCCATAATATCCCTCACTTTGTAATTGTGGACAGACTGTTCTTGCTGACACAGTCCGGTCACGTCCTGCATTGACATTTTGATTCACCTGAGGAAGTGTTACACACTGCTTTCCCTAAATATCACACTAATGCACAAGCACTGCAGTCCTCCTGCAATGTCTTAAAAAACGTACTCACATCCATTGAACATTTTCACATTTTGCTAGGTTACAGCCCCAAATTTGAGTATATTTTCTGGTGATTCTTTTGTAATAAACCAATTAGGAGAGGCACCTATTGTTGAAAGAACAATACGTACGTGTTTTTTTTGTTCATTCAGAACAATTTGAAAAGTTGGGCATTAAATTGGGTTCATCCTCCCTTTGTCAAAGCACCTTTTATTTCAAGTTTTCATTGGGTGTGCACATCTAGAAATTAAGATTTCTGTGCCTTCTGCTTTGCAAAATAGATCACACTCGATGAAATTGGATGGAGAACATTTGAGAACAATGATTTTCAAGTCTTTCTATCAAGATGGCCCAGAATGTTGTTCTATCCCTCTTCCCATGAACACTAAACAGATTAGTTGTCCATGCCTGTCACATGCTTGTCAAACTGGTCGAGCGGCCATGGAAGTGGGACCCAAACGGCAGTCAAAAAAACAAAGCAATGTGACATTTGTGGAAGCGTCTTGATCTTTTTATTTTGTAGCCAGCAGTGTAACCAAACAGACCCACCAACACCCATCAATGAACAACAAATGACAAACAGCTTAAATAAAAATGAACCTAAATCATTGGGGTTGCAACAAATGAAAATGGAAAATTACACTATTTACACTAGACAAAGAGCAAACAAAACCATACATTTACAAACGGATGCCAACTGAAAATATTTTAAACACATTCCTATAATTTCTTGAGTACGCTTCTGTTATAATACACAGAGATACGTTCTGCATACTCCCGTTCTCCCCAAGTCCGTACTTCCTGGACGTACTTCGCGTTATCGTGAATTGAGAAACGGCCATTATGAGGTCCTTCCACTGCAGGTGAAGCCACGCCCAGAAAACAACCAAACAAAACAAATAAAAAACAATTTATATCTTGTTTAACTGTTTTCTATTAATGGATTTCTAAAACAATATGCACTCATACATGTAACATTGCCTCATTGTTACAGTGCTGAAGACAAACATGTCCCACAGCACAATTTTGCCGCCACCACTTTTGTGTCCAGGACGAAACGGAGGGTTAGTTTTAAACTATAAAAGGTGTTAGATTTCTTTTCCACTTTATAATTATGTGCTGTTTTATGTTGGTCTATCACACATATCCTTATAGTACACATTAATGTAAAAATAAAGTGAGAAGGTTCTGGCATTATGAATACTTTGCAAACCAGTTTACTTCCTGGTCACTATTTCTGAGGGTATTTTTCTGTTTTTCTTTCTTGCCCATAAATACATATGTAGATAAAAGTTCCTGTTATTTACCTTCTTCTGTTGCACTTTTAAATATCCGAGATATAGCAAAAGCCAGTTTTGAGTTATACTTCTTGATATGGCATTATCTCGTGAAATATCTTCGGCCAGAAAAGCCATCCAAACAATGTGTGTTTCCCTCTGCAGATGTAAAAAGCCACAGTTGACAAACTGGCATCACTTTTCTAAACAATCTAAGTCTTCAAGACATGACCACAGGCTTATTAGCATGCACTAAGTTGCAGAAAAAGCTCCTCAACAGCATTACCTGATGGACCCCTCAACTCTGCATAAGCAATGCTCTCTCTATCAACCACTTCAGCACAAACTCAATCAGTTCCCCATGCTTAACACTAACCCAATCACCTTGTGCTAATGCCGTGCCACTTTTGCTTAGGATAATAAATGGGAAATGTCCACAAGTGACCCGGAGACACCAACAATCTGCCAAGACAGGCAGCAGATGAATGGGGGTAAAAGGGGGAGGTTCATAGGGGAAGCGAAGCCCTGGGGGGTAAAGAGGGAAAAGGGGTTCGCTGTTCGAATGAGAATGGGGTGATAGCGTGAGGGGGGGGGGGTGAGAGAACAGGCAAAAAGCTGCTTGGAAGAATAGGAATTGTTTGTTTTGAAAAGAAGAAAGAACAGGAGCAAAAAAATGTGAGATGCATATTGTACCTGCAGCTGCAAACTGGTGATTGCCGGTGCTGAGGAAACATTTAAACGCTCCAGAATAATGATGGCCAATATCATCATGCAATGGGACATTATCAGCAGTGACGCGGTTATTTCCGCATATTAGTCTGTTCCACAATAAACTGATGGCTTTTGAATATGCCAGTCTGTTGATTTTAATGAAAACACAAACGATTATCTTTTCTTTCTGCGGCAGCTCTGATTTCAATGCCTTACAAGCTGGTTTTTCTTTTAATGAACATTTGCAATTCTTTCGTTCCGGCTTCTTCAAAGTTATGTTTTCCGCCGTGATTTACATCAAGGAATTCTGTGTTCGGCGCTATTTCTACTGACTTTAATGTCTTTCTGCTCTTTCCCCTGTAGGTTTAGCCCCTATGAGTGGTACAACCCGCACCCATGCAACCCAGACTCCGATGTAGTGGAAAACAATTTCACACTGCTCAATAGTTTCTGGTTTGGAGTTGGGGCGCTCATGCAGCAAGGTATTTGCCTCAGCCTGTGGCTACAATTGCTCTGTGGAGCTGAGGCTCTCTGTACCCCACTGTCCTTAAGGGCTGGATTTTTTTTTTGTAAATCCCACTGGCAAGAGAAAGAGATGTCCAAGGATGCTTGGCAGCTTTGTTCACAAAGGTTAAACATTCATTTCTAAATTATTATTTTTTGTCACAAAATAACTACAATCTTCAATGTCCTTTTACAATCTCTAAGAAAGACCAACACAAAGAAACTGTGATTGTGAAGTGGAAGAAAAGGTTGCACGGGTTTCAAATATATTTTTTTATTTTTTTATTTTTTTACAAATAAAAGTTTCAATAGTGTATTAGCCCCAATGCATCAATACGTTGTGGACAACCACCTTTGGCTGCAATCACAATTACACGTACATCTCCAAAACGATTGCAGATCTACAGACTGATATTTTTGCCCCTTCTTCTTTGCATAATAGCCGAGCCCAGTCTGGCTGGTGGGAGAGTCTCTCTCAACATCAGTTTTCAAATGTTGTCACAGATTCTATATGCAATTTAGGTCAGGACTTTGACTGGACCGTAATTACCCATAAATATGCTTTGAGAATAATTATTCTGTTTTCACCGTGGCTGTGTGTTTAGTGTCGTTGAACGTGCTATAAGTTGAAGCTCTGCTCCAGACTCAGGTCCTTTGCTGTGATGGTACGCAATGTTAGTTTTTCCATCACAAGTAGTGATTTACATGTAAGGCAGAAAGGTCAATTTTGGTCTCATCTAATCAGAGCAATCTCTTCCACATATTTGCTGTTTTCCCCGCATTGGCTTGCGGCAAACTCCTAACAGCACTGAAGGCTTTCTTTCTTTGCACCCTTGCATAAAGGTCATATTTGTAGCACGTATGAATTATAGTTGTCGTGTCAATACTCCCAATTGAGCTGTAGGTCGCCCAGAGCTGTTATGGGCCTAATTAGTGCTTTCCTTGCCTGGCCTGTGAGTTCAGGTGGATGGCCATGATAGGTATGTTTGCAGTTGGGCCATTCTCCAAACATTTCCGGGTGAGGGATTGAGCAGCGCACCACTATCTTTTTATGACTGTTGCAACCATTGTAAAACTCTCCACAGCTGTACCCCTTATGTCTGTGTTGCTGGTCTTCATGAGGCTGTTTGTTCGCCAATGTTGTGTAACAAACCTTTTAGACCTTCACGGGACAGCTGCATTTATGCTGAGATCAAATTACACAGAGGTGAACTCCGTCCACTAATGAGGCGACCTCTGCAGGAACCTGGGGCTTGGATTTGATTTTGGGATATTAGAGTAAAGCGGCTGGACACAAATGCATCGAACGTTTGAACATTTGACAGCCTTGTCTCATTTTCCTTCCGCTTCACCATCGGGTGCTAATTTTTGCAGGTCTGCCAAATTAAATGGATAAAATGCATGAATGATTGTGGCCGTTAACATGATGAAAGTGAAAACATCCAAGGATTTGTAAAAAATGTGCTGTAGGTCAAAATCCCACCAAATATTTGTGTGTGTGGTTGCACTGCTAATTTTAAAGCTTAACGCAGAAGAATGGAGTAGAAGTTTGCATAGAAGTCAAAATGATGTGTTGTCTCTAATGCAAAATATGGAGAAATGCAGCAAAGCGTACACTTGGTCTGTTAATATCTTTTTATTTATTTATTTATTTAATAATTTTAAGCCTGTTCAACATGGTGCATACATTCTGGCAACCTAATTACTTTTTTCTCTAAATATTTTCTGTACAAGTTTTTTTTTTTATCAATTAAAGTAATTATCGCAACATCTAAACAAGCGGCAGCTCCGTGAAAAAGCTGTGAGAAAAATACTGAGCTCTACAAACTCAATATTAGGATGTAAATAAGACTTAGTTCAACACTTCTAAGAGCCATGAAAATTATTACATTTAGACAGTAGCTAGCGGCTTCTTTAGGATAAACAAGATGCAGAGAAATAACATTAAAGTAAGACAGTAATAACACCATCTACATTAAACATCAGGTCTTCAGAAAGTAAAGCTCCAACATTAGATATTGTCATCTAGTATAACACTGACGAAACAACTGCAGACTTGGAAAGCATTGCAGCTAAAACACTAGAAAACATCTTTTATGCCCCTTGATTTTCGTAGGAGAAAATCTTTAATGTCACATCAGAGACACATCGTATCACATTTCACAAATTCTTAGAAACTGCTGTTTTTTGTGTCTTCATTTTAGACTGAATTTAAATTTCAAATGCTCTTTCCTCCAATCCTGGAAATCCTGAAGCTAAGTTCGATTGCTGTACTTTTTTTTTTCCTCCTGTCTCTGAAGTTTTGCTGAATAATTTATGCTGTGTGCTTTGGCCCAACTCAGAGGAAAACTTAAAACACACCATTTACGTGATGGCAGCACTAACCTTAATACTTTGGAGATTACAAGACCGTGATTAAGCAACTGCCAATATCTAGTCTCCTCTTCTCTTGCCAGTGGCCTATCAGCACCTTGAGCTCAGTGGGGTGTGGAGTCAGGATGTGAGGTTACCTTGGGTGCATGACTCTCTGGCTCTCACATCTCCACACTGTTCTGAACAATCGATGCCGACTGTGTTTGATTTGAAATCGTTGATTTATGCAAACACTCTCCTCCCAGCAGGCATATTAGACGGTACTTTTGAGTTTCTCTTGCATTAATTAAAGGATTCACTTCTAGATAATTTAGCTTGTTTGAAGTGTTTGAAATCATCTGGTGTTCAGAGTGTCCCTTGAGTGATACACAGTTCAAGCCAGCTGCAGATGTAATGAATCTAAAAAAGACTCAGAGTTCTCAAAGCAAGTTTAATTGACACAGTCATGTGGTGTTTTTTTACATGGTGTTAAGAAGATTAGAGCCACGATGAGAGAATATGTTAATATATTCACGTAATATCCACTCCTGCCACTTCCCCTCACCTCAGGCTCCGAGCTCATGCCCAAGGCCCTATCGACTCGGATAGTCGGAGGCATCTGGTGGTTTTTTACCCTCATCATCATTTCGTCATACACAGCCAACTTAGCTGCTTTCCTCACCGTGGAGAGGATGGAGTCACCGATAGATTCTGCTGATGACCTGGCTAAGCAAACAAAAATCCTGTATGGGGTGGTGGAGGATGGCGCCACCATGACGTTCTTCAAGGTAGCGTTGCGTTACTTTCATTGTATTGTAGTTAAGCTGTTTTAGTCAATACGGTTTTGAAAGGTCCTGGTATGATTGCATGTTTCGCCATTTTTTTCCCTTTACTGTGTCAGTGACATTTTCACTTATAAGAAAGAAACAACTGTCACTGGTTTTCTTTTTCCTACCCACATGTCATTTCATAAAAGCCTTGAAAATGTTTTGCAACCACTTTGAGAATTGACAGTTTTAGTTTTCTTTGGTTTTCTGTCACCCCCCCCCCCTTTTTTTAGTCTACTTTAAGAAAATCGAGTTACATGACATCTGCCAGCAGAAATTTACAGGCTTAAACAGGAGTCGGAAAGAAAAGAAAAAAGATAAGAGAGTCATAATAAACAAGTTTAAGAAAATATTAGACAATTGAATTAAATCACACATGAGGTTTGACTCGTGTAAAATGTGTCCATAATTCATTTAAAACACTTAACTTCCTAGAAAATTCATATGCAATGGTTTGATAACATCTATGAATCATTTAAAAGATTATGTGTATGAATTGGAATTGTTTAAGAAGAAATTCAGGCTGCATATTAAAAGAAAATCTGTTGTTTTTTTCTGAAAAACTTTGGCAGCTGTGGCTACCAGAATTTTCAGCAATAAATACAGTAAAAATGTGAGCAAGGTTACCAGCCCACTTGTATATTTTACAGTAAAAATGTAAACCAGTTTACAGAAAGACCTGTACATTTTACATGACAAAACCATGGACTGCTTATAACCTTTAAATGTAGAACAGCTATTTTCTTTCATTATTATATATTTTTTAGGATTTTTTTGTGGCACCAGTGGCCCTTTTTGTTGAAGATAGGCTGACAGGGAGGGTGGCTGAGAGAGAGAGGGGGAATACATTCGGCAAAGGACTGCAGGCTGGAATTGAACCTGGGTCAGGCAAGACAATGACTGAAGCCTCCGGACATGGGCCACATGCGCTACCCCTGCGCCACTAGCGCGCCCTAATTGTTACTTTTAAATACATAAATTATGATTTAAAAAAGGGTAGTCATGGCACTGGTCATAATCATAATTTATGTATTTCAAGGTCCTTGTAATTACTCACAATATTCGGCAAATATTTGTTTTTAATAGAGAAAGGCCTTTAACCAACATGGCTACATCTTAAAGTGTAACTCACACCAAAATCAACTTTTTTTGCAGATAAACTGGATAAACTGGGCTGGGCCTAAGAGTGCTACTTGTATGTCACTGGGCATTTTTTTTTTTTTTACATTTTTATGTGAAGTTGTTTAGCTCTACAATATTTGTCTTAGAACCATCTTAGTGCTGCCCTCTTAAGGTTGAAAAATGGCAGTTGTAGTTGAATTTTCCTATTGGTTCAAACGGTGCATGCATTCGTCACTATTGATCTGCATTTGGAGGGTAAAAGCTCCTCCATCTCAATAGAAAGCTCTGTGGCAAAACCACCAGATGTCACCCTGGTCACTTCAGATTTCAACAGGTCACTTCCCCTCGTCCTGACCGCTGCAGCAAAGAGAACTGCTTAAAACTCTCACTGCCATCCGTGTCTCTTGGAACCGACCACTTTAGTGGCAACTTCTAAAATGTGTCTGGGAGCGGGGTTATCCCTTTACATTGGGGTGAGTTACACTTGAAGGTTTTACTATGAGGTGTAAACTTTAAAAAAGCAGAGTCTGAAAAACCAACTTGAATCTTCCCTTAAAGGTATATGGCCACGTATGCTTATAAAAAAATACCAAAAACCATTTGATCAGAATAAAATAAGGTTACATACACCAAGCATCCATTTTGAAATTGTTTTGATGGTCCTTTTTGCCCCGAAAAATAATTTGCTCTCCGGCGTGATTAACCAATATAAACAGATGTGGCGACATCTAGTGGCAGTATTGCAGAACTGTCATAATGGCAATTTACTTAACTTATAAACCAATTGTAAATAATGCCGGACCGAACCTGGCCCTCTGCAATGCCTTGTAATAAAGTGGCACCTCGGTGTGATTGAAGACCATTATTAATTAAAAAAAAGCATTCTACAAAAAACTTTTACAGCCTCTTATCAGAACATTTACTCATGTCAATCATCTCTGCGGTCACATCTGAGCCGCGGCAGGTTTAGCGTCCGCTTCAGTGAACACCATCGTTCATACTGTATTCCCAGCGGCATTCCAGCCCTTTCCCTCATGGAATCATATTTTCTTTGCACTTTTTTTCCCCTTGCTATTGGACTATTCTGCATTAATTCTCATAGCCATTAGCCGCTTCCTTGTTTTTAACCCCTGCTGCACATGTGCAATATGTAATTCCGTTAATATTGTACATAAACATGGCAGGCCTTATTTACTAACAAGCTGAGCAAAAAACAAAGCATAAAACACCAAATGAACAACTAATACGGCAGCAGGTGTGATAATTTTTCATAAAAACTTTGTGTGCAACCAGAGTGAGCTACTGACGTATAAATAAAAAAAAGTCAAATAACTTTGCTATGAACCTTTAGGAAAATAGAGAAACAAAATGTTCCTGTTTGCTGCTTTTTGTGTTGCTTCTGTATTTGATTAAATGGATCGCTGAAAAATACTTGCTTATACTGCTGAGAGTAACTGTTCTGCTCAACAAGTTGTAACTCCCACTTGTTTTCCTACCTGGAACAGAAGTACATCACTCCCAGGTCTTTGTTTTTAGCTCCCACAGTAAAGACAACAAAGCATATATAATGTTTGGCTAAAATTTATGGAAAATGTCTCCACTGATTTATGTCCTCAGTAAACCTTAACCTATTCCTGACCTTTATCCCATTTATGTACAGATGCTGATGTCCATTTAGTTATTGTTGGTTCAGTTTAAAGAGAAATACATGACATAACAAAGCAAGACATAAAATATTGGGTTGTTGTTGTGGCAACTGTATTATTCCAAGGCAATAAAAAGAAGCTTAAATTAATTGCTTCAGTTGGTAACCAGTAATTGAATTTAGTGAATTAATTTACTTTATACGTTGTCAAGTTAAACCATTGTAAATAAATTAATTAAATTATTTGTTACCAATTGAAGCATTTCATTAAGGTGTTTCAGCTTTATCTTATCTTATCTCATACAGTAATATTCAATAAGGCTAATTTGTCAGATTAAAAGTACCTCTTAAAAATTACATTTAAGCTGGTATCAAAGATTCTATGAAGACTGTATTATAAAAGTTTTTTATTGGACTGTTATGATATTTTTATCTTCAATGTCATGTTTTCATTAGTTGAAAGTGGAAAATAATTATAATTAACAGAAATAAAGGATTGATAACGTCAGCACATGTGTAATTAATCAATTTAATGTATTTCGATTAGGGAATCGACTTACTGAAATAAATGAACTTCTAATTTATTGAATATGACTGTATGCTAATAATTTGCATTTATGTTCAGTGTTTCATTAAAGCAGCTGCATGTTAAAATGAATGGCATCAATACATTGAAATTAAAAGTTTGAATTTCAGCTTGATGTGTATTATTACTGTGTAGAATATTAAAGCAGGCTATAGTGTCACAATTATTTTCTAACTTTCAAGCTGGTGCCTGATAAAATGTTTTATCTAGTTTTAGCTCATAAAAGTGTGTATTTACAGTTTGTATTTCACTGCCTTTTGCATGAAAATACTTTTTTTGTCAAGTATTAAAAAAATCAGAATGTAATAAACTGCTCTCTGGTCATTTGCAGAAGACAAAGATCTCTACATATGATAAGATGTGGGAGTTCATGAACAGCAGGAGGCAATCTGTGATGGTGAAGAGTGTGGAGGAGGGCATCCAACGTGTTTTGACCTCTGATTACGCCTTCCTTATGGAGTCCACCACCATTGAGTTTGTCACCCAGCGCAACTGCAACCTCACGCAGATTGGTGGCCTCATAGACTCCAAAGCCTATGGAGTAGGAACGCCTATGGGTAAATTACCTGAGACCTTGCATCCTTTTTCTTTGGACTGATTTGTTCCCGTGATGTTATTCATAAGGGAAAGATATGGAAAACAGTACATTACAGATAAAAGTAGGTTTTTGGATAATAATCGAAGCCCCAGAAGGTTCACTTTCATTGTTTTGTTGTTGGTGCTGCTAGAATTGTGATTATACCTCTTTCAAAGTGTTGAGTGTAAATGGATAAAAGAAGAAGTACCCAGAAAGGTTTGATTTATTTATTTTTTGATAGGATTAAATCTTTGGTCTGCCCTCACTGCTATAGCAAGAGTCAGAGTTGAACCTTTGGGATCACCTAAGGCGGGGTCTGCAACATAAGAAACCTCTTGACATACAAAACGTTATACAGCATCTTCCGAAAACATTCATACCCGTTGCCCCGGTCATTGCATTTTGGATTGTAGACGAAACAGCAACAACAGGCATTGCATTATTGTGGGAGGGGAAGAAAATGACAGCCAGTTTTTCATTTCTCATTTAAATAAAAGAAATCTGAGACCCTGG
Organism: Fundulus heteroclitus; assembly: GCF_011125445.2. Lineage (NCBI taxonomy): Eukaryota > Metazoa > Chordata > Actinopteri > Cyprinodontiformes > Fundulidae > Fundulus > Fundulus heteroclitus. Next base: position 9,375,606 of record NC_046375.1, read on the forward strand.
AATAAAATTCAGATTTAGCAAACCATGCAAAAGAATGTGCTCTCATCAGATAAGAACAAAACTGCTTTTTCCCATGGCTTATTTTCAAAGTGCTATGTACCGTGGAAGACTAACTGTACTCACCACCCTGAGCCCGCCGTCCCCATAATGGGATGTGGTGGTGGTAGCATCATGCTGTGCGAAAGCATTTCATCAGCAGGAACAGAGAGGCTGATCAAAGTTGACGGGAAGATGGATGGTGCTAAATACAGGGTAATTTATAAGGCACTCCATTCCCTTTTGCTAATGAGAAGTTGTTTTTGATCATTAGGTACCAACTAAAAGCACTTCAGAAGAAGATTAAAATGGGCACCTGCAAATGTGTCAGCAGCTGGTTTGAGCCTGCTTGTGCCAAAACTGCCATTATGATCCTGGAATATAACAAAGGAACTAGATCGTTCAAATATACGTGTATTATTGTTACCGGGGGATATGCGCACATGTCAAAGCCATGACATACTGAGCCTGCTGGCCAGAAGCTGTAAATACTTGCAGCACCTGTATCGCAGAGGTTAAATTGGTCACGACAAGGCCACAGAGCGCACTTTTACCGGCTTTAATAGTGGCACCTATCACCTGTGATCCAAAAGCCATCAAACTAGAGAGATTAATTTCTGGCTGCCCACATCTGGGTCTGAGTTATGCCTTTGAGTGCGGGCCAGTTATGGATCTGCGGGGATGCAGTCATCGCCGTGATGATGGTGAAGCCAGAAGAGATGCAATTAAATATATCCCCATTGTGGCTGCGTGAGTGCAGCAATATTTACAGTGACGCCCTTGAGATGGACATAGAGAGCCTAAAGATGGGTTCACTGTTCTATTATGTTCTTTTTTTTTTCCATTGATGTGGTAAAACAGAATGGGATAAAATCAAATCAGTTTGTCTTAAATGCATTCAAATTATAATGTCCAATCTCAAAGCAATTACTGATCACTAACACATTTCTCTGCTACTGATTGCTCGATAGGCAAATTACAGCCATTAGAATGTTTCCTTGGAGGTTTTAAGATAGTTAATTTCCGTATTAGTTCAATGGAAGAATAGAAGTCCTGTTTTTTTTTTTTTTTTAGTTTCGTTGTTTTAACGGTGTCTATGACCTAATTTCTTTGCTCACACAACCTGAGGAAACCTCAGCTGTTACATCAACTGAAAAGCTTTTGCGGCTTTAAACCTGAAGGAGCTATGTATTAAATCTTAACCTTTTGCCGCTTCTCAGCTTTCAAACGTCTTTTTGCCCAAAAACACAAATGCGTCATCTTCTGCGCTATCGACTTAAACTGTGATCCTATTAATGCTTGAGGCCAGGCAGTGGTAAGAATGATGGATGTCCTCAGGTGCTGAATATCTGTTATGTTGCTGCGTATGCGCAGAGTGTCGGGAACGGCGCTTTTCCATTTGCCCAGATCCCGCTCTCCATATCCCCCTCTCCAAGGACCCATCCTATTAGCATTTATCCAAGGCCTGCTTTGTTAGGCCATCATTAATCATTTGAAATATGAGAGGAACCAGAACCGGGGGACTTGGAGGCTCGATGGATCTCTCATCTTTAAATGAAGTGGGGGAAATGCTCCTCGCATGCAAGCTCCCTTGCATACACACAAGAGTGTTTTGAGACCTGTACTTGCTGTGGCGTGTGTAATGCATACAAGTGAGGCTAAATATTTCAGGGAAAACAAACTACTGCATAAGAAAAACTCGTTCGCACAAGATGTTGTATTCCAACACTTTCGTGTCAGTGTAAACACACAGAGATTGAAGATGAAAGGATGATGGATGATGACGGATAAATGATAGATGAGATAACGGGGGAATTAGCAAAGAAGGAGCTGACAGGTTAAACTATATCAGGATGACAGACAAAGTGATGCTACCAGCTACCTGGAGCCATGTTTTATTAATTTCTCTCGAGTTTAGCACAGAATGTGTTCATGTTTTAAAAAGTAATCCATTTAAAAATAAAAAAAACACATTTGTTTCTAGCCAGGGCTTGTAATCCACAGAGCCAAGTGTGTAAAACGGAGATGTACAACCCTGCTTTATTATGCATGAGTTTGTAATCACACAAATAGACTAATAAGCTTTTAGGGCAGTGAAAAAGGGAAGCATGAGGGCTCAACATAAGTGTTTTTGGTTTGGTTAAGAGAGGGTGTGCGCACTAAAGCTCTGCCGTGAATAGGAGTGGGCCGCGACTCAGCCGCTGTGTGACAATTGCTCCAGCTTTGATCATGCCAGCACCCGCTGTGCCTCAATGTCACTAAAGTCTGACTCTTTCCCACTTTCCGTGGATTTGGATCCTTTTGTCCGACATGCACAAAAAAAAAAAAAAAAAAAAAAAACACTACAGTGGTGGAATCTTTATCTCCAGTACCCACATATAATCCCAAAACGCATACGTAACCGCGTGATGTTCGCCCCACGGGGCTTCTCTTTTTTTAGGCGCTATTTCTGTCGCATGAAAGTGAGTGCGAACAGCAGCTAATTTGTCAAAATCGACAGTGGTTCTGATGCACAAAAAGCCAAATTATTGTTGCCAGCTCCCTGCACGTTATAATCCGCATGCTGGAGAGATGAGTGAGAATTTTGGAATCACTCTGTGAAAATACAGCTTAGCTGGATTTGAAAAAAGGACTTACGGGAGGGGGGGGGGGGACCTCTAAGAAGCCAACAATAACATGACAGGTTTTATCATCACAAGTCTCAATGTGTTTCACACACCCACAAACAAAACAAGGACGGCACCAGACTCTTAAACATGTTCCCCAGTCTCATGTTGGGATTTTTGTGTCCGCAGGCTCCCCTTATAGAGACAAGATCACAATAGCTATTCTTCAGCTGCAAGAGGAAGGGAAGCTGCACATGATGAAGGAGAAGTGGTGGAGAGGCAACGGCTGTCCAGAGGAGGAGAGCAAAGAGGCGAGCGCTCTGGGAGTGCAGAACATCGGCGGGATCTTCATCGTTTTGGCCGCAGGGCTTGTGCTGTCAGTATTTGTTGCCGTGGGGGAGGTCCTTTACAAGTCCAAACAGAACGCACAGCTGGAAAAGGTATGGGAAACATTTTCCTCAGGATTATAGGAATTGGCCACAATGATAGCCAATGGGTAAAAACGTGCAGGGTCATTGGTCATTGGTCAAAGATGTGTTTGTGTTTCACACTCTAACAGAGCTTCAAATCTGGCAAGGTAATTGTCATGTGCACTGAGACAAAAGACATTCACACTCCAAAAAATCCGGGGGCAGGTGCTCAGCTGCAAAATGACTATTTTAAATTACCAAAATGGCTCCCACGCTGCAGGAGTCCTTTCCTGGCTCGTTTATTGCACCATTTCGTAGCACAGAGGTGACATCAAGCGATGTCCTCTTCATTAGACCCTAGTTTTGCAGTTTCAGAGACACTTTATTCTGTAAAAGTAACCATCATGCAATCAAAAACACGTTGAGGTAAAAGACGTTTTGAAATCTTTGGAAATGGTTTAAAACATACAAAGTGGGTCACTTTAAAATTCTTTAAAACCTGCTTAGCTTGGGGCAAATTGTGATGAAAGATGAATCAGATGTCTACAGAGCTTATCCAAAGCCTGTTAAAAAGCCAGGTTTTTGTGCCAACACGATAAATCATCTCATAACTGTTTATCCCTCTAATATATGATTTACTGTATGATTCAAATACAAAATAAATACAAAAAGCTGTAATGAACTGGTTGCATAAGTATAGCCCCCCCCCCCCCCCCCTCCCCCTAACTATTCATTTGTTGGAGCCTCGTTTTAGCGTTCAGTTTAAGCATTCAGTCTGCTTTAACCAATGACGGCAGTCATCAGTAATAAACAAAGAATGAACGGCCTTCTCCAAAATGGCCATAAAGTCATAGTTTACCTCCACATGTGACAACAATCACTTGTATTCTCTATAAATCTCAATATATTTTTGAAGTAGGGTTGCAAAACAGAATAAATCACCAATGAAAGCTGATACCCTCAGTGAAACATAGTGGTGGCAGCTGCACCATGTTTTTTTTGTTTGTTTGTTGTTGTTTTTTGTCAAGATGGATGAAATTATGAATTATGTTCATTTTCAGTCCTTGGGTGTCTGTTAAAAAGATGGAGATGAAGAGCTAAGTCATTTTCAGCCTCGCAGTGAATCCAACGACACATCTAAATCTACCTATGAATGGCTTCATTAGAGTCAAATTAGTTTGGGAATGGCTTAGACGAGTGCTGGACTAAATAAGATAGAAATGGGCTGTGGGTAATAGATGTCCTCGCAATCTGATACGTTTGGAGAACTTCTGCAAAATAGAGTGATCAAATATTCATAGGTAAAGACGTGGGATGCTGATAGAGTCCTACTAAAGAAGACTGAATCCTCAAATTGAGTCAAAATATGCTTTCACAAAGTATTCGCTTAAGGCTGTCCATGCTTATACAACCAGGTTATTTCCCCCTTTTACTATGTTTCCTTCAAACAGATTCATTTTAAGTTGAATTGCGCAAGGTTTATGTGACGTAAAAGGAGAAAAATTTTGAGATTAGCTATTACGATCCCATTTTTTTACCCCACTAAACCAGGGGTGTGTAAACCTTGTATCTACTCTGTATCTTTTGTTTGACAGGATTAGCTCTCAAAGGGAGCAAAGTAGAGCCAAAACTGGTAAAATAAGTGGTCAAATCATTAAAAAGACATATTTTACATTCAAATTATCTCCTGAACTGCTAAAGCATTTAGGTGAATGTTGCATCGCAGGTTTCTACACTGGCTGGCACATTTTCTTCAAAAGATATAGAGTAAGTCTCCAGGATTTAGCTAAATCCTACAGTCTGTCACACCAGACAAGTATGACTATATTTACACCGAAAGAAGTAGTAATCACTCTGGTTTTCCCAATATTCAATTGTAGGAAAAACATTTCAGCAGAAGATAAAGAACAAAGGGCCCTTTAACGAAGCACCTTGGTGTTCACGCTCTCTCTCTCACAAATTGTTCCGGGCTACAGTCACAATATCATCGGCCATGCAATCTTATATGGCCAAATCACACAAAAGATTAGAAAAGTTCATGGGCAATACACGGAGTAAGCTTCTAATGGGTAATATGTGGCAAGAGTCAATAAAAGTGACTTGCGTTCAGTAGATTTTCTTTCTGCTTTCAGGGTTTCACAAATCGTATTGGTTGAGGTTTTAGATACTTTATCCATTTATGAGAGCCCACAGAGGGCTTCTTATAGAGGAATTTCCACCTAAGCTGTTTTAGTGCTAAACCGGTATTAGTGCCTTCTCAGGACAGCTTTTTTTTTTTTTTCTGTCACTCGAGAAGCAGAAACTAGCAATATATATTGGCACCAATACCTTGCCAGGCCATAGGAAAGGATTGCTTTCCTCAGGGTCAAGTTCATGTAAAACAACAATGAGTTTAAATGCGTTAGTTTCACTTTCAGGTGCACAATTTAGACAATAGAAATTGAAGAGATATGCTTTAACAACAAGGAAAAATAGTCACAAAGGCTTTTCGTCTCTCATCTGCCATCTGTTTTATTTTTACATCGCTCGTCACGATGTGAAATAGATTTAAACTCAGCACAGCGTGGCTTTTAGCGCTACCTTTTTCAGCTAAATATATTAACACTGATTGTGACTCCATTTATAAACCCTGCTGGTGGTTTAATATCCCCTGCTGGCATTTAAAACTCTTGCTCGAAATGGTGCGTGTTACTTACTCACATGTACAGCCTGTTTACGGGCCTAAATATGAGTTGCTGGTTGGATATGCCGCAGTCGGCATTCTAAAAAGGGAGGAAACACAGTGGGGTTAAAACAATGATTATAAAATAGATTGGTGGCATTAAGACCCGGGTTTGCAGAGATGCTGAGATAAATACAGTGTTTTCTGTAGATAAACAGTCTCCCTGGCCAGTGATCCTCAGCAGAAATTGAGAATATTACAGATGGAAGCTGTTAAGACGCAGCTCTCAGTTCAGCCCTGGTGTCACACTGGAACTCGTTTGGTGGTGAAATCCTCCTTTAATTCCCTTGTAGTTCATAATGCACGTCACTTCATGTTTTTTTTTTATTGTAAATAAGACCAAAGGTAACTAAATAGCCACATACTGTACCAGGAAAGACATAAAGCGCTTACAGCTGCCATTAGTGTCAACGAGGCCAGCTGAGTAAAATCATTACCACATTTAAAGATGTCTTTTAATGAGCATTCATTGCATCATTTTTTTTTTACATTGTCTTTCTTCCCCCTCAGGTTATGTTACTAGAGACTAAAAATATTATATACTCCGTTATCCGTGCGCTATTTCAATACACGAGTGCTGATGATTCATCATGCAGAGTGGAGTATGTATTTTAGCACGGCATAATGTGTGCAATTGCATTCCCGCATAATTGCTGAAATCCCTAGATAGCCACTTTTGATTATTTACGTCTCGAGAATTAACAGTGCAGCAGTGTGTTACTTTATTGCCGTTGTAATTATTTCTATCTTGTTTTGGTTCCATTCTGCAGACTGCATATATTCCAGAGCATCTCAGCTATCATTAATCAAGAGCTTCAGGACTGGGTCACAATATTCAGATGATTTGCAAATGGCAGGATTTTCTCGGCTTCCAAGGTGCTTGTAATTTGCATACAGAAAACAAACCTATCCTTTCCCAGCCGGCAAGCCTCCGCTGCTTTTTACCCTCCTCCTTACTATTTCCACTTTCTTTTACAAACTTTTCTACTTTCCTAATCAATCTACTTCTTTATCTATTTATTTATTTATATATATATATATATTCTAGACTGTATAAAAGATTTTGTTCTTATTCCAGACGAAGATATTTATTAAGTAGGAAAAAAAATACCTGGTGCTATCCACTGATATCTATCTCAAACACCCACACACATAAACAAACCAAAAAAATAAATAAATAACAGTGTCATATTTTTATGCACTCGCTTTTCTTGTATATCTTTTCCCCTCCTACACCCTTTGAATTTGAATTACATCCTACATAATTGGGTCAGGAACGTATGAGAATTGGATTTGCCAAAGTTGGTGCAAAGGCACATTGACATTTTATAGGATTTTACAGCACATACATAATTTAGGCAAAACACAATCTCATATCACCAAAGTTACATAACTGCAAGATGTTTTAAGCCGGCTGTCAATAGTTTGGGACTTAATCTTCTCAAGTGGGTTACATGACCTCGATGTGGCGTCATTTTTTCTCTTTTTTTTTCCTTGAAGAGTTGGTTTTTGGCGAGGAGGAAACGGCTGTAAAACACTAATTAGACCTTTGTGTGACAATAACACTGACAAGTGGAATGGTTTAACACAGAATTGTGAATATATATGTTTTTTCAGATTTATTGTTGTTAAATTAGATGTTCAGGTCTTTCCTTGTTGCTACTTGAATCAATATTAGGTTTTTTTCTTGCGTTTGCAAGCAATATCTGTATTACTTTCATTGCTGTCTTTTCCGTCTTTATATTATACATAACAATTGAAGCAGCAATCGATGTCTTAACAAATATTACATCATTATATTGAGTTCTTTCTCTGAAGCAGACAAAAACCAAGTTGGTTATTCTGTTTTTGGCGCCCAAAAAGCCTTACAATGTGTTTGTTTTTTTTAGATGTCAAAAAGAAAAGAAAAAAAACTCAGCCTCTGCCACTTCAGTTTCATTTTCCATTCGTTACCACATATTTTAAGGCTGACAGTTCTGCACCCTGGCAGATTTTATTCTACTGAAAATACAGTGACTTAACTTTATACAAGCAGCAACAAAAAAAAAGAATATTATTTTTACTTACAGTAAGCTGAAATGCTGACAAAAAAAGATTACCTATAGTGCTGCAATTAGAAACCAAAACAATACACCTGAAAGCAAATCTCCTTCTGTTGATTCTGTTGGTGCAGAAACTAGCATTAGCACACAACACAGCTTGCAGCAATTTAAAACACACACGAGCCCTCAGTTGTGGGCGAATGTAGCAGCTGCTAATGTTTTTTCGATGTGGTCACCATTAAGGCAGTAACTTCTGTAACGTTAGTCTGGAGTGCATTTATTTTTTAATTTGTATGCTATGAAGCAAGACAAGTTTTTTTGTTTTTTTGAGGGACTTTTTTTTTTTTTTTTTTTTTTTTTGTGACAATTAGGACATTTGCTTTTATCCAGAAGATAATTAATTGCTTGTACAGGGAAAAATAAAAAAATCTCCATGTCAAAATGCTGGAAAGGCAACCAGCTGATGGAGTGAGGATGCATGGAGCGCAGAGTGGTTGAATATAGAGACTGGGCAGGAAACCTGTAAATCTGAACAGAACAACTATACCACTACTTTTTTAGGGGGGGGGGGTTGTTTTACACCTGTGTGTAGAGAAATGGCAATTACACCTGCAAGGAAGACACTGCTCTGTTTTTTACTTTTTCATTGCAGAGTTTAGGGAAAAAAACAGCTGGATAGATAAGCTCTGCCAGCAGCAAACTTACTTTTGTTCTAATAATGTAGTGCTAGTTTCTTTTGCATAAGCCTCCTGTTTAAGATCTGTTGTGCAACTCTGAGTTAAGACCCAAAGCCAAAATTGAAGAACTAACGATGTTCACTATCAATCAGCCAGTACAGAACATGTGTACCATAGAAACTCTGGTTGCAGGCAGGAAGACAGATATTTCTGACCAGAGGAATTGCCCCGATTTTATTGACAGAGCTTCCTTATGCTTGAAAATTTAGAGAAATTAAAGTAGCTGCTCCCCTCCCAGGTGCTATTTTGATATCCTCATTCTGCAGAAAGATACCCTCTGGACAAGAAAAAGGCAGTTATTGTTTGCATTGAGTGAGCTGGCTAAATAGTTCTCAGAATTAGCTCTTATGATAAAGACTTGTGTGCTATGTGTTAATAGTAAAAATATTAGTTTACTGTAATAGACACACACATTGAGTTTGTTATGAAAGCATTTGACGTGAGAAAAGAGTGGTACCCAATCCGCCCATAAGCAAGTTTTTGAAAAATACCATTTTAATCCAGTAGAAAACATGTTTGAAATTCTTTTGCTAAGTGGGTTATGAATTCGTTTTTTGATTAAGCGTTAAGATTTTAGCATTATTGCACCACCAAAATCCACTACCTGTGGATTTGATAACAGAAACGCCGACTTACTACAACCTGAAACACCCAGAGAATAGCACAGTGTGCTCCATGGCATCTCAACACTTACTGCAGGGTATTCTATTTCAGCCTCCAGAGCTGCTGCTACATATGCCCAACCAGTTCTGAGGCCTGCAAGGGTATGTCATGCAATGGCTGGGTCTGATGGCAAAATGTGGCTCCAGTGAGTGTTTTAATCCAGTTTATTTGCCAATTGTCTGTGTGCTCCAAAGGTACTGACATCCATTTAATCTTTGTCAGATTTTGTGACATTGAAAACCACAAGCCTGAAAGGATTTTATTGCAATTTTATGGATTAAATCAACACAATTTAGTGCTTAATTGTATAGTGGAAGGTAAACGAGAAATTATTTTCCCATTAGGTTTGATCAGCATCCCAGATGAAAAAATAAGGATCGCTGCCACCAAACCATCTCCCAGTGGGGATGGTGCGGCGTGTCCAGAGTGATGAGTAGTGCAAGCTTTCCTCCACACAAATGTTTTATGTGTAGGACTAATGGTTCAGTTTTGGTTTCACCTGACTGAAGCGCCTTCTTTCTCGTGTCGGCTGTGTCTCTGACATGATTTGTGGCTAACTTTGGATGGGATTTCACCTGGCTTTTGTCTTGCCACTCTTCAATAACACCCAGACGTCTGGGATGCACAAATAATAGTTTTCCTATAAACAAATTTGTCACCTTATTAATGTTCTTGCTGCCTGGCCTGTCAGTTCTGGTGGATAACCATGTCTCCGCGGGTTTGGAGTTGTGCCGCGCTCTTTCTGATATTGGACTGAACAGTGCTCTGTGAGACACTTAAAGCTTATGAAATAGTTTGAAAGCCTGATCTGTCATTTCACACCCTTTAAAATTTGCAGTAGAAAAAAAGGAAGTGAAAAAATATGGATTTTATTTATCTTTTCAATTCAGAAATATTGTGCTACTTTGTGTTGGCCTCTTGCGTTAAAGCCACTAAAAGGGATTCAGAGGTTTGTGGTTGTGACGTGAAAAAAAAAACAAAAAAAAACGCATTAAACGCTCTTTGCATTCCACGCCACATCGGCGTTTGGTGATGTTCACTTTGCATGGGTCTCTGCCGTGTGACGTAAAGAATAACAGCCGCTCTACCTTTGCCCGTCTACTTTGTTCCCTTCTGCAGCGATCCTTCTGCAGTGCCATGATGGATGAGCTGCGCGTCTCTCTGAAGTGCCAGCGTCGTCTCAAACAAAAGCCTCAGCCGCCTGCCATCGTCAAGACAGAGGAGGTCATTAACATGCACACGTTCAACGACAGGAGACTCCCAGGGAAGGAAACCATGGCATGAAAACTGACAACACCCCGAAACATTCCCCGCAGAAAAAATCGCTGAGGGGAGACGGGGGTCGAATTAACAAAGACTTAACCACAGGCTGAGGTTAGAAGTAACAGCAGGATTCCTTTTTGAACCACCATGTAGACAGATGTTTCCTGTGGAAATACAGATACCTGAGCAGTGTCACCTCACTGTGACAATTACTTTTTGAAAGGGAGCTGGAAACTGCGGACTCTCTCCCAGGCTGGGCGGGTCAAGTATGTAAACTGGAAATCCGATCCGAGCAGGTTTGGGGCAAAATAATCATAATAATAATATTAATAATAATAATAATAATAAAGAAAAGACGTTAGCTGGTTCACACCAGAAGTGGATTTAAACACACATGTATACACACACATACACACACACACCCATATTGTCATTTGGCACTATTTACTGCTGTGCATAAGGAAAGACTCGGTTTGGACAGTCAGTTCTAGTTTTTCTGTTGATGTCAATGCCCTTTCTCTTACTTCCATGTCTGTGGCCCCTTTCCCTTGGTGGCTTGAGTTGCTCTTAAATCATTTGAATAAACACTAATTTCACGTAAAAAAAAAAAAAAAAATTGAAAGTAGTCAACACCATCTGGTTTATAATAAATGAACTGATGTATAAAAGTGATAATTAGTTTGGAACCATCCATGCCGATCTTGCCAGATTCTGTCATTTTCTTCTATGTGTGCCAAAGTTCTGCCGTTGTGAAGAACTTCCTACCACGCCTGTTTATGTTCGACGCTTCTACACGCAATGTAATTTGTCAAGCTCCTTACTCATGTCCGCCCTTTAAACACGGTTTTCACTCTCTGTATCGGTTGTTGTTTAAAAGGTGGGATTTCTACAAAAAAGTGTCTGTTTTTGTACAAGAGCAACAAAGTTTTGTAGTACTTTGTATCATACGGTAGCCCCTCCTGTGGATAAAATATGTAGCAGATACCAACTCAGCCCTCAGACTCTTGACAACTTCAGCTTCAGGCTCCGACCTGTCGAGTCCATCGCTTTCATCGATGCGAGATTCGGTCTGTCGTCTGCCAGTCTCACGGGGACCAGCAGGACATAATGTTTGTGGACGATGTACTGGATTCTGGTGGGGTAGAGCAATGCAGTTGTAAATGAAGAGATGCTTGAAAAGAAAAAAAAAACATTCAACTCTTGTCCCATCAGACATCAGAGTGTGGGTAATTCCGAGTAGCTATGACGAGTCACCATGAAAGACATGGTAAAACATGCAAAATGTTGCTTTTGTGGAATATAAATACAACCGTAGTTTTGTAAATCTGTTGTACTAATGAGATTTTCTTTTTTTATGGTAAGTCCTAAAAGTTTTATTTTTTAAACTAGTGAAACTAGAAGGTTTCACCTATAAGTATCAGAGACTTAAACACAAAAAGTATGTTGTTTAAACAACACAAATTATATGGACAGACTTCATTAAAAACACATATTTTAAAAGCTTTTTCTTGAAAGAATAGCTCTTTTCAGTTCATACATAGTGTAAATAATGCAAATATGTCTGACTTAGTTTGAAAATTATCACTTTTAGGACTCATATTTAGTGGCATCTGAATAAATTAGAATATTATTGAAAATTAACTCATATTACAATATTTCACTTCATATATTAATAAATGTGGCTTACAGCTAAACCAAAAAATGTTCCGCTTCTAAGAAAAGTGCAATACTACATAAGACACATAAAAAACTATTAATTTTATCCTAGCACCATCCTGAAAAGTATACCGATGTGCTGTAGAGCCACGTGAACTACTCCATCAATGTGGTGTGGCATGTAGGCCATCAGCCTGTGGATCTGTGAAGAAAGCCCGTGTTGTTAATCAGTTTCCCTGCATTGTTGGCTCAGATGTCTCTTATTTTCCTCTAGGTGATCATGTTGAATTTGCTGATCAGTCAAGCTCATTGTTACCCTGGTTATTGAAGCAGGTATTGGTACTTTTGGCAGATCAGGGGCCAAACCATGATGGAACGTGCAATCAACATTTCCAGAGACCAGAAAGAAACATGAAGTGCCCTAAGCTTTCCTGGTAAATAGCTACTATGACTAAGGACCAATACAAATAGATGGCATGGCCCCCCTAAATCAAATCTGAACGGGGAAAATTCATATGAAACAACTTGGATTTTGTGCCACTCTTGATAGCCCTAGAATCGTGAGTCTATCTTTCATTCTGGTTTCCAGGCTGTGGTGTTTCCTGCTTAGTGCTCCTTTGTCTCGCTCGCTTTCTCCTTTCACTCAATTTTGCATTAATCCTCCTGGACATAGCACTGTCTGAACATCCATTAGCATTTACCTTTGCTAACTTACCCTTCTTGTGGACGGGGTCAGTGTTAGCCTGTTAGACAACCGTCAAGTCCACATATCCTCAATGATTTTGCAGCTCTTATGACACCTGTAGTATAAGATTTCTGCATTTCAAAATGAATTCTCATTTTTTATTGGTCTCATGTGATATTCATGATTTTCTAAAAAAAAAAAAAAAGACAAAACTCAATTTTGGACCTATATTAGCTGTAAGCCATAGTCGCAAAATTGCAAAACAATAAACACTTAATAAATCCGTCTCTGTGTAATGAATGCATAAGGTATGAGTGTCACTTTTGTTTTATACAATTACATAAAATTAACTTTTCAGTGATAATCTAATTTACTGAGATGCACCTGTAAATGACCTCAGAAGTGGGCTAGAATGATAGGATGGGGGTGTATTTTGAATGTTGAAACCAGTGCAGCTGCAGTAAATCTGACGGTGGGGTAATCAGGAGCTCCGAGGCGCTCATATGCTGGATAGTAAATATCCCACCTTAGCTCAAAAACCGGGTAGTGCTTCGCTCATCTTGCCTCGAGTGGGCTTCATCATCTTGAGGGCTTGATGTTGATGATAGTTTGTGGGCTGAACAAAATCATTTATCCGCTAATTGTCTCCAGATGTGTGTTCTCTTCATGATGTAATACAACCGCATTTGGTCAAACAACTCTTCCCGTCTGTTAAATCTGTTCCCTGCTGTGAAATGACAAGCACACTTGATAGGTTACTACTCCCACTGCCCCAGCCTTGACCTATTTATTCAATTCATCGCGTTTTCCAGGTGTTAGAAGACACGAACACTTACACGGGGCCCTCTAATGATTGGACATTTAAGGGGTAATTGAATGATCATATAAGAACTGACAAGAGGGATTATATATTTAAGCTTTTGGTGATCTACCAGTGTTGCTTGTCATTTTCCGTATAGCTATATCAAGTGGTGCACACAGAATGAATTCCTGAAAACGATCTTCAATCGATTCCAAAGGCTTAGCGGTAAAAAAAAAAAAAAAAAAAAACAATGTGAGCTCATGGAGTTTGACATTAATGAAAAGGTTTTACAAAAACTGTCATTAAAAATGTCACAACTGTAGCTCTGCCTCATGTTTTTCACACAATTCAAATTACTCTTTGCAAAGAGATCAAGCAGCCAATTGTACTGTTCAGAAGTCTGTGTCTGGCTTGTTTCCGCATTGTTTCCAATGAGCCTGTCTTTCTCCAAATCTTTTTTTTTTTTTTTTAAATGAAGGCTTTATGACAGACTCCAACTTGAGTTCCCAATTCAATGTGTGTTTTTTTTTCAGTTGATAATCCCTTTTGTCTTAATAATTAATTATGAGCTGTTAATTTTCAGGCATAGAAGGCCAGCTTAATGCATTTAATTACCCAGTTTTGGGTCTGTGAGAAACAACTTATCAAAGAGATCTTTCAGATGTATAGACTGAATTTTCTTAAATCAATTATGCCCATTACTAATTATCACAATTAGTCTTGTTTTAAGCAATTCCTGTACTGTATAATCAGGAATTGCTGTAGGTGTTATGACTATTACCCTTTTAAATTATCACAAAACAAATCTGGTCTCTTCTTCTTTTAAGTCTATAGACTCTTCGTAACTAGCATCCGGTGAGAAAGGCACCGTTTATTCCTATTTTATTAGTAGAATCAATAAAAAAAAGATAATGCAGTTTCGTACATAAAATATTGTGATTTTAGTGCCAGCAAAGTGGATCGCAAGAGCTAAAACAATTGCAAATTAGGAAATTATTTCTGTATGTTTTGTAGTTTTATTTTTATTTTCTTAAAGGCACATACTTTACTTTAGACTTTGTGTTTCATAGATATAATGCGTGTTCACATATGCTGTCACAATACAACCTCAAACGTTAATACACTTTATCAAGATTTCTTTTTTGTCATATGTCCAACACAAAGTGCTGCAGTTATTGAAGGTTTAAAGGTAAAGAGGACATGGAGTTCAACATTTTTACGTATAAAAAAATCTTGTCAGTAGAGAGCAGAAATGTACAGATAACACGTAACACGCTTGCTGGACCCAAACTGTCGATGGCTATAGGAAGAAGTATGCAGTTTGATCTAGGAGCCCCCGAATCGCTATATGTGGAATCTGAAAGGAGTCAGCGTTATAGAAGGACTGTAGACACACCCGGGATGACAGAGAGAAAGGAGAATGGCACTGGAGGAGAAGGCAGGCACTGGTATCAGAAGTTGTGACGTGAAAGGAACATTGTCGGAGAGAGGTGGATGGAGAACAGGTGGGTTCCCAAATCCCAAAACTGTTGCACACATTTGTGATGAGCCTCCGTGATCCAATGCTTTGTAGAACTACTTCTCGCTGCAGCTGCAGGTTTTCTGGGTATGTATCTGCCGGCTATGCACGTCTAGAGACAGAAATTGCCTCCCTTTATTGTAAAACAACTCAAGATTAATCAGACTGGATGGAAACTGTCAACATCCATGCTCCAATCTTTTCACAGATTGTCAATTGGAATTAACTCTGGACCTTAAGTGAGCCATTCTAACAGATTAATATGTTTTAAATTAAGAAAATCATTGCACTGTCTGCGTGGTTAGTCGCTACCTCCCACCCCCGGTAAGCAGGTTTTCTTCAAAGGATTCCAGAGTATTTCTATCTTCCCGCCCACTCTGACCAGTTTCAGTGTTCCCACCGAATTAAGGCATCTGCACAACATCACGCAGCCACCGCCATGTTCCACTGTGGCAAATGTGTTTCCAGGGTCTAATTTTTTAATCGTACAAAGCCCTTTGCGTGGAGGAATAAGCTTTAAAAAAGTTAATTTTGGTTCTACCCAGAGCACCTTCATCCTCATTCCACCATTCTTCCTCCTCCTTCCTGATGGTGATTTGCAAACAGTAATATTTGAGCCTTTCTTTCAACCATGGCTTTCTTCTTGCCATACTTACATAAAGTCAGAATTCTTTTAGCACACGACTCTCGTTAATGATTCGGAATAGATTAAATATAATTCTCTGACATGTCCAAAACTGAGATATTGTTTTTTAAGCCTAACACTGCTTTATACCATTTTGCAGCTTGATCCCTTACCTGTCTGGTGTGTTTCTTGGTTTTCAAGATGATGTAGCAGGAAGCGCTGAACATTTTCCTTCTACAGCACATTTACATAACTTCCTAAACGAATTACATTGTGATTGGTTATTGTGGAGTGATAAACCGTGTATTTCTTTCAGCCTGACACCTTTATCTGTCATCAAACCCTTCACGTTTCTCGTTTCTATGCACACGCTGCACAGTATTCTGTGTCAGGAAAATGAGCTTAACAAAGAAAAAAATGAATGAAAATCAGCTTAAATCCAAGAACAAGAGTAAGGAAACCCCCCAAGAACAATTGATAAAGATTACAAGAAAGCTTGGCTCCGTAGAAGCAAAATATGAAGAAAAGAGGGACAAAGCAGCCACCATGCATAACAATGAATATAACTCCTCATAAAATTCTCAAATGTCAGGGTAATTTATTAAATGCCCCATATATTTGATTTGATTCAATCTAAATGAACACATTAGATTATTGCTGATATATTTATAAGTCAAGACAGAACGAAAATTCATGTTCGACAGTGTATGTTTTTTTTTTTTTTTTTTGCACTTGTTCCCAAGCTGCTTGTACATCCACACCCCCGGCTATGCACCTTCCTCTCTGACTCAGACATGGTTCTCTGAAAGTCACAATAAAAACCTTCTCTGCAGCTGCAGCTCTGCTGCCACCACACGAATGGCCACCATGTTCGTCCTTCAAAGTGACAGGGAAGGTCGTGGCATGCTTCAGCGCGTTCAGCAGGGACCGTTTAGTCTGTCACACTTATTTCCATCATATTAAATCTTCTTCCTCCTCTTCCTAAGTGGTCATTGGGAAGGTATCCTTGGATAACATCTTGTTCATCAGACAATTAATAGCGGAGATTGCTTTGTGGACAGAATATTGCTTTCTGAATGTGACTTTGGTTTGTCATACTGATATCATAAGCAAACCAAGTCTGCCAAGAGAGTTTTTTTTTTCCAGAGACGGACCTTGGCCTCTCCGCTCATTTCCTTGTGAGTTTAATGATTCATGATCACAAATCACTGATTAATATCTTGTAAGTCTGCTTGGTTCTTCATAGTTTCCACCAAAGTACTCTTTTTACCAAGTCCCAGGATCTGCTGGGCAATGTTAGAAACCTCGACTGGAAAAATGTATTTAAAGTTGTGATTTGCAGCACTCCATTTATTTGATCTTTTTCCTGTATCAAACCAAGAAGATCTCCGCTTGCAAAGACTTTCTGTCAAAATAAGAAATCAAAATTTCATTCCAGGGTTGCAGTGGTGAGACTCTATCTGGCATACCCTAACACCTACACACACACACACACACCCCCCCTCAGAGCCCACACACAGACACAAATACACCCCCACCCTCCAAGGTTTAATAACATGAGTGTCACATTGGGGGAAAAAAGGAAGCGGGACTATATAAGCTAATAAAGGACCATATAAGTGGGCTCAAAATGGTCTTCGTCTGTGAGAACTTGTGCAATGTGCTCAGTACTGATACATTATAGTGGTGTGAATACAGCACTCCATTATATTTGCATACCTTGCTTTGTGCAAAAAGCCAGCTGCAACAAAGCAGGCTGGATCTGTGGAGCACTGTGCGGCTCATCAGGGTAGGATTCTTTTTTTCAAATGCAGTTTGTGACAGAGCAGCTTTGATTGTAGCATAATAAGAAGACAAGGCGGCAGAGAAAATTAAGAAGAAAGCTAGAAGTTAATCTGCATGATGATGGTGATGAATACGATGCTGTCTCCAGCTTTTTTTCCTTTCTGCATTGCCTTCCCGTCTGCTGGCAGGTTTCCAACATAAGATAGCTGATTCCCTCATTTATCTTAAAAAAGGTGTCTCGCATTCAAGCACAATTTGTTGTGTTTTTTGTTTTTTTTTTTACTTCTTTTTTTACGTCTGTGGCTCAATGAGAAGTTTAGTTGTCTAACAACTGGAAATGCTTTGGTTAAATTCCAGCTTTGATTGCAAGGCACTTAACCCCAAATTGGCATTGTAATCTGTGCAATGGGGTGTGGCTCCAATAAAAAAATAAAAAGTTGATTGGGGGGAATCACTAGAAAAGCAGAAAAGCTATACATGTTAATTTTGTTTCTCAATTATTTAGAAAACTACTTGAAAGCAGTATAAAATAATAGATTATGATGCCAGAGGAACATTTGCCGCATTGTTTATCACTCAGTAAAACAAGGTTTTAGGACGCTAAAGAACAAAGACTTTCATTTATTTCTTCACGTGTAGGTGATGGATCTCACTGTGATTTTCTGCAGTTCAGAAGCCCTAGAAATGACTTGGTAACTCTTTCCAGGCACATAAATGTGACTTTGCTTCTGATCAATTTTTGAAATTTGTTTTCGCTCATGAATGTGAGCCAGGGCAGTGGTCCAATTTAACTTAACATTTCCAGTTAACATATAAAAAGGTGTTTGTTTGGTAAAGCCAACAGTACCATTTACTAGGAAAAAAAAAATCACACCACAAAAAATATTTTTTATGTCTTAACTGGAAATGAAATGCTAACATAAATTGGACCACTGCCCTGGTTCACTGTTTTGAGTGTAGATCAGGGGATAATCATTCAGGTTGTTTTTAGCCTACTTCATTGTTGTCACACAGGTTCTTTTTAAGTGGTTTCTTGATTCTATGGGTCTGGCAATAATCAGGCGAATACGTTTTTCTACAGCACCACATGTTTGTTAGCATGCTAATATTAGCTTTAAAATGCTAATGCCGTTGGGCTCGATTCTAGTGGTACTCAGATGAGCACTGGTTGGTGTCACTCATTTACTATGTAGACATAAATGGAGAAACAGTGACGTACAGCTGATAAATACACACAGTTGAGTGCTGTTGTTTTAGAATGTACCTATGAATTTGGAACTTGGATTTGGGAAAGACATCATATGTAGCTTCATGTTTTCTGAGTTGGATATAATCTCTCTTTTTTTGCCAATTAAAACTGGATCTTTCTGTATTTTGTACTTTTAAACATAATGTGTTCATTGAAGGTCATTGGACTCAAATGCCCATTATTTGATTTGATGAGATTCAAATCACCAGAAGTGCAAAATAAACAAATAAAAATGTCATACTTATGTCCTTCTCACTGCTACAGCCCTGAAAGCTGCACCAGCATGCAGTCCTCTGAGTAAAAATGAAATGTGTTAATTAAATGGGTCCCTCAGCCAATCGAGTGGTGCCAGTGGATAATACCGAAGACATAAAACTAAGAGAGGTTTTGTCCTGTCTCCACGCTGTTTTAAAATGTGTGTCAATTTGTGTGTCTCGAAAAACTTATTTACTGAGATAGTACTTCTTATGCAACATTTGAGAGCCGCTGCAGAAGATAATTCTCTGTCTGTGGACATTTCAGAGCTGTAGAAATGAGGCTTTGGCTTATTCCTGTGAGCTCAGGCTGTATAATGTGAAGTACAATAATAGTGGAATGGCTAAAGGTGATTATAAGCGACACATTTGGGCATGCTCCCCACTCCTCCCTACTAGAGATGAGACAGGAGGGAGAATTCATTGCAATAAAAGCTGGTCCAACATGAAGAAATTAAACCGTCCTCTTCAAACTACACGAATGATTTTTGCATGTTTGCATGTCACCTAAATGTGGGCTTCTTCAGTTCCACACGTCCACGTGGATATAATCTCTCTTTTTATTGGGCAAATTAATTTCAATTTCAATGAATGATCTGTTGTGTCTTGCAGCAATTCCTTGGGTTGTGATTGTAAATCTGAGTGTCTTTTCTCCCAGTGGCAGATGTGTTGTGGTGGGTGGCAGCTGCAGAATGGAGGAGCACAGATTGCTAAGTGATTCACCCTGCTCCTGGCATCTCCGTTACCCCATGAGTCTTTTCACTGACAGTGTTTTCATTTCTATTGGCTTCATGTGTAACTAGCATGGCTTGGTGCTTTGACAGCTCTGTCATGAAAATGACAATTCAGGTCCCCTTGCTTGGAAGTTATTTCCTCTTCCGCGACCCGTTTTGCTGGAAAAAAAAAAAAAAACGGAAGGGGCGGCGACTGAACATGACACAGAGCCGCATGTTTGAAATGGACATGTCGATGGTGCTCAGTCTGATGAAATCCCCAGACTGACGTAACAAATTAGCTCTCCATCCGATGACATATGCTGCACTTTTATGCATACGCCAGAAATAACAGTGTTGAGTGTTGAACCTCTCACATCTCCTGAAGTGCGAATTGTATTTTGTTCGCTGCTGTCAAATCGTACCCTCAAACCCCACCCCCCACCCCCCCCCCCCCCCCCCCCAAAAAAAAAAAAAACAATTTAGTTCTCTCAAACAAATGTTCTGCCCCTACTTCTCCCTTCCATCTGCCTTTGAGTCATTCATAGTGTTGATTCCACCTCTGGAGGAATACATCAGGCATGAGGCCTGCTTCTTTCATCAAGGCATCAGCTTTAAAGTAATTTTCCTCCTCTCACAGGGAGCCAAATGGAGACGAGAAGATGTCGATTCTCTCATCTCTTTGTCTGTCCCCTTTGATCTCTTCCAACATGAATTCCCAATGCAGAAAAAGTAAATGGGATTTTTCGCCCCCCCCCCCCCCCCCCCTTCTCTTTCTCCGGAGCATGGTTGATCATACAAAATTGACCAGAAATGACTCCTAATGACCCCTGTGTTTTACTCGGAAAAGAGAATACCCCCACAACACACTCCTTGCTATCATTACGCCTAGTGCATTTTAGTGATGGATGAATTATTCAGAGCATGCTTGTAGATATAATAGCCCAAAGCGCTGATCCTGGGAACATCTTTATGAGTGTGTGCGAGAGATGAGAAGGATTTTGCGACAAAAGGATGAGGGTTTGAGCGAGAGCACGCATGCCGGCGCGTGTCGTCGACTGTTGCATTTACAGTCAGCAGCTGTGATTTATCTTGTATTCCCTGTGCAGGAGCCCCCTCTATCTCAAAGAAAAGGTTAAAGCATACAGCCTGCAGGCTGTGCTACAAAGGTCAACATGCAGTTTAGGCACGGGGAATAGAGAAAAAAGGATTGAGAAGATATGTAGTCCTTGCCTCTCTTTGGCCTCACTCTACCTCTGATACCCTCAAAAACACTCTCAGCGGTGTTCAAAGTATTTATCCTTTTGTTCTCTCTATCCTTGCCTTCTTATACATCCAGGACTTAATGCTATAAACATAGCTGACCTTGACAAAAAGCCACCTCAAGCCATTGCACTTGAGAGAAGGAGGAATACAATGACGGGTAACTGAAGGCAACCATAAACAGTGTTCACAGTATCCAACCCCTAAAGCGGTGTGCTTAAAGATGTGCTCAGGAAAGAGTCAGCGAGACAGAGCGATGATTAGAAAACACACACACACACACACACACTGTGCTAAACCATTAAAGAGGAGAAGGAGAAAAGAGCGAGGGCTGTGAAGACACACCAGTGCCTTGGTGAGTCAGATGTGTTGAGGTGATTAATCTGTTTTGGCTGTCCTTCACATGCCTGAGGGTGGGTGAATATTTAGCAGTACTAGGCTGCCCCCTTTAGGAGGATAGAGGATACTAAATTTACACAACCTATCATCCTTCACATTGTCCCTTGATTTCACCCTCAGTCTTCAGAGATTTGTTGGCCATAAATTTGATGTTTGGTTTGGAAGCAGTTGCGCATTAGGGTAATTTTTGCAATTTAGCAGTGAACAAGCTTGGTGTTATACCAAAGCATATTTTTCTGTTGGAAAAGCCTAGTCAAAGTCCAGATCTAAACCAATCAAGAATCTATTGCAAGACTTGGTCTTCATGGGTATTCTTCTTCCAATCTGACATAAATGTAACTGTTTTAAAGGATGTGCGGGCATACATTTCAGTCCCTAGATGTGCAAAACTCTTCAGAGACATATACACCACAAAGTAAAATTTTACGTACAAGGCATTTTAAACACCATGCCTCCTTTTTTCCCCCTTTACAAGCATGTACTAGTTTCTGTTTGTCTCCCACATAAAATATTAATATAGTACATTAAAGCCTACTATTTTAGCCTAAAAAATCAGAAGGTATGAATATGATTGCTAAGGAATACACAGAAGTGTGACTCAATGGGTAGAGTAGTTGCATGTGTGTGTGTTCAGTCCATTTAATATTAGAATCACAATTTTTAGATATGTTGCCTTACAGTCAGATTATTTTTAATACTTAAGCTTTAATATTCAATCTAATTAATCCTGAAATGTTACCCAAAGGAATCAGTGATCCAAGGACAAAAAAAAGTACTGCAAACCCTAAAGTTTGTGTCTGTCTGTGGTTAAATCTAATATTGTTTACCCCTGTTTGTCTGCTGTCCTCGCTCACAAAAAAAAATAAAAATAAACTTGCCATCAGCTGCCTACTATAAGCGGGGAAAAAAGCATGAAACCTCCAGAACAATTAAGTTTAAAAACAAGGTCTACAATTGTTGACTTATACTAGAAATCACATCAAAGAACAGATTTGAAAAAGAATAACTGTAATACCAAAACCTTGTTTAGTGTTGAGTAGCAAATATCAGTTTATGATGACATTAAAATGATTTAGATTTAGGAGCATTTCTTACTTCTTTTCCATCCATCGCTGAAAGCATTTAATTCCCAAAGAAGCCCCTTCAATAAAACCAAGTTGGTTGATCAGGTTTTCTCCTTGTCAAACTTAGATGTTCTAAAGGGAAAAGTGTTCATAAAGCTCTTCCCTCTTTGGTGAGATCATTTTCTAGGGGCACCAAAGACCTACAGAAACCTTTGCAGCCTATAATTAGAAAGTTCATAGATTAAGTTTCCAAAGAGAACAGGGTTATTCAGATGGGACTGCCGCAAGGATGAATGGCTCGGTATTAGTGTTCAAATGAACAGTAATGCTAAATTCTGCCTTTCCTTCAATGGAACATTGCTTCAAACCTTTAATTGTTGGAGATATTGAATGGACCTAGTGTCAGCATTAAGCACTGTCCACACTGGGTAACAGCCCTAAATGCTAGAAGAGCCTTTATCCCAGTTTTCATCAAATTGAATTTACGAAACAGAAGCAGAATTTAGGAAGACAAAGAACAAATCTTTCATTAACATCCATGCCAACTGACTTCTTGGTGACCAAAATAAATAATATCAACGACCATGTTATAATTGTATGTGTTATGGTGGAGAATGTTATGAGACTTGAAAGGAAATAGCACCCTATGTAATAGTGTAAAGTTAAAAAAATAAATAATTGACAAAAAAATTATAATTCCTACATATTTAAAAATACAATTATGTTAATGTCCCTGTTGCACATTTCTGCCTTTAAACAGCAGTTTACCCAGAATGCCTTAAAATGTTTCTAGCACGCGAAGCCTTCATTAATCATGTGTTTTGTACTTTTAAAAATAAATGTATTTATAAGTAAGTAGATCAACAGTGACTCCCTAAAGTCTACACATTCCTGCAATGTCAAGTTTTGGTGATGAAAACACCAAAATAAATAAATAAAAAATAAAAAATAATTTAAAATGTCCACTTTTGTAACATTCATCCTGTATAATTCAGTTCAAAACTGGGAAATCTGTTGGAACAACAAAACAAAACAAACAATAAAAAAAATACCTGGTTGCATAGGTAGATAGGGCCTTAAACCAACACTTTGTTAAATGGCCTTTTTATTCAGCATCTGGACTTGGCAATATTATTGCAACACACCTTAAAATAGTTCTCAAACATCTATCAGGTTGTGGGGATATTTCTTGTGCAGAGCTCTCTTAGGGTGATCCCACCCATGTTCTATCAGATTCAGCCACGGAGTATGGCTGCCACTGAAAAAACTAATTGGACACAGGCTTTGACTCACAGATATTAAAGAAAAACCAACCCCGGGGCATGAAGCTGTCCACCATGTTTCACAATCGGCACGGTGGTGTTCCTCTCCATGATGTGTGTTGCTGTTTCTGTGCTAAGCCCACCTTTTGAAGTTACAGTCAAACATGTTTTGTTAAGACAATTTTAGTCAGGCTTAAATGTCTTCTTAAGGGGAAAAAAAGCCCACTGCTTAGCCCATTTATATGGGGAATTCTGGAGATTATTATCGTATGTGAAACAAGTACAGGAATCAGCAGTACAGGCTAATTCCTGCATCACCATCAGTGTGACCTTTAGGCTTTGGCAGTCTCCCTGACTAGTTTCGGTTTTATATTAATCAGTTTTAGAGAAATATCTGATTTTTGTACTGTCCAAGTTGTCCCATACCAGGTACCAGTGACTGCCTTTGCTGTGCCATAGTCATATTCAATAAATTAGAATAATGTTTTAAAAAATAGTTTATTTCAGGAACTATATTCACCAAGTAAACATTATATAGTTTAATTAAACAGAAATTGATGTTTCCAAGTCTTTATTTCTGTTAATTACAATGATTTTCTGCTTTCAGCCAATTAAAACATGACAGTTGAGATTAGATTATTACATCAGACCACTGAACAGTTTTGCTGCAGAAATGTGAGCTTAGTGAAAAGTATGTGAAGGTAAAGTCTGAACACCAAGCCTCATATTTTGATTTAATATGATTATATAATGTGCTGTGAAATATTTTTGTGCTCTTCCTCTGACTGAAGTCTTTCTACAAAGAGGCTCTTTGTAACCTCTCTGCAAACTGCTTTAGCTCGAGGACGCAAATGTCAGGCACATCCAAGGACAACTCGATTTTCTTTACCCTAATCAGGTCTACTAGAACTGAAGGCGGATGTAAACACAGGAAGGCAGAAGAATAATGCACCTTTTTGGCAGATTTATTAACAAAAATATATGTTTTCCTCCTAATAAATGTGTTTGTTTTCCAAAGACTATAAGACACGTATATCAGAAAAATTTTTGCAATTGCTAATCAAAGTCCTCTCTCTTTACATTACAGCAACCTGGTCTATTACCAGGAGTGTGAACACTTAACCACTGAACACATAGCCAGCCCTTCTTTAACTGTTGTTTGGTTTTACATTTTTAATATAAAAAATATCAGTCTGGCTAAAAATAAGTTTGATCCTTGCAAGTTCAGGTTATTTGGAAGACAGTGACTCGTAACCACATAAATATGATCACATGTGTTCAGATTTTTTTTTTTAAATCCCCCACTGTGGGACAATAAAGGATCTTTCTACCCACTTTTGCTAATAAACACACAATTTCTCCACCATCAGTAATGTTTTGGTATAACTCCTGGATGTTTTTCTGTGGAAAAGCAATGACAAAATTCAGTCCAGTATACAGCAGGTGTTTATTTATTTTGTACATTGGGCTTTTTAAAAAAAAAAAATGCCACATTCTTCAGCACTGATTTGTTGAAATAACTATCTCCACAGCTACAATGTATCACTGAATTTGTGTAACAGCTCCTGCATAATGGATAAACTGACCTTGATGTGTGAAATCTTAAAGGTTCCTCCTTTAAAACAAGGTAGGCTTTGTTAGGCTACAGAATGATGCACAGAAGTTTTCAGTCACCGAATCTGAGATTTGTTTAATAATATCGGAGTATCTTGAAGTAATAATACATACTTTAATTATGTTATAATAGGTTTATTTTCCAAATGAAGTGAAACATTAAAGACTTTTAAAAATCTAACCCAGACTTCACAGAAATAAAAAAAAAGCACTACACGTATACTGAGAGTAACATAATGAATGATTTGCACAAAGAGGAACATTTTCCCAGTTCAAAAGCAATCAGCGCTTTAATTTAACAGAAGGAGAGCGTAAAAGACTCTCTCTGGCCACAATGTAGATATGAAAAACCTGTACAAATGTGGAAAAAGTGAGGTTATTGGTACATAAAATCATCTGCACTTAGTTGAATCGAAAGGTCCCTAAGAGGTTCAACGTTCGGCTGCGGCTTTCACACAAAAAACCTTCTGAGAACAGTTTAAATAAAATAAAAAAGGACAAAAGAAACGGCACATCGTGTCTATATAGTCGAGGCAAAACGCGGAGCAGCTGTCCAAGGCAGGAGCTGAGGTATGTGAACTCCAGTTTATCTGACCAGCCTCTGAACAGACACGAAGGAAAGCAGTGAAAGCGACGGTGATCGTTTCCCCGTCCTTCATCGCATCTTCGTACATTCTGTCTGACCAGGAGAGGCTGGTAACTCACGGCTGCGGATACTTAGATGTTCGCATTTGTCATAAAAAAAAGTGAACATTCCAAGGATTTTCAACATTTCAACTTTTGAACAGGTCTTTCAGGCACAGATAAACACGTTGGGAGAACGCATATTTACCAAGATCAACTTATATATAGATTAGCGTCGCGGCCTAGATAAATTAATACTGTTTTCTCTTTTACCTGCTCTAACTTCCTCCCACTTTAATAATTTCAGTAATAAATGTGTTAAAAACAAATACAATTAGACATAATTTAAAAGTTGAGTCAACATTTTTTTGCAGATAAGCTAAAACGCTGTGCTTTCATATATCGGTTAAGTATGATGAGGTGCTGTGGCTTAGAACACCAACAAGGGGCCAATTTGTGGCCAATTTCATCTTATTATCAACTACAATTAATCAAATAAAGACAGCCAACATCGGTGTGTTTTAGGCTACAGAAAAAGGTAGTTGACTCTCTTTGTTTTGGAAAGATGCTGATACAAAAATAAGGAAAACAAATTATGTTTTTTTTTCTCCTTTACTTTAGAAAATCTGGTGAAAAACATTAAAACTTGTAATACCGTTGGGTTTTCTGAAAGGTTCATTGCTTTGTGACATTTCCACTGGCCAGAGCAGTGTTGAGTGCTTTATAAATATAACTGCGTTAGATTTGTCTCGGGAGTCAGAACTCGTCGCTGGGAATAATGCCACACCTGAGTTGAGCTTTTTCTAGTTGTAAGTCAGAAACCCGGTGGGATTTGGTAATTGTTTTGGTTCTAATACTAGTAGCACAAGCCAATAGCAGATTTCTCTCCGTTTCATGTGTTCAAACAGAGGAGAGATATGATCAAAATAGACATTTTACAGCACTATGTATGCTACTGGTTAAATGAAATGTAAACACAATTTAAAAACTGCTGAGAAATAGCATTTCACTTCATTTTATGAACGCAGAGGCCATATTAGGGAATAAATGCAGATTTTCTCTATAAGATCTGACCATCCTAATGAAAATCCTGACTTTAAATTCCATTTTCGTTGAATTACTGACTCGCTGCCTTGAAAAATCCCATCTTGTTCCGTTGTGCCGCTAAATACATTAGTCAGTGTTTTTAGTACTTAATTTCTTTTTTTTCCCTCCTGTTGAATAATGACGACTGACTTTTATGGAGGGAAGTGGGGCCTGATGTGCTTAAGATGTCGTTCTGAGTTTTTTGTGAGCACCGTCTCTCCTCTATTTGTGGATAATGGCTTTGACGGTGATTTCCTGGAGTCAAAAAGCCTTAGAAATCGGTTCATTTAATTTCCAAACTGATAAATGTCACGACTGTGTTTCCCCATCGCTTCTTGAATTTCTTCAGATCGTGGCAGGATGTCATGATTTCCGAGATCTTTTAGCGTACTTCATGTTGTCAGACGGGTTATATTTCAGTGCTTTCTAAATCTTACAGGTCTGACATTAAATAAGATGTGGCTAGTACAAGTGAACCAAAGAAAAGTGATTAATGACAGTTAATTCATGATTTATCAGGCGGGGGGGTTACTTTTTCACACAGTTTTGGGTTGGTTTGTACAGCTCCTTTCACTTAATAAATTAAAGATTTTGAGACTTATGTTCCGATTAACTCAGGTTATTTTGTTTGGGATGATCTGAAACATTTAGATGAGACAAAAAAATAAATTCAAAACCAAGAAATCTGTAAAGGGACAGGCAGCTATTAAAAGCAGTGATAAAAAAAAGGTTAAAGCTAACAATAACACTATATAATATTTGTGTACACATCCCAAAAACTCATTTTTTTTTCATATATGCAACCTTCCTGTCCCTTGTGCAGATCCACCAGAACACAGTAATCTTCTCAGTCGATTGTGAAGCATAATACTGCTTTTGTATGCAATATTTAATCTCTTGAGTTAGTAATCTGGAACAATATTTTCTCTTCATAAACACTTTTAGGAATGTCAACTTAATGAAAACAGATCACCATTAGTACAAAATCTAGTGATTTTCAAGGTAAATGTTATCACGTGTAATACAGAAAGAAAAGAAAAAGATCAGTTTGCATGAATGTAACAATGTTATCAATTAGCATTACCTCTGAGCAATACAACCTTTGATTATCTTGAGCTGTGAAAATGCCTGACTTAGGCCATTACCATGGAGCCTGCAAACAGGTAACAACAGCTATTTGGTAACAAGTCAAAAAGATAAAAAATAAACACAGGCAATCCTTGCTCAAGTGCAAACATATTCTTCTTCTCCTTAGGCAAATCATATCAAGTGGTTACAAAAACAGTTAAGATCAAATACAAAAAGTCCCAAAATAAAAAAAAATAAAAAACAGTTGTAGTATTTTCAGAATGAGTCTCACAACCATAAAATATTTAATTTGTGTATA
The DNA here is from genome assembly GCF_011125445.2 of Fundulus heteroclitus. NCBI lineage: Eukaryota > Metazoa > Chordata > Actinopteri > Cyprinodontiformes > Fundulidae > Fundulus > Fundulus heteroclitus. The sequence goes on from NC_046375.1 coordinate 9,404,072, forward strand.
TGTAGCCTGATAAACTGAGGTAAACTCACTGGCTTTGTGCAAAGTAATGGGTGATTTACTCATAACTCGCAGATCTGAGATCTTCTGAAATCTTTACCAATAACTACAAAGTAAAAAAAAAAGAAAAAAAGACACAAACTGTAATAAATGATGGAGAATCAATTGAGAAGCCATATCGGGGTGATTTGTTAAAACCGCATTGTGACACAAAGTAATAAACAACCGCATGGAGGAGGTAAGGAGCTTGTAGACGAATAGCGCTAATGAGGTAGGTTTTTGCTGTAAACAAAAAAAGGAATCGTTTTTCAGTAAGAAAAAAGAAATCATTAAATCTGGAAAGGAAGACCGGGAAATCTGTGGCAACACATACGACTCTAGCGCGAACACCTCGGTTTTATACAGACTTCAAATTAATAACACGGCTCGTTAAAAAACAAAAACAAAAAGAAAACAGCTATTTATAACTCAAGAGGTAGTTGCTAACATCAGTACGTGAACTGGTTATTTGTCTCTTCACCATTGCTTAAGAGTTTGTGGAGTCCGTTAGTGGATGATTCCCAAAAGAATAATATACGCTTGGGTTTTTTTTTTTGTTCTTTTTTTTGTCCATTTTTTTTTTTTTTGGTTAATTCCCTGAGACGAGTTAATCATCCTGAGAGGACCTGTGTGTAAAAATGTAAAAAATACGTCATACAAAAAGATGTTTCCATAGAGATTTAAGCATGAGCTACCTTTTTTTTTTCTTCTGTCAAGCCGCATTTGTTGTCTGATTTTCAACGCACGCACACATTCAAAGCTGTATATTATTTAGAAAACACTTTGTTGCACTTTCAGCAATAAGATGCGCTAATCCTGAAAGAGCTGGAATAGCAAGCACTTCAGCAAGTCTTAATGTTAAATGCCTTCAAGAAAAAAAAAAAAAAAAAAACATTAAAAAAGCCAAACCTCTCTGGTATAAAACTATACCAAAAAAAAAAGGTTGGTTGTCTTTATAGAGCTTTTAAAAAGCAAACATGCCAGTTTGATGTAATTGTACAAAGTTATTTGATTTGTCAGAACATTAAGATACAACTCCAAAGCGACCGTACGTGAACATTGTGAGGAGTCGACTTCAGATGAGCTCTTTTCACATTCAGTATGGTCAGAGAAAGAGTTGTCAGGGTCAGTAAGTGCCACTAAAGCCACATGCTTGGGATTCAAGTTATACCAAAAAGCAACGCAATCCATCCAGCTGTTTCTCCCTCTATCGTTTCTGAGTCTGGAGCAGCAGAGATGTCATCCCATCGTCCCCGGCTGCTGCCGACTGACAAACACTAGGCACTGACGGATGAGGAAAATATGGTTCGATTTTAGTGGAGGAACATCTAAAAAACAAACACTAAGAGAGCAGACAGTATCGACATTCGCTTCCCGAAGGAAGAAGTTGTGAGGTATTATGTAAGTAAAGCAGCTATGATAATGAGGTTATGTTAGAAAACTGCACATTCAAAGTGAGTTTTGTGCTGTGACCATGCAGTGCCTTGCAAAAGTAGTATGCTCATTCAACTTTGACTTTTTTTTTTAAGTTACAACCACGACTTCAATGAATTTTATTAGGATATTCTGTGACAAAGCGAGATCATTTACTTTATTTATTTTTTCTTCCAAATAAGAATTGAAAAACTGTACTGTGTATTAGTATTCAGCTCCCCTTACTCTGACACCCCTTGAAAAATTTATGGCAAACCATCGCCTTGACAAGTAACCTGAGGCTCAAAACTCCCATTGAAATGATATTCCATTCAATTCTAAGGGAGGGATTCTAAATACCGGGCAGTCCTGGAAGACTGGATCATATCTGGAGCAAAAACACTGGATCCTCCGGGATCGCCTTCCAGCAAGACACTCAGCATGAAGTCAGAGCGCCGATGGAACTGGCTCAGATCAATGCATGTTTCATGTGCTAGAGTGACCTATAGTCAAAAGTCAGGCTCAACTCCAGTTGAGAATCTGTGGCAAGGCTTGAAAATTGATGCTCACAGGTGCCGTCAATCCACTCTGACTAAGCCAGAGCAATTCTGCACAGAAGATTGGGGAAAAAGAAACTGCAGTCTCTTCATGTGCAAAGCTGGTGGGGACACACCACAGGGGGTGCACAATATCAGGAAAACATGCCCATACCATACCACTGCTGAATTTTGCAGTGGCAGTATTAATTACGATTAACCTACATTTTCCTGAGACTTTCCATTACAAATTTCCCAACCATTTTCTGTGAGCTTTAGCAACACGCACGGTACCTAAAATATGTTATTCAACCAAAAATTGCATTCAAGGGCTCCTTTGTGATTGAGACCTTCCAAACCCTGGTATTGCAATGGAGACTGCGATTAGATTTGCAGCCCAGACGCACCCTTAAAGACTTTCATCTGCAATGCAACAAAAAAAACTGTATCGACTCACGGAGAGCTGGATACAAATACCCACCAAACTTTTTAAAAACCACTTCTTTGCTGCGTGAATTGAAATATCCGCTACTTTGTGTCGGTTTGTCACATAAAATCCGCAATCGATGCGGTTGTTACATAATAATACACGGAAAAACCTCAAGGGGCGTGAATACTTTTGCAAGGGACCGTATGCACTGATCCGATCAAGAAAGAGGGAAGTACATTTTTTTTTAGAAAGCTGTAACTGTCTACATTGAAAACGGTTTAATAGAGGGAGAATTTTCACACACCAACCAGGATGTATCCCATGCACTTAAAAACAGGGCTGTGCACCTATTTCAGAGCTAAGTCCTTATATATGCTTACTTAACGTTAATATATTTTTAATTATATCTTGCAACTTTACATATATATTAAAAACTACTTTCAACTAAGTACGCAACAACCAAAATGGAAGTCTAATGATAAGGCCTTTACTTAAAATCTAAACTATGATCGAGACTGATTATATATTTGTCTTATATAACAGGTGTCTATCTGTGATAATAGGAAAACAGTGGAGTTAATGAGACAGGGCTCCCGTTTGACAATGGTGATTTCGTTTCCGAGTATCCACACCACACACACACACACACGCTATCTCCTCTTTGTTCTTAGACTTGCGCTTAATCACACTTCAACAATCAGTTGGTCCAGTCTGTGTCAAGAAAGAGATATGTATCGAGGGTTTTGAAATTAGAAAGAACGCACTCTAGCAGCTCGGCGGCTTTTTAAACAACCCCTCAGGAATGCATTAAGTTTCCCCAAAAGATCTGTAGAAGCCAGGCTAAAAGTCCGGTGGGTCTGGATTATTACTTAGAGGGAACCCAAGCTCTTAAGAGTTGGCCTCTAATCCGTTTTAAAATGAGCTACCACGTGTGCTGTGAAGATGCAATCAGGATTTTTTTTTTTTCTTTTTGCCTCAAATGATTCAGCTTACAGTAAAAAAAAAAAATTGTGGCTTTAAGTCTGCAACAAAAGTGGGGAGGTGGTGGTGGGGGTGGCGGCTTTTTAAAATAGCCAACCGTCAGGTCCAAAGGGGGAAACAGGAATAACACAGTCGTCGAAAACCTACACGCAAATCACATTTCACCATTGAGCTGAAAAAGTTTAGCATAAAGAATCACTCCCTGCAGTCACCTTTCCAGCAGTCGTTTCCATAGCTGCACCAGATGACTGCAAGTCAGTCACACACATTCATGCACGTCCGTACCCCGCTGATCGCTGCCACAGCTGTGCTGGTTAGAAAAATAACAATGAAAAGAAAGAAAGACCTCCCATTTTTTTTTTTTTTCACGAGTGTGAGGTAGACGAGGAGGAAGGAAGGGGGAGGAGGGGGGTGGGGGCGCGGCCTCAGGTAACCTTGATTGAGGATAGACGCGAAGGTCAGAGGCTATGCGTTGGAAACAGTTCACCTCTGTGGAACACTTTCAGGATTTCCTCCACCGTGGGGTCCATGTGCTGCGCTGTGTGTGGGGCTCCTCGGGAGACGAGGAGGAGCCCTCCAGGGGAGACGAGCCGGAGCGCTCTTCCTCCTCGGGGAGGCAGAGGTGAGGCCCGGCGCCTGGAGCGGAGGCCGAGGTAGACGCTTGTTGATCCTGAGAGCCTGCGGCGGGCGCCAGCGCCTTGTGGGGACACTGAGCTACCATGTGAGTGATGCTCTGGCAGTAGTGGCATTTCTTTGGCTGGGGGGGCAGGCCACACTCCTTGGCGTGGTGATCCAGACCTCCACAGTTATAACAGCTGCAAACGGGAGGAGAAAAGGAGGGATAGAAGAATGCGTTTTGCAGTTAAATCAGACAATGCGCAGGAATAAAATGTTTTACAACCAAACATCTGAGAAGTGGGTTTGTTATGTGTCCGTTTTCAACCTACATGAGTCTATGGTTGCTGCACATCTTCTGATGTCCCTGTCTCTGCAATGTAAACAAGCGGGGAGTCTTTTGTTGCGGCTAAAATCTTTTCTTCTAGGATTGTTTTGTATTTAGCAAATCATCTAACAATATATACCGGCTAGTTTCCCTGCCTTTTGGGGAAAAAAGCCTCCAAAAATTGGATTTTCTAAATGTTTTAAAGCCCCGATGGTTCATTATCATCAACCAGCAACAAAAGGTTTAGATTCTCTGGATTTTATTTTTGATTCATTAAGACTTCATAACTCAGCCGGATTTTTCAAATAGTTATCAATCCCACAAACATTAGATGTCACAATACCTGCTATTATCAGTGTCACCACAAGATGGCAGTGTGACGTTATTATGCTACAGCAAACCTTAGTTTGACTGAAATCATACACCTTAATGAGAAGATTTGGAGGCCTTCTTCTGGGCAGAAAAATGTCCTCAGTGTTTGCTCTAAAAGATCACAGAATTTTGTAATTTATATTTTTTTGTTCGGTTTTTATTTGTCACGTGTCCCTATTCTGTGGATGTATTGCTTTCATTGTTATTCAAGGTGTTAAAAGGTCAACATCTGTTTTTCTTATGTCAGCTGACATAAACTCTGAACATCATGTTCTTCTCATTTAAGTGGATTCCTCTGTTGAGTCTTTGCTATATCTTCATCCTTCTTAAACAACAAAGCAGCAATAAACCTGCACAGGACAGTTAACCTTCAGCAATTTCTTACAAGCATTATGGAATTCTTTCATTCGTATGGAAAATAAAACAGAGTTTTTCTATTGAATTATGTGTAGTTTTTCTTACTTTATTTGATTTTGACCTGATTCGGTTCAAGGCAAGTAAAGGCTCCAAATTCCTGCAGAATTTGGAGGTAATCCTCCTTCTTCATTATCCCATTTACTTTCTGCAAAGAACCAGTTCCACTGGCAGCAAAACATCCCCAGAGCATAATACTACCACCACCATGCTTGACAGTAGGCATGGTGTTCCTGGGATTAAAGGCCTCACCTTTTCTCCTCCAAACATATTGCTGGGTGTTGTGGCCAAACAGCTCAATTTTTGTTTCGTCTGACCAGAGAACTTTCCTCCAGAAGGTTTTATCTTTGTCCATGTGATCAGCAGCAAACTTCAGCCGAGTCATAAGGTGCCTTTTCTGGAGCAAGGGCTTCTTTCTTGCACGGCAGCCTCTCAGTCCATGCCGATGTAAAACACGCTTGACTGTGGAGACTGACACCTGTGTTCCATCAGCTTCCAAATCCTTGCAGACCTGCTTCTTGGTGATTCTTGGTTGACTCTTGACCATCCTGACCAATCTCCTCTCGGCAGCATGTGATAGCTTGCGTTTTCTTCCTGATCGTGGCAGTGACACAACTGTTCCATGCACTTTATACTTGCGTATAATTGTCTGCACAGTTGCTCTTGGGACCTGTAGCTGCTTTGAAATGGCTCCAAGTGACTTCCCTGACTTGTTCAAGTCAATAATTCGCTTTTTCAGATCCACACTGAGTTCCTTTGACTTTCCCATTGTAGCTTTTGTAGCTGAGTCTAATCACTGGGTCAAATGAGCCCTATTTAAATGGGCTCATGAGAAGTCAACAGCTGTAGTCAATCAGAATCACTTAGAAGAAGTGAAGAGGCCATGACATGAAGCTAATTTGATTGACACAACTCGCTACATCACCAAAGTTGACAAATTTTGTTGCTGTATGTATATTTTTGACCCAGCAGATTTGGTGACATTTTCAGCAGACCCATAATAAATTTATGAAAGAACCAAACTTTATGACTGTTTTTTGTGTCAAACATGTATGTGTTCCGATCACTCTATCACAGAAAAATAAGAGTTGTAGAACTTATTGAAGACTCAAGACAGCCATAACATTATGATTTTTTTACAAGTGTATGTACACTTTTGACCACAACTGTATATGAAAAACGTTGAATTTAGCCTATGGGGGATAATTATGTAGTATGTTTGTACCTGCAGGGTAATTCCTTAGCTGCCATTATTTTAAACACCTTACAGAGAAGGACAGAAGTATACGAGTCCACAAAAGAGCTTCAGAAAGCCCAAAGAGTTTTTCAAAGCGTTGTGCTTTGACTTTACATTGAATCGTCACTAATGAGCTATCAAAAAGACACCTTTTGTCATGACTTATCATTAGTAATTTATTAAATAAAAAAGCCTTTCGTTGGTCTGAAAAGTGCATCTGCCTTTAAAGAAGTAAGGATTTGCGTTTTTATCTTTTTATAGTACCTAAAAAACAGGAATAAAATAATTTTTACATTACGTCACATCATCTTTTCACAATAAACAACAACAAAGTAAATTAACATTATTTAATAAGCAAAGTTTACAGTCACAGACCAATTAGAGTTGGTCTGTGACTGAAATTGTTTTTTTTTTTTTTTGTTTGTGAAACGTATCAAAACTCACAAACGCCCACAATTTAATTATATTAAGACATTAGCAAACCGGATTTTCTTCCAAGGTCAGTAAAAAATACAGACAAATACTTAATATTCCAGGTAAATGGGGAAGATCTTGCCGTCCTTACATTTGTGCTGGATTCAAAACAATAAACACTGTCTTTTTTTCAATTATTTGTATTTCAAACGAATATTTGCTGAATTACAACATAGTTTTAACAAATTAATTTTAATCTAAAAAGAGATTCAACCATGTGGCATGTCAGGTCTAAAAAAGGGAATTTCATAGGCCTGATTAGTGCCTCTTCCTAAATGTAACATTTTCAGATAAATAAAAAGTCCTTTTAATTTTACTGCTATAGATGATTACAATGTTGAATTATAAAACTGAATGGAAAATAATGACAGAATTATCAAAACAATTTGAAATAGACAAGATTGAATGATTGATCTGAAAACTTGCAGATATTATGATTTCAGATATTAACTCGTTTCAGATCTATTATCTAAATATCCCATTAATAACACACTTAAATGTATGTATTTACTTTATTTGCAGATGTTTCACTGTCCAAATTAAATAGATACTTGAAATGTATTCATGTTTAAAAATGTAAACACATACGCGCATAACGAAGAATAATTTACATCTGACAGAGCTGCGGTAGAAGAGGGAGTGAATAGAACAGCGAAGATCTTTGATCTGAACTAAACTAACGTAGATGTTGAGATAAAGAAAAGTCTTACTTCCTCAGTTGCATTTCAAAAGGAAAATTTCCTCTTCCTGAATCAACATGGAAGATAATGTTTGTCAGAGAACGCCTGCTATTTATTTATACCCTAAAGCAGTCTGCCAGAGCAGAGATCCCTGAGTGGTTGTACAGCACAGCAGCCAGCAGGGGTCAGAGTCGCATCGCTCTTCCAAACCGCTCCAGTTACGGAGCATGCGCACTGGGAGCGATGACGTCACAGGCAGCTTACCTGCCATCTCTGAACTCAACACCGGCTCCTTCCAACCTTGCTAGAAGTTAGACACTTGACCTAACACTGGATCAATTATCGAGAATGAGCTGAATTATTCAGCTGCGTAAAACAATCAGGGAGCCTTCCTCTCAGATACGGTTTCAAGGCCTTTACAACAACAACGGCGTTTATGTTCCAAATGTTAAAAGGAGCACCACAATACTCCAGGTGCTTCCCAGTGACAAAGCGAGGCGGAGCATATTTTGTTTTTTGCGTTGTTTTTTTTATGCAAATGTAGTCTTAAAACAATACATTTGCATGTACCTGTCTCTAACTGACAGGGTTTGCTGGACATCAAATGAAAGCCTCGTCTTTCCCTCGGAGGACAGGGAACACGCGCACCTCTGAACACCAGGTGTTGTCAAGGAGCCCCACAGGGCTGCCTGTGACAGATTTTAGCATATCACCCTTCAGGCTGTTACTGGGGATACAAAAAAAAAAGAACGAGTGATTGAGCTACAGAGGCAGAGCGTATTCGTGATCACACCGTCACTAATGTAAAAGCTGGCAAATTGATTTTAAACGGCGCCTATGGCAGTCGAAGAACCCTATCCGTTTCCATTGTGTGCCACACAATAACCATGGCAACAGGCATGTACATTGGCAGGTTGAATAGACATAATCTATAATGTCAGCCCACTCAGAAAGGGCTGGATGCTGTAAGACGTACACTAATGCATATACACTAAGGTTTGGTTATACATGTTTCTGTATGGTAGTCTCATTACATCTCTACGCGTATATCAGATACGGAATAACTGAATTTTAAAATGCTCACCGATCTCCCTTTGGTTTACGTTTCTGGAGTGGGACCTTCCCTTTCGGTCTCCTCTCACTGCCTGCACACGGTCCTCCACCAGGTCCGGTCACCCGCAGGGACTCCAGGCCCTTAGAGGACTTCTTATAGGTGAACTCCACCTGCTCGCCCTCCTTTAAGCTGCGGAAACCCTCCATCACCAGTTTGCTCTGTTGGGGTGGGGGGGGGGGGGGGGATAAAAAAATAAAGAAACAAATAATTTAAAAGAGAAAAATGCTGATAGCTGCTATGTAGCACACAGGGTTCTGCCTCATATTTGTGGAATGCCTGATGTGGTGCGTGAAGAAACGCAGGCAGCCAACAGAATTGGCAGATTTCCCCTTGACCAGCTCTGATCGCTAATATTTTATATGCATCAAAGCAAAGGACTCCCACAATTTTCAGCATAAGAATAAATCAGATATCAAGTTGAATTTGATCACATTTAATAAAAAAAACAGATGCATATTATGCATTAATGCATATCAAATTTATCTTATGATCCATTCTTTCTCTGCTTCATTGAAAAGTACTAATTCTATCAACGAACCAGCAGCAGGATTTTTTTTTCACTCTTATGTGTAACAATCCTTAGAAAACAAATATTGTTTTCATTGTTATGTGTAATCTGTGTGCTTTCTGAGCCGATGTCTCATCAGAAATGTCATTATGGTAACACATAGTGACTATAAAGATTCTCGACAGAAAACCAGACATATTGGTAACAACTAGAAAAAAAAGCCTGAGAAAGTGTGTCCCCAGAAAAATAGGGGTTTTGTTTCTTCTGTTTATTAAATGCATAAAAACATCAAAACCCAACCATTTCCAGCATCAAAACATATCAGCAAACAGCATGTACCTTTTTGCACATCTTTCAAATGCAATAAAAATCAGGACGGAGACGTATGCTTTGATGCATATATTGGAGTTCTCTTGCATTTTTTTCCATTCGTATTCTTTACTACTATGTCCAGCAAATAACCTGGCAAAGGTAATTCCCTATAGGTTAGGCTACAGTTAGCCAGGTTAGGCTACAAAATCTGAATCGGTCAAAATCACAAGATCAGACCTTAAATGACACTGAACATAATTACTGGTCAGAAAAAAGGCTAATTTGGTGAATCTCTTTAAAAAAAAAAACGTGGTTAGTTAAATGCATCAAAACTAAGAACCTTCACCCTTTCAGGCTAATAAAACACATCTATCAACAGCATGTCCTTTGAGAGAGAAAAGGTCCGATTTGGAAGGTCAGACCTCAAAGAAAACTGAAAATGGGTATCAACCAGAAAAAGCCAGAGCTGCATAGCCCTAGTTGGAGGAAAACAATTTGATGATGTACAGCTGGGCAAAGATTCGGAGCTCAGTCACTTCAGTAATCCTGAACATCAATGGGATTCTCATTCAATAAAAAAAAAAAAAAAGAAAGAAGGCAATTTCAATTTCGATTCCGATTCGATGCAGCCAGGCTGAACCTGGATTTATTTTTATTTGCTTTAACCGCTTCATCTTAGAAACCTGGCAAAACCTGTTTAAGTTCAGAGAACAAATTTGTCCTTCCTATTTAAAAAAACAAACAAAAAAAAAACAACTACTAATTGCTTGGGCTTCATCTTCCATCCACTGTTGCATCTGTGTTCAACAACTCCCCACGCGTAGGGGCAAAATCAACACATATATGGTAAGCAATCACCTCATATATTATAACTGTGAACAAACAGCCCCTTAATCAACACCTCCCGAGCCCAAATAACTTTTCTTAAAACATCAGCACCTATAAAACACAAAATAAATGTTACTATGTGTGATTTTTCACACTGCGCACATAAACAAAAAGCAACATCCAGCAGCACGGGCTGAAACGCAGCAAGACAATGGCCTTTCTTTTTTTTTTTTTTTTCTAAAGCATGCTATATCGACATAACATAACGGTCTGTGTGCAGAGTGTCCTTGGTGTGCTCTCTTTATCTACGATTGCAGAGATGCCACTTCCTCTTCCTTCTGCAGCCTTAAAAGATACAAGTCGTGCTGCCGTGCCATCATTTCCCCTCGACGCATTCTCCATCCATCTTATCTACATGATCCCACTTATTGATTTAGTTACTGCACAACCCGCGGACAATGATTTATGTCTCGTTGATCGCAGGCGAAGCGGCAGCTTATAGGCACTGTATCCGTGACCTTCCCCAATCAAGGCGAGCCCTGCAGATCCCGGCGTAGGTAAACACACACACACACACCACACACACACACACACACACCCACTCAGGAGAGCAGCATGCAAGAGCAAGCCTACAACCTGCTATACATCAAGGGCTATAAATAACGAATGCGGGCAATCTGCGAAAGCAACGCCCGCTAAAGAGACAGATGTGTAGGAGACAGGAGGAATAAAGAAAATGAATAATACAAAAAAAAAAGATCTGAACGACTCGAATGTGAAACTGTAGAGGCAAGAGAGAGAAAATGCGCTCGGCAGCTATTTTCTCCCGGCTCAAGTCCACTGCAGTTACAGGAAGCCAAAGGTGATCTATAGCTGTCTTGGATTCGCAAATGAATATACTATACAGGAGGGGGAAATGGCAATGTATACAACAAAGAGGAGCGTGTACAAAATAGCTCAGCGGATGAACCCTCTGCACTTTGATTCGCCGCTGAGGACCAACCAAAGAATGGTTTAGTTTTTTACCTGTGCAGCTGCAGCAGCGGCGTAGGAGTCTTCTTCGTTTTGACCTTTGGGTTTAAACCTGACCGATTAAAAAAAGAACACTATTAAATGGGCGAAAAACTTTTCATCACAATGTTTGTTCTCCAGCGTTGCCCGAATTGTCCCGGAAGAGTCGAAGAAAACGTTTTAAATTCATGATCATTGTTGTCTGATTTAAAGAGAGTAAGCTAAATGACAACGTCTTGAAGGCCTGGAGGAACGCAAATCTTTTTGGATGTAACTTCGACAAGCATGTGAGCGTTTAACTTTAATGTTGGCTCTACAAATCATCCTGTACCCATCATTGTTTCAGTCTTACTCACACTTTATTATTTCCTTTCCCGATCACTGTACTGTTTTACATACAGACAAAGCCCGATTATTCCTGTCTCTGGCAGATTGAAAGTAATCGTTTAATTTTAGCAGCATCTCGCATTTGAATGGAAGTACTATTAATCTTTTGGTGTGGTCAGTCCGAGTCCCGACTTGAATCTGATAGAGAGCCTGTGATTTGTAAAGATTGGAGTGATTTCAAGGAGGCTTTTCAAGATAAAAACGTGAAGCTAAACACTAAAGATATAGTAATGATCAAAACACCAATGGGACTATGCAATTCTGCAATTATTACTATAATAAAAAAAACCTTTTCCATTGATTATTGAGAAGGTTGTAAATTATTCTTGCCAAATGTTTAATAAAAAGTGAATATATCAGATAAATTGTTTTTTTTTATTAATACTCCTTGTATTATCTTGTATTTGACTTGATTGAAAAAAAAAAACATTTTAAATCTAACTTTGCAAGGGGTAAGTATAATCACATACTATGTATTTTTTTTTTTGGTTTTTTTTAAAGCTTTGCCAGTGACAAGATTTTATTGTAGCTGTGGCAAGAAAACCTGAACAATGTATGTTCCTGTTAGGCAAATAAAATAAAAATATTAAACAGAAAATTACATATAACTTTCAACTCTAAATTAAACAAATAATGTTTAGAGTTAAGGTTTTGATTGCTTTTATGCAACTCAATGTTGGAAGGATTTAAAGCTTTGTTTCCAAGATTAGCTTTAATAAAAATTTATCAAACTCAAAGGAATAAGAAGGATTTTGCTTTACTCAGATATTTTTAGAATTTTTTTTCTGAATAGATAAAAAGACCAAGTGACATAAAAATAGAGACAAAAATTGTTAACAAGTACTCAAACTGTTCTAACCTATTTCTAATTAGCATAGTTGTATATTAAATATTAAAGAAAAGAAATTAAACTTTGACAGCCTATGTTTTTTATAATTCTCTTTTTGCTTATGTTATTGAGCTTAACAGGCTATAATGTTGTGCACATACAATTAAAACAGTAAAAAAGACATTCTTTTTTGTCATCTGTAAGAAATTAAATCTTTGTTTTCAAAATATGATTTACAAGTTACAGTAACAAAAGCAAAAGATAACCATTATAACTATAAAAAGCTTTGAATGTAAAAAACAGACAGTGGATTCACCCAGATACCCAGAAAAAGGTCAACTTTTGTATTATTTCATTTAACAGAACTGATCAAATTTTATTTATTTTTTACCTGCTTGGATTCTTTTAAAGCTTAAATAAAAAAGAAATAACTGTTTCTGAATGCTAATCAAGTTAAAATATCTTCCATCTTCTCGACATACACTCACATTACCACAATTTATATAAAGGCTGAAAGTCAATGGCATAAAATATTCACTAAAAGTGGCTTTGCTTAAAATAGTTATTTATTTTCCCTCAGACGTTATTCTTGAAAACTTTTGTACAGCCAAGGCCGCTTTGCGTATTTAACACAGCTCATCCATCCTAGTTGTTCAGGTATTGGATTTAGCTTTGAGGAATGGAATGAGGACCAGGGAATGGAAATGAGCGCGAGGAACAGTTTTGTAGCGCAGATGCAAGAGATGGCATAAAACAGGAGAGACAGAGCGGTGCGAGACCTCCGGGAGGGTGTAGCTTGAAATAACTGACACCGATCTAACTGGTTATTCTGATAATAATAATAATAATAATAATAATAATAATAATAATAATAATAATAATAATAATTATTATTATTATTATTATTATTATTATTATTATTATTATTATTATTATTATTATTATTATTATTATTATGAAAACTTTATTGATCCCTGGGGGATCATTCTAACAAGAAAAAGAAGAGCAATAACAGCTTTAACAATGCTAGTTGTATCAATAATAGCAATATAAATTGCTATATATATTATATTGCTATAAATTGCAATATAAAATAAAGTAGTAGTAATAACAATAATATTTTTAATTATTAAAAAGTAATAATATTAGCATTAGCTAAATATTAGTAGTAGCAGTAGCTAAATATTAGTAGTTATAATATAGCAGTAGCAATAATAAATAATAGTAGCAGTGATATATGAAGTAGCAGTTAGAAATAATAAAGTAGCAATAATAAAAGCAATAATAACAGTAGTAGCAAAAATAATAGCATTAATAACAGAAGTGGTAATACTAATAATATAACTATTAAAAGCACATAACATTCCATAAGTATGAGCACTTCTAACTTTACTTGGTTAATTTAACATGTAATACCATTGCATATAAATACATGTATTAAATAAGCTATTAAAATAAATTATTATTATCTGGAAGACATAAACAAACGTTATAATAAAAAAATAAATGAGGAAATAACCATAGATTTAAAAAAACATTAACATTACAGTTTATAATATACAGCGTATTCTTATTTCTGGGTAGCTAAAATAAAATTTGATTGATTTCCTTATTGCCTTCAATGAACCAAGCAAATGACTGAAAGGCATTCTTTCAGTGGAAATCTATAGAGAGCGGGCAAAAACTTGTGCCCATCCCCCACAAAACGCTGTGAATCATGATGAATAATCATCGACTGGTCTAAAGACCGTGGCACAAGAGTATTTCCTCTTCCTCTCCTCCCTTCGTTCACTGAGAAGGTTTTTTTTTTTTTCCTCCAGGTCAAAGTTGAGCGGTGCATCTCAGAATCCGACACCCCCACCCCCTTTCCATACTCCTAAGTTCCCACAAGACACCATTGAAGAAACCACACAACCCCCTTTGTTCTGCAGTAATGCAGGAAAACACACACACACAAACACACACACACACAGACAAATCATCATATAGGAAGTAGCATCATCTTCACGTCTCACACGAGCGCTGCAGCATGCACTTGCAAGAGCAAACGTAGTAAAGTCTTAACACTTGGACTGAGTGGGACTGTCAGCCTCCGAGCGAGAGCGTGCATACGTTAGCGAGGGCAGGGAAAAGAGGAAAAGAAAAGAATTCGGCGTAATCCGAGTTCCCTCCTCTCGCTTGACCTGTCGGGTGTCCTGACCCGTATCAGTTTACGCAAAGAGGTCAGCAGAGGGCATGACCGAGGAGAGGGAGCGAGAGAACGCCAAGGAGAACATGAAAGACAGAACCATTGGGAGGATACAGAATGTGGGAGTGGCCTGCAGGGGTCTGCAAGGGTGGTGGTGGTGGTGGGCATGGGGGGAAATACCTCCACCACATTCTGTTCAGCTCCAACGGAAGAGCGACGCCTGATCAGCGCCTGCCGTTTGATATTGGCGGGGGTTCCACGGCCAGGTCTGATCAGAAACATCAGCGGTCAGTAGCAGAAACCCTGGAGGTTAGCCATCTAAAAAAAAAAAAAAAACATCCCAGCACCGCCCCCTACCTTACCGGAGCTAACTCAACACTAAACTCTAAGCTGCCAGCTGCCACTATTCAGATATTCACCGAGCAATAAACAAGATTGAAATCTAAGGGCAACACTTTTACATGAGAAATCGGTTAGTTTATATAAAATCGTCGTGAAATACAGGGACAGACTACACCGCTTGTGGCTGTTTAGCAGGAGAAACAAACATCTGGGAGCAAAAAAAACTAACTAACAAAAAAAAAAAAAAAAAAAAAAAAACACCACAGATGCACAAGAGGAAGATGTAAAGAACTATTATTTGGGAATCATTTATATCCTATAGGATAATTAGGAATACAATATATTGCTAGATCCCCAACATAGAAGACCAATTAACAAAACAGACACAGAATGTGGAAGTGGTTCCATTAGCATGTAACAGATAAATAACACAGCAGTATATTGTTGCAGTAGGCTGCTCATTTGGGAGAAAGAAGAATGCTGAGAGCACTTGGAAAAAGACCTGATTAAAATACTGCACCCTGTTTGCTTATTATATACTTTTCTGGGTGTCTACACTTTGTTTTCGCTCTATTCGTAAGCAAACAACGCCATTTGGTGTACATCTACAATAACCAGACCACGTCACCGGAAATACGATGCTGCGCGTGCAAGCAGCGAATAAACAAGGAGGAGCAATGGAGCCGAGCGAGTCAGCAACATCCAGCGGAAGTGCAAAACGAAAGAGGTAAAGTAGCCCTAACCCTGTGGATGAGGCTGGTCTTAGGACCACACCGAGCTGTCTCTTCACTGCGAGGCATTGCAGGATGGTCTACTTACTCCTAAAGTAGCTGCGTCAATTGTCGCCGCCTTGCTTTCTGATAGCTCCCCAGTAATGCCGACAGATGGCACAACAGTGTTTATATCTGCTGATTGTGCCCACTGCAAAATGTTTCAGGCTCAAAAAGGATGAGCAATTGACGTATATTGTTTTATCTGAAGATGAATATATGAGTTTTTGCGTTTTTTCTGGTCACAGTACGTGACCTAAAACATCTTTGGAAAATATTGATTTATTGTATTACTTTATTTTATACTAAGTCCTGAAGTAGGGCCGCCATCTCACACAGGCAGCTATTTGAAGTAGATAAACTTTAGAATATATTTAACAGACGCAACAATATACATACTGTCTAGCTTAATTTGTATAGACCTAATGCATTTGGCATCATTGTACACATACATAAAGAAATCAACTATAAACCATAACAAACATTTTTTTTTTTTATTTGATGATCAGCCCTGACTGATGACCAATGAGTCGGAAGCTCAAAATCTGATCTTTTTCCTTCTCAGAGAGGAGGATGTCACTGAGCGATGAAGGCAATTATTTTCAGCACTTCTGATGTGTCTAATAAAAATTTCCAAAGCTTTAAAAAACCCTTTAAAAGGAAACCGTATTTTATTCAACATGGGGAGACCTGAAAAACAATGAATCATGGCTGCAGAGAAGCAAGAGAGAGCAAGGCTAAAAGCAGATAACGGGATGACAAAATCAGGTTTACCCTTTTTCAGCTTTCAAACTTTGGTGTTCGTATACACATTAAATAACAATTACGCTTGTAGACTTTGAGAAATGCTACTCAGGATAATTCCTTATATAAGAGACTAAAAACAGTTCCACAATCATGTTGTCTTTATTTAAAAAATAATGGTAAGATTCACCGTATATATAGATAATAAAAACTCCACAGGGCAGGAAGACCAAAACAAAATGTTAACAATGGATTTCCTGCGTCTTGTTAAATGATAGGTCTAAAAGAAAAGTCAAGACAAAATCTGCATCGGCACATCAAAGCTTCAAAACGCTGGAAAGAATAATTGGCCACAAAGTTCTTATCGGTGCGGCTCTGTGTCATATTCAGTTATTCTTAAGAAGAGAAATAGCTGAAACAGTGCGGCACAATGGCACAGAACGTATACTGCTGCCGTCATCAATGCAGAATATGTGCTTACCCTGAATGAATGCCTAATGTATGGCCGCATGTGTGTGTGTGCGCTTGTGTGTGTAGAAGGCAGCTTATGATCAATATATATACTCTGACATCCCGGATAGAAATAGCCCTCCTTTTCATCAGGCGGCCCTCGTCATCACCAGGCACAGCAATCAATACAGGAAGCTGTAACGTGAGGGGATGTGGAAACTTGGGAGAGAGGGAGACAAGGAGACCCGCCATCCTCCAACAGCCTCTCTCCAGGGCAACCGCAGCCTCTGCAATGGCTAATTACGGGATGCTTCGAGTCAGAGGTGGTCCACGAGGTGCTGCTCTCCGGATTAAGAGGACAGGGATTGCGTAAAAAAAGGTGAGAGTGAGGGAGATGGTGCTCAACGTGTGGTTTGGGTCCATTAGGCAGCTTTTTATGCACAGGAAATCCTAAGCAGACAAAGCTGGGCGAGAGCATCTGAGATGAAAATCTCACAGTATGATGTACATAAAGGCAGGAAAGAAGATGGGGAAAGGAGAAAAAAAAAAACGACACACACACACACATGAAAGCGGCAGTGAAAACCACCAACAGAGCAGCTCTCATGAAGCCGAGTCCTCCTCAACACGTTGTCATTAGCGGCCCTGACCCTTGAACCCGGCCCAACCCCCATCAAACACTTGAAAGCCTTCACGTCTCCCCGGCCTCAAATTAACAACATCCAACACCCCCTGATTATGACCGGAGCAAATATTTGATCTGGGCCAGGAAGCACTACATCATCTCGGTGCGTTTATCAGCGTGAGAGGGGGAAATGAACCTTACTGAGGTGACTGGTGATAAAACACACAAACGCTACTAACTGCACCTAATCAAACGATGCGTACCAGCCAGAGGGGGGGGGGGGGGTGGTAATATGTCCTATATCCGCTTTGATCATACAAAACAAGCAACTAGATTCTCCATTTTTAACATGTCTACGTTGGGATTATTTGAAAATCTAAAACACGTATCTGATGAGGCTGATTTCTGTTACTGCTAAACACAGTCTGAATCTGACAGATTGATGTGACTCCCCCCCATCTGTCGTGTTTTTTTTTTATATATATATTCGTCGCCATTAAAATGACTTAAAACCACATTTGGCTCGAACTTGACCAAATGTTGGTTTTCACTTGATATCGGATTATGGGAAGAGAATAGTGTAAAGCAGATAAAGAGTTTAGACGTTTTCTTTGCAAACTAATCTCTAAATGCAAACTATGTATTTGAGTCCTTATAGTGACATGTTTTCTTTAATCAAGAAGGTTAAATTACTTTTAAAAATCCCTTTCCTAAATAATCTCCATTATTTTCCTATTTTCAACCATTAATGGTGTGTTTAAAATCTAAAGATTATTGATAAAGTGATTGCATTAGATAAGTGATGTATTTGAAGCAATTACATTATCTAAAAAAATATATATATAATTTTTACTTATATCAAGGATTGCCCAGCAGGGCCGCAAATGTGTGGTAATTAAGTGATTTATTTAAATTAAATATTTTTGTCTAAGTTACATATGTAACATTTATCTTGTCAATAATATTCTGTCTCATGAAATAGCTTTATAAACTATATATATGACAAGTATTGGTCTAGTGTATTACTAAGATTATCATTTTAACAGAACATTCTCTTCTTTTCCTTTTCATTTCACAGCCACATAAGATTAAAATCAGTTTATACAATATCTTTAAAAAATTAAAGACACCCATATTTTTGAAGAATAGAGAAACTATTTTAGCTGGAAAAGAACTTGGATTTATTAAAGAAATAATATATAGAGAAAACAAAAGATGCTAGTCATTGAAGAAAGATGACATTTCGGCCAGTTGCACCTACCTTTTTTCCTTATGAATAAATTAAGCAGATTGTGATGAATATGCAGCGGATGATCAAGATTTCCTCAACCGCATCGCAATTGCACAATTAACTGCTAATTGTCACTGGCCTCATGCTAAAATAACCAAAGTTTTCCAACATTTACTAAACAACAACGCACAAGGCCAATTAACAAATCACAGAGATGCTACCTTGTGTTTGAAGATTTCTTGCCTCAGATTTGCTGTATGCAAAAAAAGTTCAAACATGACCAACATCAGGGTTGGCTCCCATAATCAGTTTAGCTGCCGTCTTTTGTGTATGAAATGAACTGTGACTCGTCTGAAGTCCCTGCACCCCCACCCCCGATGCCACTGTTCCAATTACCAATCATCTCCACTCCATGTGGCCAGCTCCTCAAAAGGAAGTCACGTGACCACTTTTTCCTTCTTCTTTTCCCTTCTTTTTTTTTTTTTAAACATAGAGAAGAGAAGGTTGGGTTGGAGCCGGTTGTGGCAGCGGGAGACATAAAGCCTGATACTGGCTATCTGAAAGGCAGAGATGGGTGGGGTCTGCATGCCAAACGGTGACACGGACCAGAGGTTAATCTCACTAGGGGCCCACTTTAACCTCACTCTCTTGAGCGCTGGAACGTCTTACACCCATTCCGCGTCTACGCATCAATAACAGAAGCGCACGTAGAAATTGAGCACACGCTCCTGGGAGATTTCAGCAAACAAACTGTTTAACATTTCAAACCGATTACAAACAAAGGGTAACACACCCCATCGCCACCCCTCCTGCCTTTTTGTCTTTAAAAAAAAAAAAAAAAAAAAAGAAGAAGAAAAATCCCTGTTTTTTTAAACAACGCCTGAGGAGAGAACACCCCCGGTGCTCCCCTAGGACCTAAGCCACACACGTTCACACACAGGAAAAGAGGTCTATCCAAACAGGGAAATTAAGTAGCACCAAATCTGAGCCATATCAGGAAGCGAAGATGCCTAATTGCTCTCTTGCCTTTCCTAAAAAAGGGAAGTGACAGGAGCGCTGATGAGGAGGCCTCCCAGGAGCAGAACCCGTGGTGGGGGCGGAGGACCCGTAGGTACACACACACACACACACACACACACACTCACACACACACACACTCACACACACACAGTGGGCCTCCCTTTCTTACCTCCCGCTCCTGCTCTCACTCATCTTTTTCCGACCTCTCACTCATGTTTTTCCTCCTCGACCCACCGCTAGCGCCCTCCCTTCCAAAGCCAGCACCGCTACCCCTCACCCACACGTAAGGTTTCCCACAGCCCTCCTCTTTCCCTCGCTGGAGGAAACTCCTCCTCTTGCTCCCCCTCTTTTCTGCCCCCCTTCACACCACTCTAAACGTAACTCTCTCACCCATCAGCCTCTCTGCTATGTATACCTACATATAGGCGGTGTTTTTGCAGTAATACATTTTTTTTTTCCTGTTGTTTCCGTTTCCTATACATTCAACCGAAACAAACCCCGCAACAAAACGATAAGAAAACCGCGTGCCCTCCGTGTCAAACTGAGATTTCTCTAGATATAACAACAGCCTCCTTGAGGACATCTGATCAATATCTCTGTTTCAGACTCTTTTTTTTTTTTTTTTGGACTAAATATAGATTTCAAATCCTGGGAAAACAAGGCCTCTGCATGAACTCCGGAGCCTACACAATAAATCAACACGGTGCAACATGTGGTGGAAGAGCAGGCCGTGGCTTCGTGTGTTTCAGTAGCAGCCTATACTCAAACACATGACACACATATACACTCACAAAACAACAACAATAACAAAACCACCAGAAAAACAACACAAACTGACATTTTTTTTTTTTTTTTTGGACCAATCTTTCTCTTCTACTTCTAGAAATCATCGAAGCACTTTAGGCTGCTGGCAGAAGAGACAGAGAGGGAGGAGTAGCAGAAGAAAATGAATGACTGTCCTAATGAGGGCGCGTTTGAATCCTTTGCAAAGAAACGGGCTGTTTTGCATTCAATATGATGATTTGCTTATGAATGCTTATTGTCTTCCTTTTGTGCCAGATGACAGATGTGTTCTTGTAAACACATAGCTAGAGACTTGGAAATACATTAGTGTGAAAGCACAAGACAAATTCGTTGAGCAGTAGTTATTTTACCAAAATAGGGGTAATTGTTTTTTGTTAATAGGTAAAAAATATATGTACCTCAACGTTGGAAAAATAAGCCCGTACAAGATCTTATATTGATAAAATGTTTCTCTTAGTGACTTTTTTATTGGTTTTGCAAGAAGGGAAGCTTTAAACCATAAAGGATTTAGCAAAAATCCTTTATAGAAACCAAAAAGAATGACTCTAAATGTCAGAAAACCTGTTTTGCTAGATTTACCAAAAACTATTATATTAAAGAATAAAAGGGCGATTTTTAATCTCAGCTCAACAAAACACCTATCACTGAAATTGATATTTTTTATAAGGGCTTTAAAATGAGTATGACACATCCTAACCAACCAATTTTCCTCCATTTCCATACCAAAGCTTTTACAGTCCTACAGTAATATGAACCGCTGATTCAGACAGAGTTTATTCAACTCCTACTCAGCTCTTAAAGCCTGGTTCCTTCACTCTTCTGCAGGCCAGATCTATCTCTAAAGCATCTCAAAACAGCAGCAAAGCAAGGAACCCACATGCATGTGGTATATTTTCTCAATACAAGCAACAAGATAAATATATTGAAGAAAAAAACACACAAGAGGGTACAGTCGTGCATTTTGAATGTTAAAAACAAAAGTGATGTAGAGATTGGCTAAACGCTTTAGATTTACTAATTCATGTTTATGCAATCAGACCCAAATCCTACATCATCACATGCACATGAACTGTAAACACATTATTTTACCTTCAATGTAACTAATGTATTATTCAGACTATAAGGCGCACTTAAAATCCTTACATATTCTCAAAAATTGAAGGTGCGCCTTATAATCTGATGTGCCTTATATATGATTAAATTTGTGCTTACTGGCCTATTTTATGTGCTACAATGCGCTCAAAAATCTGTTAAAATGTGTTAAGTACTGACTTGGTAGGCAACGAAGTCGCTCTGCTCAATGGATATTTGGAGCATTATGGTACTCTGTGTCACTACCTGATCGGAACCCTGAGCTGTCTACAAGACTGCCTGACTGTAATGTCGAAACTAGAAGTGGATTTTTGTATTTTTGCTCAGGCTTAGTTCATACTGCTGAGGCCCGCGCACAGGTACGAGCAAAGCTCAATTTTCACGACTTCTTGGCGGCAAGAACTCTTAACATCGAACTGTTTTATATGTGACACTGTGCTTAATGCACTGAGCTGCTCCAAGAAGGCGGTCGCAAGGACGCGCGGCATCACAGTCCCTCTCTGTTCTCACTGACAGGTGTGCGGTGGGAGCCTGCTGGAAAAGAAACGGCTCTAGGTGCTTAGCTAGCTAATCCCACATTTTACCATCCATTCCGTCGCTTTGTCCCACTGGCAGAAAGGGTGGGAATTGTAGGAATTTGCCACAAGAAATGTAGGCAACAGTACTCTCAACTATGAAGGGTAAAACGTCCACGGAGAGTCAGTGTGGATTCCGCCAAGCTCAAAGTATGCGCACAGTACGCCCGAGTATGTGGGAGCCTTTAGGCAGCCCGCCTCCCGGAGTACGCACTAAGCAACAATAAACCTAGTAAGTTAATTTAATATAAAAGTTACGTTTATTTTGGCTTTATGTTAGAAACGGGGCAGTGTAGTCCAATTACTCTGTCCTCCCGACAGAGACAGATAGAGAGCTGTATACGTGAAGGAGCGGAGTGATATTACACACTTGGGAAGAATATTTAGTGCGCCTTATAATCTAGTGCGCCTTATGGTCCGAAAAATACGGTATACAGGTTTTCTAACAATTGTAGTTAATGTGAATAAATTATTAAAATAACTTCTAGTTGAATCTGTTGCTTTCAGTGAGATAGCAACAAGGCAATGAGAGAAAGTCTATCCCTCACCTCCTCTTTCTGTGTTTAATGGATACATTCATTTACATTTTTCAAGGTGTTTTAATGGCTTTGATTGTTAAATGTTCCAAATATTTATCAGCTTTACTTTGATTGCAAAAGCCACTAAATCAGTGCAAGAACGTCGTCAGAAAAGCTGCAATGATAATTTGAATCCCTATTGCAGCCCCTGCATGTGGAAGCCCTGAGACCATCAGAGATGGCTGACCGTTTTAAAAGGAAACTTAAGTAGCATCTTTCCTGTTTAGCCTGACTTATTGTTGTTAAGATTATTTATTCTTAATTGAACTTTATTCATTTTTAGCTTGGGTTTCAATTATTTTACTTAATATGCTTGTTTATTTATTGATTGCTGTGATAAATTAAATAATGTCGGTTGTTTGAACTCAATTTAGAATTTAAAAGACTTTAGCTCTTTTTTGTCGAGTTCCTTTTGTGTTACTTGCTTTGTTTTTTTATTTCGTCCTGTTTTCATGTGAGGAAAAGCATTCTGTTTATCCGTCGCTGGATATGAAAAGCACTGACTTACTGAAGTGATGTTTGCTGATGCTCATTTTAACGTTATGAAAGTAGGAGCAAAAGAGCCGAGTCCATCTGCCGCTGCACGCAAAGATTCAAATCGATCATCTCTGATTAGGTAAATCTATTCCCAAAGGCTACCATCTAGTTCGTTGCCATTATATTTATTTCTTCATTTATTCATAGCCACACAATAAGAAGAACCTTAGATTGAAACAACCACAGGAAACAGAATATAAAGACTAGTCAGAACTGGATTTAAACTATTCTGTATCAAATACAGATTATTTAAAACACAGCTTAGGTAGATATTTAGAGGATCATTTTAATTTTTGTTTCTTTTGGTGGAGTCTCAACAGAGATAAAACGGATAATAAATTTTCAGTATCTAACAATTTGACCAATCCCAAAGAAAACTGAATACCATGTTAATTTCTTCATAACCGTGTCCTTCTTATAAATAAAGGAGGAACATAGTTTAGTAATAAGATTTACATAGATGGAGAGGATCACATTTATAAAACACTGTAGGTTAATAGCATCACTGTTTGACAGCAACCATTATCAGATAGAATAAATGGAAACTTGTGTTTAGATGCACTTTGAAAACACAGCAAATAACTTTTTATCAATCCACAATTTTTTCCTATTCCACAACTTCAGCAGCAAGGAGTACAATACATCTAAGCAAAAGGATTGTACAGTTTCTTATTGAATTTACATTTATTTAAAACCTCAACCTATAGACAGAAAACTTTTAAATCCTGCCGTGTGTTCCTTTAGTATAAAGTTGCTAAAAAATATGCCATTGTCTAATTCCTTATTTCTGGCAGCAGAGGTTATTACATATGGTTACCACCCAGGGCGATACCTCATTACGGGTGGCAGGAAAAAAAAGAGTTATTTAAACCCTTTATTTTATTTTATTATTGCAAAATCACATAAATCAGCATTTTAAATATGTTTTCCACATCAGGATCCCTTTACAAGCAGACAAGGATTAAAAAAAGTCAATTGGCAAACTGGACAAAATCAGATTGAAATATTTTTTAAATAATTGCATCTTAAAAAGCAAACACATTAAGTATTCACTCCTTTTGTGAAAATATAAAAAAAAACCTGATAAATGTTAAGTGGTCTTTTCGTTTGAATGTATCATAATTTGCCATAATTTTCATGTCATGGAAACCGTAAACACAAAATATGACAATCAAAATTACATTTCCTGTATGACATCGCATATCGTAGAATGTGTGTTTAAGCGTTCAAAGCTCAGTTCATGTGGGGAACTACTCCGTCAGATTTGTCCACACGACAAACTAAAACTGCAAGAAAACCGGCACATGAGCCCCTGTGCAAAGATCCATCCCAGAAGAAAGATGAGCGTTTTCTGAGCACTTGGTTCTTTGGATAATCAATAAATAAATGAATGATAAAGCTGATGTGTGCTTAACTG
The DNA here is from genome assembly GCF_011125445.2 of Fundulus heteroclitus. Lineage (NCBI taxonomy): Eukaryota > Metazoa > Chordata > Actinopteri > Cyprinodontiformes > Fundulidae > Fundulus > Fundulus heteroclitus. The sequence continues at coordinate 9,428,950 of NC_046375.1, forward strand.
AAAAAGAGGAGCAGCACACTGAAGATCGTCGCTGATGAGGGAGTTAAGTAGAGTCACATTCAGACTGTAAGCCACATAAAAGTGATGAAATACTGTAAAAAAATAAAAATAAACAACTGACAAGCAAATTTTAAAAAGTGTTATAAAAACACATTAAGCCGTTCAGTTTACACATTTGGGTTGCTTTTCTATTGAACTCCTGACACTCTATTATATGTATGGAAAATGCTCACATGTACGGAATTGAAAATATTGGAAGCAATATATATATATATATATATATATATATATATATATATATATTTTTTTTTTTTTTTTTTTTTTTTTTTTTTTACTTCCAAGGGTCACGTGATTGGTTCAAAGAAGGTGGAGCTTGCCCAGGGCCCCTGATTTCTGGGTTTCCCGGATCATATATATGAGCCCGTATAGTTTTGGTGTCACTGCTAAAATCTTTACCGAGCTGAATACCTACTGGAGCCCACAATAACAACAGGCCAGGGTAAACCCGTGGGACGGCGAACATATGCCTCCCCTCACGCTCCACAGCTTTAAAACTCCTCAACGGGTAACGACACTTCTGCGGGTCTGCAGGACCGTGGAAAGGGGGGCCGGAGTTAACGGGCGAGAAGAGCGTGGAATGAGTGGGAAAACAAGGCCTCTGCATGAACTCCGGAGCCTACACAATAAATCAACACGGTGCAACATGTGGTGGAAGAGCAGGCCGTGGCTTCGTGTGTTTCAGTAGCAGCCTATACTCAAACACATGACACACACATACACTCACAAAACAACAACAATAACAAAACCACCAGCAGCAGCAGCAGCACAGATTTTAAAGAAAGCACAGAGATACATTCTCAACAACATGTTAGCTGGGTGCCAAGCGCGCCGTGCTGCGCATTAAGGGCCAAAATGGGAAACTAACCGTGTCTCAGCCACACAACAGAGAGGGAAGCCAGGAGGGGAGGAGGGAGGGAGGGAGGGGCTGGTCGCATGTGGCCCAAAGAGGAAACTTTACATGTTTTTTTTTTTTTTTTTTTTTTTTCAAGCCCGTGGACAACGTGTGATTACACAGTAACATGTTGGGCAATGCAAAACATCCGGATGATACAACGTAACAAGCAACTGGCTCTCCTGTGGACCCCCACCCTTGCGGGCATGGGTTTATAGAGGGTGTGCGTGTGTGTGCGTGTGTGTGTGTGTGTGTGTGGGGGGGGGGGGGGGGGGGGCTAGAATCAAAACGACCACAATCACAAAGCAGACGTTTGTGTAATTATTTATCTAATTGGCCTTCAACTTACTTGGTGGACGAAAACATCCAGAGGCGGATCGACGGGGCCCCCTTCGCTGTTCGTCATTGATATGAACCCAAAGCCCATGCGGACATTAAACCACTTGCAGAAGCCCGATCCGGACAGGACCTGGGCTCGAGTCTTCCCCAGCTCGGCGCACTTGGCGGGGTCTTCTCCGCCGCCGCCGCCGCCACCTTTACCCGGCCCTCCTGGAAACACGCACACAAACACACACACAGAGAAAGAGCTGCAAGGTTAGACAGGCATCTCCACTGTTTGCATACCGCTTTACACAAGTTGCTTTTTTTTTTCCACCCCTCCGATCTTAAACGTAAAAGCGGGGATTCCCCTATAACTTGCGATGCGAAGTTCACGGGCGGTGGAACATTTCGACACCGGTATTCTCTGACAACACAAACGCGGCGTTCTGTGGGGAGACCCTGGAAAAGTTGCTACTCCGTGACAGAGGAGTGCATCCACTGCTGCCTGGTTGCACAGGCATGCTCTGGAACTTGTGGAGAGGGCTTTTCTGTCCCGTCGTGCATCTCTACAACTCAGTTCCTGCAGTGGAGTTGCACACAAAAAAAGGGGGGGAGAGGAAGAGGGGAAAAAAAAAAAAAAAAAAAAAAAAACAGGCAGGTGTACACATGGGTTCATCGAGCTTTTTTTACTACACGGCTACGCTCCAACAATACGCGTATCTTAACGCAGCCAAACATGGTTAGATACGGTGCTCGGCAAGGGGCGGTTCAGTTTTTTCCTGTGTTTCTTTTTTTTTTTGTTGTTGGTTTGTAATAATCGCGCTGCTGCACCTTGCCTCCGGTCCCTTCCTCACCATCTTCGCTCCCATTAAACAGCAGGGACACACATATCTAGGGGAAGGGTTGGGGGGGTAAGAAAAACAAAAAAAAAATCATAATAATTGTAGAATAACCTTCGGCCATGTTTCCCCGCGGACCCTCTGCGCCCAAGTTGCGTTAGAGAAGCTTCCTCTGCGAAAACGGGCTGCGGTCGTCACCATTAATCCGACATCCTCGATCCCGTCGGTCGCCAGCTTGGCTCGCATGGTACAGCGTGCTTTCTGCCTTTTGATATTTTTGTCATGTCTTTCTCTCTTCCCTCCGGTCCCTTCCTCACTCACACCACCTCTGTCCTCGCTCTACTCCCCCCTCCCTCTCCTCCTCCTCCTCCTCCTCACTCCTCTCTCTCTCTTTCTCTCTTTCTCTCTCTCTCTCCCTCCTTCGCTCTCATTTGCTCTCCTGCTGGCTGTGCCTGTTCCCGTAGTGAGAACACGTGACGTTGTCAATTGCATGCTTTCTTATTGCTGATTTCTATAAAAAGACAAAAAAAAAAAAGGCAACAAGACGACATCCATAACAGTCAGCATAAAGTTATCGCATACATACCGCTATGATTAATCCTGTTTGCACCCCCCCCCCCCCCATATCATAAAATGGGCTGGTGTGGCAACCATGAACCTATTATGCACTCAGATTAGATTAGATGATTAGATGGGGATTAAATTATGCTTTGATGAATGCTGGAGGGGGGGGGGGTGTAATTGGGTGGTGATGGCAACAAGAAAAACAAGGAAAAAAACAAGGAATGAATCAGGAACACAAGCAAATGATAATGCTAATGAAATGTGGCAATTAGCCGCAGGCCGGTTACCGGTGTCATGGCTGATGAGAGGTTTGAAAATGCTATAAAAAAAAAAATACAAATAAAAATGTCCCGGGCCACACCGTTGCTACGGCTTAGAGACGTTATAAGCAAGATGTCAGATAGATAGATTTATTACAGACTCAAAGTCCAAATTATTTTCTCTGCTTTTCCAGGGATGTTGCCTACTTCCTCTGCCTGTTGCTGCACACTGAATAGTCCGCTGGCTGAAAGAGGGCTACACTTTTCCCCTTGCCCACAACAACAAAGACAAATGGGGCTTTCCGAACTTATTCCTGGCTACGAAAAACACAGTGGGGAGCTGAGGAGTGGGCAACGGAGAAGCAGAGGTCCACTCCTCTCCTATCTGTAGCTGCACACTGCCCAACCAGCTGGCTGAATATAGGCTCCTGCGTTTTTTTTATTTTTATTGAATTACACAAAGGCTAAATCGGGGGGGTTTTGAGAATAATTATTTATGCTGAAACAGCCTTTAGCGTGGAAATTAAAGTGGATCGTAGGGTAGCGAGACGCTGCCTCTCCCCCACCTGTTGCTGCACACTTCTCAGCCAGCTGGCTGACAGAAGGCTTCTACGTTTTCCTTCACGTGCAAGAAGGATGGATTTGGCTGCCTAGGGATATTCATTCCCGGTCACAGAAAATCTGGACAGGGTAAAGCGTCGGCTGATTTTAAGCTGGCACCAACAATTAAAAGGACAAATTCAGCCTTTTGGAGAAAACTGTAAAGACGTAGAAAACTTAAGGCGTTCCACCCATTAATCTTACTCCCGTTTTGAAAAAACGCTGTTGGCAAGCTACAAGCTAGTTGGTAAGCTGTTTTCTATTTTTCCTATGGTTTAAAGTCCTTTGAACAAGATGTCATAGAAAGTGCCAAAAGGACTACTTTTATTATTTTATTTTTTTTGTCTAGCTGGTTCCATGGAGCGAAAAGTGGCGCTACGTTGCCCATCCCCCACTTGTTGCTTTGCTGTGCCTGGTCAGCTGGCTGAACAAAGTTTTCTTTTAAAACTTTTTTTCCCCTGAAAGTATTATTTACAATTCATGCCTTGGGGGGAAAAAAAAGTTGGTCTATTGGAAATATCGGTGGCGGCTGAGAACCCAGACTGCCGAGATGCAGAAACTAAATGAGCCCCAATCACGGCTCTTCACTCATCGCTTCAAAACCTCACTTAGTTGCCTGTTGTTTGTCCAAAATGCAGCTGCAAAGCTTTTTGCCGAGCGATTCAGCAAAAAAAAAAAAACACCTTTTATTGATTGCCCGGCTCTGGCTCACCGCTCAGTAAAGAACTCAATTTAAGGTTCTGGTTTGGACTTTTAAAATGCTGTACGCCGACAAACCTTTGCACTTAACTGCATGTTAACCACATGGGGTCCATGAAGCCGACTGGTTAGGGCTTGTTATCACTCTCAAAATACGCCCCCAAAAAAATAAAGAAATGAATCACGGGGACAGATTGTTGGCAGTTATAGCACCTACAATCTGAGAGGCTGCATTTTTATTCACATTTTCTGGATTTGTTTTCTTGAATCGTTCAAGAAGCAGCTGAGGATTCACCTGACCTTAGTTGATTGTATTTTACTTCTTGGTTTGAGGTTATTTCCATTCCCTAAAAAAACACAACCTATCACGGTGTGGAAATCAATGGAGCACTACTTGTCGTTCCTATGAAATGTAGGCAGCTGCTTCACAATTTATGCAAAAAATAAAAGCAATTAGATCATGTTGTGCATTTCCTTTTGTTTAAAATATTTTTGCTAATATCCACCTGGTATGTTTGATCAAATTTAATCATCTCGTGAGAATCTCATACTTCCTATAATTCAGTAATTATTATATTCACACTTTGATTTTCATTTTACAGAAAACCCTCTCTTTGCTACATTTACTTCTCTTTTTAAAGAAACTTCTTTCTGAGCCACTTTTTTCTACCATGATCAGATTTAGATTTGGGTCCGATCGTCCATCCAAAACAGGTATTACCTCACAAAATGCCTCAGATGCACAGAATACACACAGTCCCACTGAAACACAGGCAGACAGCCTTCCCTCATTCGGGGAAATCTGATTTAAATCTCAAATGACGGCTTCTGTTTCGAACATTTGAACCAAAAATAAACCAAACATCCCTTTGATACCTGACGCTTTAACCTACAAAAAGATCAGAGTAATGTGAAACAAAAAGCACGGGCTCGTGTTCCCGACACTCGACGAGCAACCTCCCAGCATCCTAGTGGGCACCAGAGGAAAGCTGAACTCACAGCTTTGGAATGCGAGCAGAAAACTCTGGAAAAACAACCCCGAAAAGTGTCATTTCTGATCTCCGCTTGACAGTTTCTGGCTTCATCCCGCAGGTCGGGGGTTGCTGCGGTAAGCGAGAGATTTCTCTTGCATCATAAGGGGAGGAAAAAGGAACACGCGAAGAAAAGGTTTTTAGCTTTGACTTGAAGCTCGTGCGCTGTTGTCTCGTTCAAACCTCATGCAGGTTTCACCTTCGGTGGGTGCTAATTACAGTATATCTCAGGACTTTGAACTCCACAACAAAGTTTTGTTCTGCGTCTTCAGCGAGCTCAAAAACAGAACTCTGCAGAGAGAGAGAGGAGGAGGAGGAGGAGGAGGAGGAGGAGAAGGAGGAGGAGGAGGAGGGGATGCTTGTGGATCCTCAAGGCCGTACACCAGCTCGAAAACAACAGGCATGAAAAATAGTCTGCTCAAGAACAAACTCCCCCCCATCTTATCTCACACCTAACCCTGGTGGGACGTTTCTCAGGGGGTTATTCCCGGTTGTAAGGAGAGAGGGAAAAACATGTCGGAAGGAATGAAACAAAAACAAGCCCTCATCCCCACCCACCCAGCGCCGAAGAGCCCACCCTCCGGAATTCGCAGGCTTGGCCCCTACCCCCAGCCCAGCCCAGCCCAGTCCAAAACCCACCCCCCACCAGCCCCCTTCGCGCAAAAAGGCCCTGTTTTTGAAGATGCTTGTGGTGGAGGCCTCTGCAGTCACCACAGAATTACGGTTGGGGTCACAGGGCTAGATACCAGTGTCAGATGTTATCCACTCACTCATATCCCCGACAAGAGCTTTCTGATCAGGAGAAGTCGGGGGAGATCACCTCTGTGCTGTTTACTGGTGTGTGATAGAGAATGAGACAGCGTGCACGGGGGCCATGTGTTCCTGGTTAAAAGGAGGTCTTTTTTTTTTTTTTTTTTTTAAAAAGGGAAAGGGAGATTTATGTACATTTCAAGACACATATGTCTAATGTTAGGTTGTTTCAATGGGGGGAAAAAAATAAACAAAACCCCGTTTAAAATAAATCTAGATCCAGAAAACATTTCCTCCAGTCAAGCATTAATGAAGCCCAACAATGGTTCTTTGCTCTATAATCAAAAGCAATTACTAGGACTCGGCTGACATGATGTAACACATTATTCTTTTTAATTTGCTCTCCCAAAATTGTACACTTGTACTGAAAAGGATTTCTTTTTTAGGAACATTACTCTCAAACTTCATGCCAGCCTTTATTATTATTTTCATCATTATTATTGTTGTTGTTATTATTATTATCATTATTTTGCATTTCGGAATACCTTAGGTTTTTGTTTGACACTTGACAAAAAGATTTTAATTTTAGCCTGACTCAGTTCTCCTGAAAGGAAAGAACCAGGAAGCTAAGGTTTCTTTGCATCAGCTGTTTAAGCTAAAATATTACAAAAAATATCTATATATAAGCTTTTATTTTCATTTAAGCAAGATCGGATTGTATCCCAAGATGGTAAAAAGAAAAAAACATAAACTGAAAGATTCACAGTAAACAGATCATCCTTTCTTGATATAAATTCTTACTATTATTAAAATGCCAGACTGCAATCTTAGATTTGGTTAAAACTCAGGATTGGTTTACTAAAACACCTGAAAACAGGTGGTTTAAGCTTTCAGATACACAGATAAATGCTAAGTCAATGATCCAAATCATCTCATTGACTTGTTATGTTTAGTTCTTGTCTTTCCAAGATTTTTCTTATCGTTCCTCCGTGTCATTATGAATTTAAAAAATTAAAAGCAAGACAGCTGTTCATGGAGTTGAAGGAAGATTGGGGAGAAACGGTTAGGTATTAAAAAGCTAAAGCTTTATCCTGCTGTTGAAACATCTCAAGACATTACGTGTCCTTTTTCTATTTATTCTCTTTGATTTCATGTGTACTAAGAAAACCTAATTTCATCCGTTCAGGATTTGCAAATTAAGAAGGACAATTAAATGTCGCACAACTGCAAATAGTTTCTGTTCCAAGAAATGACTGCTGCTGAACAAGAACCAAAATTATTTCAGGTATTTTCATATCCTCTGTGATTTTTATTTGAAGTTTTATGCCCACATTATTTTTTTGCAGCATTTATCTATTTTGTAAATACCAGTCAAATGAGACTGCTGTACACACACACACACACATATATATATATATCTACATATATATAATGAATGCTCTTAGTGCTGCACAGTCAAATTCCTTCATTGTGCATCCAATCGTGGCCAATAAAGCTGATTCTCACGACACTGCTTTACCTTTAACCAATGTGCAATATGCCCTCCACTGCTATCACAGTAAAACAGCCAACAGTTGTACGATCTGTTTAACATTACGCTGCTGTATACAGCAATCTAAAATGTCAACCTAATCGGGTACGCTGCCAGCATTCCATCTTGAAATGAAAAATGCCACTTTTCTGGACTTTAGTAAATTACTTTTTTGGTTTCTATTATTATTATTTTTTATGATTTTTAAATTTGCTTAAAAATTTGCTTTCTTCAATAAATGAATTGGGTTATCCAAGAGAAACATAAAAAGTTGTAATTTATAGCAGTTTGTTCTGTATTTATGGTGCTGTTGTTTTATTTCACAGTAAAACTGTTTTACAGTTTTGCAGTGTTTATTCCCTACTGCATGTTAGGTTAACATTCATTTTACTGAAACACAAAAAATACAAGAGCTGCTGGATCATTGCTGCCAGCAGGTTACTGCTATATTGCTTTTCTCAGCAGCGCATTGTATGCCAACTCACTTCACTGAGAGTTCGTCGATTGTGGAAAAAAAAAAAAAAATCTGCTGTTAAAATGAATGATAAAAAGTAAAATGATGCATATGATGAGATTTAGAACAGACATGTGTGGGAAGATGAAGCCTGGTTGTGCTCATGGAAATTTGCCATCTTACATTTGCGCATAAGGGGCGAGCAAAAATCTCTTTTTCTTTTCAGTCTGGCCAAGAGAATTTTGTTTTATCACGTACAAAACAGCAACAATTAGTTTACACGTCGCTTAACAATAATCGCCACTTATGGTGTTTTCACTGTTAGACAAACAGACGTGAATTACAACCTGAGAAAAAATGTTTTACAATTGTGATATTTTCCCCTTGAAGGGTTTGAAATAAAAATCCGTTACTTTTGTTTTTGTCTTTTCATATTTTAGGCCAGCTGGAAATCATAATTTATTGACCAGTAATAAACAGAACTGCAAGGATAAACTCTTTGGAAGCTGTAATCTTGACTATACAACAAGGTGCAAGGATGCACCTGGAAATGGGTGATGTTTTGGGACACTTCTGCATTTAAGGGCACCTGATAAACAAAGCCAGCCTCCTGAGTTGTTTGAATACCGACCTTCTGAGCAGACTTTGCACTCTATCACCCCAGCTAACCCCACCCAACCCCCACCCCTGCACCCTGCAGGATCCCAGAGGAAATTTGCCTTTTACCCATACGCTCCTGTCAATGTAGTTCAAAGGGTTCATTGAGCCCCGTGTCTCTTTCGTCCTTTTTAGGTGAGGGGTGTTGTTTTTTGTCGTTTACTTCATGCATTCCAGCTACTAATCCCTTACTTAAAAAAAAAAAAAAAAAAAAAACTTCAGAAGGAAGTGTAAACAGTAGGGACCAAGCAGGTCATCTGCCCTTTAAGGTGGATTTTATTTCAAGTAAGTAAGTGACTGATGTGTGAAGTCATTCCCATTCAGTATAAAGTTGCTTTAATAATTACATACTTAACTTCTAAGTCATAGCTTGTGTAAATTTACCTTCATGGAATTTAAAGCAAAAACATTTCTTTGACATATTAGGGAGGAAAAAGCTGGAGTAACAGCTGTTGCATTGTAATAAACATCGCCCTTTGATACGGCAACGGATTTCGTTAATTAATATTTAGACTCAACGAAAAACAATTACTCTGAGATCATAAAAGCACCAACAAAACAAACTAACTTGGGGAACTGTAGTTTTTATGTGTATGATTTAGTTTAGCACAACCCGTCTATCATAAAACTGCACGTTTGCAATCAAATCTGTACTTTTATTTATCTAAAAATTTAGATTGAATTTATAGGTTTTTTTTTATCAGCGTCGTTTTATAAATGCATCTAATGAATCAAACCAGATTTTGCGTTTAGTACACTAACGAACTGGATTTTGTTTAACCAAAAACAAAACATAACGCAAACAACGGGAGTTTCGGCGTGTAAATAAAGGCGTTGAAGATTAGTTTTAGCCCGACGTTAAAGCAAATATGTGAATGAATTGTCGGTGACGTCACGGGGAGGGGGTGGATGGCGGATGCGGCTCTCCACAAGGTGCGCAAAAAAGTCATTTTAAATGAAGAATTCCCGCGATCGCACGAAAATACTTGCTCGCGTCTCTCCGATTGAACATTTCATTATTATTTTTTCGGCTTTTCGTCACAGGAAATGAGCGGACCGTAGGGGCTCATTGCACTTCTTTTCGCTTGCACTTTTTGACGTCATGTCTACCGCTCAACAATCCATTCAGAGTGGGTTTCGCAAAAAAATATATAAAATAAAAAAAAATCTTCCTGGTTTACTTTTTCAATTCTTTAACCTATTTGGAGGTTTTAAATGGAGACCAAATCATGATTGATAATGTTCGCATCTGCCTTATAAATCTGATCTTTGAGTGTTTTCCCATATAAGGGCATGCGGTTTGGTTAAGAAAAAAAAAAGGTTCATTCTGGGCATGTGCGCGCATCTTTGCTTTTGACTGAAAACAGAAGATCTTCTTTATAACAGCAGGTCATTTCAGGTCATTGCGCCCAACTTCACACACATTTGGTGTGCATGGGTAGTTTTTTTTTAACTCCAAAGAATAAACTAAAATAAATAAAAAACAGCTGATAAAGTATTTCTGGACTCACCTGTAGGAGAGGAAGTAGACATGCTCCGTTTTTTTTTTTTTTTCCCCAACTCTGTGGATGAATGAGATTTGTGATCCCCGGCCGGACTTCTCTTGCGCGGATGCTTCAGTTTGAATCACATGTTTAGGCTGGCATTAACCTGCGCGCTACACTGGAGACAAATGACCGAGTGAAATCAAAGAGATTTTCCATGGATGAATATTTTATAGTGAGTCTGTAACACAAGCTGCGGCTGCGCGGCTGGCCGGGCAGATTTGTTGGAAACGTGCTACATTGGACCAGGAGGTGGCTGGCGGGCTGTGGCTCAGTACTGGGAAATCAGCTCCAAGATACTCCATATTCTCATTTCACCTCCAAACTTCTCCCAGTAGGGCTGATCTTCCATGCATGCTTGGAAGGCAACGCGGCTCAGCGCATGTTGCTCCTCAAACCACGAAGAGCCCCAGCTCATGTAGGGTTGAAATTGTGCATTCAGTATCATTCAAGAAGGAAAACGTCCTTATTCGAGATGTCCGCTCAGGAGGAGAAGAAGAAAATCCCTGTCCGACATCATCTACCTTTTAAACCATGTGGAATGTGTGGCCTCCCCCAACATGCTCCCAGTCTCCCCCACCCCTCTTTTTCCCTTGTTGATCATGATCCATACTTCACATCCCCCACTCAGCTCGTCCGCAATCAGCATTCAACCTCTCAGAGGGCTGCTTTTTCCTAGCTGAAGCAAGCATTTGCTCCATAATAGCACCAACAAAATAAAAATAAAAAAAATATCATGTAAGAAATCGTCCAAAAGCAATAGTAAGTTTTTATTTTATTTTATAAAACCACAAACTTTCCCAACTGATCAGTCATCTGCTGTCCAACGACTTAAGGTTATGTCTTTAAACTGCAGCAGCAAAACTCAGCTGCTTTCAGATCAGTAATAATGAAGTGGGAGATGGTGTCAATAGCGCCACCCGTCGGTTCAGCCTGTCAGTATCTGTTAATCGGATGGACGGATGGATGGATGGATGGACGGATGGATGACGGTTCCATATAAGTAGCTACTACTCTAAAACTGCTTTGAATAAAATTGATGGAGCACATGATGAAGATGTTCCACCACGCTCTGCCTTGCGACAAATCTATGATGTTGGGGGGGGGGGTTGGTTTGGGGAGAGGCGTCCTTTGCCAGAAAAGACAATTAGGAGCTTTATGTGGCTGTTGTCATGTGGTGGGAGTGAACCCGAGGACAAAGTGGCATATAAAAGTGGCGTGTTATGAAGGACGCACAGACAGACAATACATAAATAAACAGTGTAAGTAATGAGGTCGACACAGTATAAAAGAAGTATATATTATTAGAGTGGGGGCTGGGGGTGGGCTGGTCAGCTAATAATTAATAAGGCCCCAGCCATTTCCCCCCGGAGCCCCTTGGTGGCGCTAGTGTCTTGATGATGGCATTTCAGGGCACTTTAAGCTTCCGCCGAATAACATAGCATCCTTTTAAATGGCTCCAAGCGGCGCATTATTTATTTATTTATTTATTTATTTATTTATTTATTTATTTATCTTACATTAAGCGCCCCTTCCCTTACATTAGATTTTAATCCACATTAATGAAACCATGAGAGTGTCTAAACAAATGCAACAACTTGGTTCGCAATCCTGACTTTTAGTTAGAAAAGTAATGCGGTTGCATTAATGTCTCGGACGCCACCTAGTGGTCCACGCCCACACCACCACACACGTCCCCGAGGGTACGTGCGTGTGAGCACGGAGGTCGGGCTGCGACGCTTGTATTTATTTATTTAACCTTTTAATACGCAAAAGGTCGCTCCTGCTATTGGTTTCGAGGCAATAACACACGTTTCAAGTTTTTATTATTATTATTATTACTACTGGGAGCCGACAGACCAAAAAAGTCTCACCAACAGGTTTCTACAGCTTACAATTGTTTTGGAATGTTTAGTAATTACATTACAGCTGAATACCAATTGAAAATAATTATGATTCTGTGAGCCCTGAACTGCATACAGCTAATCATGTCTCTCTCAAAAAAAATATTTTTTTTTTTACACAAATACAGATTTCTTATGAAATGTATCAAAGATGGCGTTTGCAAATTTGCTGCTCCTTTAGTAGAGTAGCCTTTCAGAAATGAACCTGATATTTAGAGACCGTCTCCACCATTAACATGTTAAACTGTTCTGATCTTGATTGGTTACATTATGTTGCTATAAGAAGAGTAAGAGTTCATTCAGTTTTAACACAACACTTGAATGCTCTATGAGAAGTGAAAACAGTTCCTTTATTTACAATCAGGTCAAGTTTGGCCATGTTTAGAGGACACGTTGTTGCGATCCAAAGTATATCTTGATCCGGAAATGTTTTTTTTTAATATGTTTCACATCCTTTTTCTGGTTTCAGATTTAAAACAGTTTTACAATTCAATAGAATCAGACAGACACCAATATGATGTGCAAAGTGTTTTCATTAAGTTAATTATTCCAGTTTTACCAGAACAATAATAGTGTGTTGCACGCACTGTACAAGCACCTTACAATAGGAACACCAGTTTTATTTATTGAACATAGTTTTATCTTATTGGAGCCCCTTCTCACAAACTAAAGTTTTATTTTCTGTCTTCTTCTGGGATTAATAAAGTATTCTGATTGAAATTGCAAAGATTTTCATTTTGCATTTAAACTAAATATTTTTTTTTAAATGATCAATTTCACCAGAACACACAAACCTTCATGATTGTAACCTTTTCAGCCCTGAGTCATGATTCAGATTTCTAAAGTCTCCTTGTTTTAATAGGCATCAGAGAAAAAAAACAAGTCTGACGTATTTCAGCTTTATCCAAACGATAAAAAAAAAGAAAAAGAAAGAAATAGCTTTACAGTAGTTGCTTATCCTGGTTTAGCAAAGAAATCACCATTTTATAGAGGGGAGAATAAAATCACCAAGATGAGGAATTTTCTCATATCTTTTCCACTCCTTTTTAGGCCCAACTGTTTTTTACCCAGCTACTTTTCTCACTGACTGAAATGTTGGATAATAAAATAAAACATTTCATATAAACAATCTAAATTCTAACAGTAATTTCAGCGTTAAAAACATTAGAGTAGTAAACAGTTTAGTCTTTTTTGTTGTCGTTTTTAAATGTAACAATTGTGGCTAACCCCAACCAATTGTATATTGACACTGGGATGGTGCAGAGAAGTAAAACTGAAGGTTGTGAATTACAAAATAACCTAAAAGCAAGAATTCTCCAAATGTTTGTTTAACTCTGCAATTTACTTATTTAATGTGTAAATGGGATTTTCCTTTTCAGATCTCAGTGCAGAAACAAATGAAAAGGGTGTGTCGGTTTCATAAGAAATCTAAAAATAAGACTCTTTGCTTTGCCAAGCCTTTTTTCCCCCCCACCCACGTGAAAGTAGGACAAAAGCGTTGTCGTGAACATTAAGCATGTATGATCAGGAATCCTCAAGGGGGACCCTGTGTCGGACCACCCTCATGTGGTGCTCCTCCTCCACGTGTGGGGCTGGTTAAAAGGGCGGCTGGTGCCCCCTGCTGGTGGGTTAAATCATCGCAGGAGCAACAGGTGTACATGCTGCTCATGTCCTCGCCACCATGAAACCGTTGACTGAAAGGCTATGTGCAAACCCAGAGCACTTTGAAAAACATGAAAGGAGGGAGGAATGCGAGTTTTCTTCATTAATAGTTCAAAATGTCTGAATTTTGGATTATTTTTTTTAACCGCTCAGGTTATAGCACATGTGGACACCTTTCAGTAAATGAGATCCCCTGAAAAGATGATTTATTTCAGCAGCTTGATTGAATAAAAAAAAAAAAAAAAAACTCATATAGATTGATTAAACAAATAACGATTTCTATTGTGTCTGAAAATGTTTTTTATGGCTTACACCTAATTAACACCCCAAATAACAGCCTTATAAAAAGGGATTTTCAACCAAAACTATCAGTAATAAATACTTAAAATAAAACACATTGAATACAATGAATGTACGAGCTTCTTTCTGACTCGAATCACTGAAATTAATGAATCTTTTTCTAACCAAGATGCACCTGCATGTTCTCTACAGAATAAAAGAATATCAATCAGTCCTTAAAAAGTTTATTGTAGATCTGGCATTGTGTTTTGTTCCCTTTAACAGGGTAAACAATCAGCACAAGTCAAGAGGTAGAAAACTTTAGTTTGCAAAAAAAAAAAAAGAAGTTTGTAACCGATCTTTACACACACACCCAAACACACACACACACACACACAATCACATGGACACAAACACAAAATGTTATATCAGTAAATCTTCACACAAACATCAGCTTCGCTGTCTACTTGCAGTACACTCTCCCACACAACACTAAAGAACAGGGATATCATTCAGCACCCAGTGGGCTCCATCCTGTGCACAGAGATTTAAATAATACGCATCAGCTATGAAGCTCCTGGAGGACGTACAAACACACCTTAAATAAACATCTTACCTCAAGACTGCAATGGCTGACTGGAAATTCCTGGCCATAATGGCAGTAAAGAACTACAAATATGGCCCACGACCTAGAAGCTGTGTGAGCTGTTTGTTGTATAGGTTTTGTGCTGTTAAAACACTGACGGGCTTATGGTAAGAAACAAAAATATATATAACGGAGCTTGGGTAAACACTTTGGATTCATTAAACATCTCGTTTAAGATCATTTCAATAGTTGATAGAAACAGTCTTCTGAATTAGAGCAAAGGGAAACAAAGCAAACCGACATCAGGCTCATGTTATTTCACCCAGGACAGGTTGAGACAGCGGGCGATGAAGGCGTAGGTGTCAGCCACCTCCTGGATGACTTTGCTGGTGGGCTTGCCGGCTCCGTGGCCCGACTTCGTGTCCACCAGGATGAACAGAGGGTTGGTCTGCTTGGCGCTGCGGCCGACGAGGTGCTGCAGGGTGGCGATGTATTTGAGCGAGTGCAGGGGCACGACCCGGTCGTCGTGGTCTCCTGTCAGCAAAAGCACCGCAGGGTACTGGACGCCGTCGCCCTCTGGGACACGGATGTTATGTAAAGGGGAGTATCTGGGGAGTTGGAAAGGACTGGTTTTTAATAACTGGAAAGAACTACTTGGAGTATCATCAGTAAAAGCAGTAAAAGTCAAAACTATCTATCACTATATTGCAATAACAGAAGGAAATGTATTCAATCATCACAAGAGGTAAGACTGTAAAGTAACAAAAGGACTCCTACTACAAAAATAGCTTAATTATTAACCATTGTTTTTTAGGGATCTTCATAGTTTTACATGTTGGATACATTTCACAAAACCGTCTACCCAAAAACCCGAAGGAGAGAAGAACACAATAAAAAAAGAAGATGGAAGGACATGAAGGAGGGATACAAGGAAGGTAGAAAGGAAGGAGGACAAAAAGGGGTGATGGGTAACAAGTGAATAAGAAAGAATGTGAGGAAAGCAATAAAGATACTATAAAGTAAGGAAGGAAAGAAGGAAGCAAGGATGGATTGGAGGAATAAAGGAAGCAAGGAAGGAGAGAAGAAAAAGGGTTAAATAGGAAGGAAAGGAATCATGTGCACACTGGCAAATGGCGAACAAAATGAAAATAAAGGTTGCATGAAAAAAAAAAAAAAGGAAAGAACACCTTTAACACCTTCATTTTAATCAAAATACTTGTGTTTCCAGCTACAGCAGCATTAAAGTCTAGGGTTCTATGTAGTTTCTATGTGTTTAAAGGTATATAGCCATGTTATATGCCTATACCAAAAAGACCAAATTGCAGCTGATTATGATAAAATAACGCCATATACTCCATGTGTCCGTCTAGAAAGACGGATGGAGAACGCCGGCCGGGAGCACTTACTTAATGAGCCACTCAAACTGCTCTTTTTCTTCTGAACAGCCGAAATCTGTGGTCCACGCGTGGCCGATGGTGAACTTGTGGAACTTCAGCATGTCCATGACGCCCACCTGGGCGACGGCGCAGCCGAACAGCTCGGGCCGCTGGTTCACGCAGGCCGCTGAGGGAGAACGGGCTCCGTTAAACAAGTCCTTCACTGCCAAAGTCTACCAAAAACCCCGTCCGGTCTGGAGCATACGCACCAACAAGCAAGCCGCCGTTAGAGCCTCCGTTTATGGTTAGCTTGGAAGGAGACGTGTAGCCCTCCTTGATGAGATACTCAGCCGCGCACTGGAAGTCTGTGAAGCAGTTCTGCTTGTGTGCCAGCATGCCAGCTGAAGAGGAAGCCCGAATGCGTCACCGTGATTTTAAACATCTACACCAACAGGTTGGAAGATATTAAACCGCCAGGCCACCTTTGTGCTACCCACCTTTGTGCCAGGTCTCCCCGTACTCCCCGCCTCCTCTGATGTTGGCGACAGCCAGAACACCTCCCAGGTGCCTGACGAAGATGAGTCGGGAGACGCTGTAGCTTGGCGTGATGGAGATGTTAAAGCCGCCGTAGCCGTACAGAAAACCTGGATGGGAGCCGTCCAGTTTGATTCCTTTCTTGTGCACGATGAACATGGGGATCTGCGTGCCGTCCTTGGAGGGATAGAAGATCTAACAAAATACAGGAAATGAAACTGTGAGGTGGTGGAGGAGAAGAAGAAGGAAAAAAAAAGCAGCCCCAAGGAGGGCACGGTGTTCTGTGTCCTATTCTGGGCCCGTCCCAAGCCCGGATAAATGCAGAGGGTTGCTTCAGGTACGACATCCCGAGAGATGATGCACCTTGTTTTAGACATTATGTTAACCAACTAAAACGTAATTTGACCATTGATATAAACTAATTTGTCTTATTTTTATTAAGTATATATATAAAAAACATACATACATACACTGTAATGCATAAAAGAGGTCAGCATACAGCTTTTTTTCAACAAACTTTGAAGTTTAACAGGGCAGGTTTTGAACTGATGAACTTAAAGTGTGGCTCAAACCTGAGTGAATGCACCGTAGCAGCTTGCTGCTCTTGAACAGGAAATTAGATTTTCAACAGGTAACTGGAAAACTGAGTGTATGATAGAATGGTTGCTGTTTTATCTTTTCGGAAATACTACGCAGCCTTTGGAAAACCCAGAGTTAAGGTATGGACCTACATTCCCAAAGAAATAAACAAAGAAAACCATTTACAGTATCTAATGCCGAACAACGCTAATCACTAATAAAACGGTGCTGTAATATTTGTCTTCTTTGTAAAATAGCATAATCTGTAAGTTACGGTTCTTTATCATGAAACAGAAACACTTAATTTGTTAACAATAGTTCAAAGCTTTACTAAAAAATGTGAAATCACATCTCGAATTACTTCAGTCTTAATTGGCATGACCTGAAATTCTGTTGATTTAAGAAATTAAAGCAGCTATTTAAGACAGAACTTAAAAAAAAAAGAGAAACATAAGAAACATGGTTGTAAGTTTAGCAGTCTAAAAACAGTGGGGCTGTTTGATGTTATATTTGATCAACTAATAATTAAGATTACATTTTGGACTTTCAATATGTATCCAGATCTAAATAAAGACAACCTCCTTAAATAACGTTACCTGGGTTGTTTGGTAGTCCGCAGGGGTGAAGCCTTTGACGGTGACCTCTCTGAAGACGTGTGGCTGCAGTGGCTCCTTAGTTAGGTCACAATGGTAGATGATAGCTGGGTGAGGAGGGAAAAGCAGCACTTAATGCGTTTCTGAATTACTAGCAAAGCAAGTGGGAAGATTATTTCTATTTGTGGTTTAAATTATCAAGTAATTTGTTTGATGTCTAAATGAGCTATTTTTATAGGAACTACAGGTTTCTAATTTTTTTTTTCTTCCTCTTTTGGTGATATGTGGAAATATAAATAACAAACAATTTTATTTTATTTTTAGAGACAGTCAAGGCTAATAAGACGACTATTATAATGGCTGGGACTGAGGTAAATTGGACGTGCTGCGCTCTTCGGCAACACGTTTGCCATAATCGCCTCACTAATATCCACTGTCCGTGGTGCTGAATATATAAATATAACTCAATTCTAAACAATCGAGTCTTGGGTTACTACTGTAAAGCTTTAATTTATCAAAACACCAAAGCATGCCAAACCAGTACAATAATTACACAAGCAGAGTAGAGTGGCAAACATGCACATTAGTTCACCAGTTATATTTAATTTTATAAACAACACAGTTACAACTGTGTTGAAGAACTAATGTGCATATTTGCCACCCTGCTCACTATTACACTCCTTTTTAATTGAGTAATTTGGTCTTTATGGAAATGGTGCAGCCCATCTTTTAATCTAGATCAGTTCAGCTGAGAACTTCTGCTTCATATCGATATGCACAAATTGGCCAATCTGACCTTTACATTTAAGCTGGGCATACACTGTACGATGTTTTGCCCTTTTTGGGCCGATTCTTTAGTGGTGCGAGAATTTTTTTGGATCTGGCCGAGTTTCAGCTGCATAGTGCGTCCTGTAGTATATAGGGGGTAACGGGGGGCGATTAGCCTCTCACGATCACCTCCTGGACAGGAGTCGTACGGTCGGATGAAAATCAAACATGTTTGAAATACAGTCGTGAGTGATTGTGATCGCATCCTGCTGTTGAAGCAGAGCTACAAGCGTCTACGAGCCAATTTCCCCCAAGCTCGCGCACTGCACATGTGCAAACTGGGGAATAATTCTTCTTCCTCTCAGACAAAAACATAGGAGTGGATACAAGCACGGCAGCGGTACGACGTAGGGTTGCACAATTAATCGCATTTGCAATAAAATCGCAATTAAAAAAAACAAAAAAAAAAAACACACACAATTTCCAAATCACAGATGTCTGCAATTTTTTGCTATGTAACAATGGAAAAAACGCGTCCTTTAGGTGTCGGTAATATGTTTAAAGTGGATTTGCCTCCACATGGAAGGGAAGATAGTTGCAGCAGTGAGATAATCTAATTTTATTACATGTTTTAGAGTTTATATAATCATACTTTTTTTTACCAGAAACTTTCAGGAATCTCACCATGACATTAAATACTGGTCAATCAGTTTAATACATAGACTTGCTTGTTGGTTGCACTTTATGTTCAACCAGGATTGATGTCCAAATCAATTAAAAGCTGTTCTCTTGAATAATATTCTGATTAATAAAAACATTAAAAGTTCTTCTTTTAAATAGTCCTTGTTTACAAACATCTTTATCTAGAGGGCATTTTTGTTGCTTCTGGTTAATGCAGAGAAAAGTCAAAATCAAATTGCAATTTTGGTTGAAATATATCGTAGGCAGAACGCAATCATTTCTGCTCCGCACAGCGATGAAACAGATTCATTTATTGTTGTATATATTTAAAAAGACCTGATAAATTAAACTGGAAAAAAAATGATCACATTAAACTGCAATCGCAATATTAAATTAAAGAAATCGCAATGAGATTATTTTTTCAAAATCGTTCAGCCCTAGTCCGACATGCGGTTTTTGGACGTACAGTGTGAGCAGTCAGATCGCATCAGAGCATCGGGCTCTACAGTGTAAGAGCAGAAATGGTGAGCTGTGAACTTTTAAACCCGGTGGTTTCGTCGTACAGCTTGAGCTGTATCTGAGTACAATGATTGAAAATGTTCAGCCAACTGGCTGCTAGAAGTATACAATGTGATCATTGATAACATCATGGCGTCCTGTACCTGGAGATAGAAAAGAGGTGAAATAGTAGAAGATCTCAGAATCTCTCTTCCGTCCTGTAAAGCCCACTATAGAGCCAACATCCAGAGGGAAGGTCCGCAGCTCCTCGCCTGAGCTCAGACGGTACATCTTTAACACATTCTTCACATCGTGGAGGAAACACACAAACAGATAGCTGGAGTGTGTGCAGGTGGCAAATACTGCGGGAAAACAAGCACAAGAAGGGTCTTAGCATCTCGGGATTAGTTTATATCAACCTTTCAGTGCCTCGCATAACGAGTCACATCATTTATCACATTTGTCAACAGCCAACTTCAGTGTATTTTATTGGGATCATGTGTGATAGATCAACACAAAGTAATGCAGAACTGAGTGGTACAAACAGGACACATTGTTTTTAAAATGTACAAAAAAGTCTGAACTGTGGAGGGTGGGTTTGTATTCTGTACTCTTTACTCTGGTACCCCTAAATAAAATCTAGTTCAACTAAACCAAAGGCCTTCAGATCCAACTGAATGTTACTTTTATTTTATTTTTTATTTATTCTTATTGACTTCCTCCGACTTGAGAGTTATGCACAGCTTGATGCTGGTCTATGACAACAATCCTAGTAAAACACGCTGAAGTGTGTGGCTGTGATGAGGCAGCAGCGCTCCAAAAGCTCACCAATAACATCTTTGTCATGTTGAGGGATAAGCTCCTTCCACTTTCTCTGATCAGGGGCGGCAAAGTCGATGTTGATGAGTCGGTAGCGTGGGGCGTCTAAATTGGTCTTAAAAGTAAACAACGTTCCCTCATTGGTCACGTATTCGTACTCCGCGTCAAAGTTGTCAATTAACTTTATCCATGGCAAAAGTCCTAAACATACAAGGTTTATTTTAAGTGCTGCACAAAATGCAAAACCATAAAACAAATGCAACGGTTGTCATTCAAGCAGACAAAACTGGGCAAACGTTTTCTAATATGACGTCTCTTTGCTGTTTAAAAACATTAGAATAGCTCAAGGAAAAGAGTTTGATCAAGCAAGAGTTACAGACTGTTTTTCTTGACCAAAAAGAAACAAAGGAAACATTCTTGGATAGTATTTTAACTATTGATTAAAATAAAAAAAAACAAGACGTACCTGTGATGCCCTGAGGAGTCGTCTGCAGGTCACAGTACCACAGTCTATTGACCGGATCGCAGCCTTCTCTGATGGACAGCAACACGTAGCGCCCATCATCCGATACCTGCAAATATTCCCCCATCACTGAGCGCCGCCTTCAACATCAATCAGCACTGCTAATCTGTTGAAGTAATTTTTCTTGCTCGCACGAGGGGAACTGGAGGCCTACCTCGGCCCCACACATCCATTTGGGGTGGTCGGGAAATTCGGCACACAGCACGTCCTCAGACTGCGGAGTCCCCAGGATGTGATAGTAAAGCTTCTGATGCAGATTTGTGGAGGTCTCGGTGCCTGGGATGTACAATACGACATTACCCAGAAGTAACAGGACCGAACGGTGGAACATGTTATTAAAAACCTATCAGACTAAAACAACAACAGGCCAAATTAGCTACTAAAGTCTCTTTAAAGTTTCATTCCTAAACCACCCATCTCAGATGGTGTCAGTAAATCGGTGCCAACTAATTTCCCCCCCTCACCGTCACTTTTGCCTTCCTGGTCAGGGTATGAATTGTAGAAAAGCCCCTTCCCGTCATGAGTCCAGGACATGCAGCTAAACTTGACTTGCTCCAGGCGGTCATCCAGAAGCACGGCGCCCTCCACCCGCAAGAAGTGGATCTCTACCCAGTCGGAGCCGCTGGCGCTGGTGCCGTAGGCCAGGAACTCTCCATCCTCCGAAAACGCATAGCCTTGGTCACGTCAGAGGTGGAACACAGAGAATTTGAACAGGCTGGTTCATTTCAAGCTTCAACTAAACGAAAAGCAATGCCATTCCAGACGAACAAAACAGCCATTTTCGTTTTATTACTAACAAAAGACACGCCGGATTAACCCGTCTGAATCAAGTGAGACAATTTTCAATGAATACCTCGGAGAGCAACGGTCCCGTCGTCCGAAAACGTGTTTGGATCTAAGAACACCGTGGGTTCGGCATCCAAACTCTCCTGCACGTACATCACGCTCTGGTTCTGGAGGCCCGTGTTGTAAAAGTGAAAGTACCTAAAAACACGGAGGGTGGGGAAAAGCGTCATGGGACCCGTCCCGTCAGAGTGAAGATTTATACATTTTGTTGAATATCGTCGCAGATTTTCGTCACCTGTCTCCCCTCTTAAACGGACAGCTATACTTTGGGTAGTCGTACAGCTCAGTCATGCGCTCCTTGAAGAGATCCCGCACCTCGCACTGTTCTAAAAACGGCAACGTCAGCTGGTTCTGAGCGTTGACAAAGGCCTGGTGAGAGAGAAAGGGGTTCACACATTGACGATTTATTCATATATCAGTTAAAGCAACCTAAACAGGTTTTTTTTTTTTTTTTTGGAAGACAAAAGGGACAAAGCATAAGGTTTTAATTGCTGACATCAACAAACTGTAAAGATAAAGCTTTTAATAAACCATCGGACTTAACGTTTAATTTCCCTTCCCCCTTGAAGGCTGGATTTATGGAAAAGACTCACAAATGAGCTGAAAGAACATAAAATATTAAAGAGATTGTATAAAAGTGTGAAGAAGAAAAGGGTTTGAAAAATAAAACAAAAAGAGAACTAGTGTCCGTAACCATTTTGTTCATCTTTTACTTGAATCTTGCTAATTATGAATACTTTTATTTATTTTATTTACTGATGATGACCAGTGAGAAGGCTGTTAAGAATTTATAGCTCAACGCTTCTGTATTCGCCCTGTTTTATTTGTCTATCTGGATTTCTTGCATATTAGAGATTCTTGTTTTTGAGTATTTGCTGTTTTTATGGATCCCTGTCATCATCACTGTTGGGTTGCATTTTATTTCTCTTTCTAGTAGGTAGGAATAGGAAAATCTTAAAAACAGGAAAGAAATCTAAAACAAACAGCTTTGTAGAAACCTGAGTTGGCCAAGAGAGCTGCAGTCAGTCTTGCATCTTTATTAGCAGCTAGTTTTAAATAATGATAAAATGAAAAAAAAATACTTTATATTTTATAAAGTGGAAACTTGATCTCAGTCAGCCTGACTTCTGACAAACTGACGACCACAGGTTTGCGGCACCTGTTCTGACTTGATCAGCAAATCTCGCGATGGCTACTATTTAAAGAAATGTTAAAGCCCACTTAAAGGAAATCGCGTGTGATGACTTAAAATGTTACTAACACTTTAATGTGTGAAAGTGGCAGCTCGTTGCTTTTTTTTTTTTTTTTTTTTTTTAAAGCACTTCCTGTGACTGACTGGGGGCGCCAGGACTAAATGTACCTGCGTCTTCTCACTGTCGGGATCTTCCAGCCAGCTGTACGGATCCGGCACTTTGCAGCCATGGTAGTCATCCACCTGAACACAGCAACAATAAAGACACAGCTAGCTAGTAGTCAGGTGCGGGGCATCATAGAAAATAATGTGCTCATTCGATAAAAATAATTATTATCCCGTCTAAGTAAATGTGCAAGTTGTTTACTTTATTATCAACTTATATTTTATTCATCAGCTCCGGAAGCCTGGTTTCAGTCGCCTGGCTAAGCTAGCTAGCATGCTAACAAAGCGACCGCCAACTGGAATGAATGAACCCCCACAGTGATTTAGCTAGTCGGGCTAATGGCTCATAGCGGACCCCCCTTCTACTTACGACAGCCTCGTCGCGGTAAGCCTGGGGATACTGGAAGGGCATTTTGGAGGTCAGTTTTCGACAATGACGCAGCACACAGGGGAGACGCAGAGACTGTATCAGAGGCTTCGAGATGACTATGCGGAGCCTGTGAATCATCCACTCGTACCGGGGGGACCGTTTGCCGGAGATGCGCCGCCGTTCGCACACAGTCAACGAGCCGCGCGGTCGGTTGCTGCGCCGTCACCTCACGTTTGACATCGCCCCCTAGCGGCAGGAAATATAAACACAACTGCTAAGATATTTATTTATTTATTTATTTATTTATTTATTTATTTATTTATTTATTTATTTATTTATTTATTTATTTATTTCAACCTGTGTGTGGTTGGTGTAAAGTACAATCATATATATCTATTTTGTCTCTTGATTAAGAACATTTTAAAATTACACACGAGCACTGGTGAGGACCGTGATCTCTCCTTCAGAAATACTCTGATGACTTTAGTGATGACGAGGCACGTCACCGCGCAGGGTGCAGGGAACTGACGGAACACCTTTTGCATTCTTTTACTTCTGTATCTCGAACATCGAGAAGATGAGAGACAACGAGGGAGGCAACGCGACGCTGGATCTTAACTAAAAGCAACGTTAGAAGGGTTATTCGACCTGATAACAACTCACGTTTCAGTCTTTCAACGTGAAAACCAAGCACGTAATTTTTCTATATCATCAACCTTCTAGGGACTGCAGATGGATATTAGGGACTAATTCTGATACATTTACATGATGGACCAAAGTACTGAAATCGATTAATATGCGTTCTCCCTTTAATAAAGATAATAACAGTAATAATATTAATGACAAAACTACTATTACTAATTCTACTACTATCGCTAATAACTTGGTCTTAGCCAAATCTTTTAAAATGTAAATAAAGATAAATAAAGATAATAACGGTAATAATAACAACAACAATAATAATAATAATAATAATAATAATAATAATAATAATAATAATAATAATAATAATAATAATGACAAAACTACTATTACTACTACTATTACTAATAACTTTTCTTAGCCAGGTATTTTCAAATGCAAACAAAGCAGTAAAACAGGTTGCTGTGATCCACACAACTGTGATAGTGAGATACCCAAATCACTGAGTTTCAGGTCTTTTGAATCAGATTTGAAAAGGAACTTATTCATCTCCAGTCTATGCAAATTGACAAATCATTTAAATATTTAATTCCTCTGATGGAGCAGTTGACGAGTTTGAACAGTGAACATGGAGTGTTTTAAGCCTATCCACATTTGAGCCGGATACCCATTTTTGTTACAAATGGATAAAATATTTCACAAATCGAGACTTAACACTTAAGTAAAAATATAAAACCAAAACTTAAGAATAACAGACTGTATAGTACAGGCAAATTGACAAGACATGAAACAATACTGGTCTACATTATGCAGTTTTCTGTCTCAATCTGGAACTAATATTAAAAAATAACATACAATCTTCTACTTCATAATATGTACTGTATATTTTGGACCAGAGAAGATCAAAGCGGTGTCCCACCATGATTTCCTCCAGTGCTGATACTGTACCACTAGGGGGCACCAATTCCTTTTTGACTACATATTCAAAGAACCAAACAGAAAACGTGTTTCTACTTTCTGAGTACATTTTTTATTTTATGTAATGTATTTATTTTTTGAGGGGACATTCATTTGAGCGCTTGTGCCGCTCCCAGGTCTAACGACACCCTTTGCAGTGAGCCACATTGCCTCTATCAAAAGCTACAAACAGTGGAAATTGCTTTTGCTTCCCTTCTCTACAGCCATCAGTTAGTGCAGCTGCCTCAGGACCCGATGACTCAGAGAAACTAAACAAACTGGATAGCTATCTGTGCTCGGAACTATAATAGAACTCTCAAACCACTTCATGGTAAAAAAAAAAAAAAGTAGAAAGTTACTCAATCTTCTCAACACAACAAGCAACACCTCTGACTGAACATCACTATGAACCAGCCGGGTTTTCTCAGTAAGACCTTTTATGCTTGTTCTAGGTTGCTTTCTTTCTAGGAACGGTACAAAAGTTCTTTCCTGCCCTCCGAACTGGCCTAATGTCACATAGGCTTTTATAGTGACAACTTGCCTTTATGCCCTATGCCCTTTAAGCCCTCGTGTATTTACATGACAACATCAGGTTGTCAAGTAAGTGACTTAATAGGAAGACACAAATGAAAACTGATTATTGAAAGCAAGCCAACCTACGGATGGGACAGTGGATGTTGTGCCCTTTCGGGGTTAAAAGTTTTAAAAATGTTGCAGGGTATCCGTAATGTTGACAGGTCACCCGGGTCCACTGAGAATCTCCATCACTGCTCTTATCTGTCTGACAAGTGCAGTGCAGGAGAGAGGTCAGCCCCTCAACTCCTCTTTCTTTCTGCTCATCATCCTCCCCTCCCTTCCTTCCTCCGCTTCTTGCTTAATCAATCAGTGCTGAATTGGCCGTCATTATCTCCGGCAGCTGCTCTCGCACAATAAAACGTAGGAGAGCAGGGGCGGTTCTAGACCAAATTTACCAGGGGGGCCAAGGTGGGGCCAGTGTTTTTTCACAGGGGCACAGAACAAAAAAAATTAAAAACAATAAAACGGCAATATTTAACTGTGTAATAATATTAAGTGAGTCACTTGTGGCTCTGGAACTGCAGGTTTCAGACCCCTGATCTAGCAGTTGAAAACTTTGCCCCCTGCTCAATACGGCTAAAGCTAAATGTGAAACATTTTAAGTTTTAAATTCTTTTTAGAGTAAAGCTGTATAGGTAAAAAATAATATTGGTCAAAGTGACCAATCAGTTATGGTTTCTTTGCCATTGCAAATAATTATGAGAAGTTTATTTAACATCATGCTTTTAGTACAGGAGCCATAACAGAGGCCAGGGCCATTTCTACAGGGGCATGGGCCCCTGTTGGCCCCTGTCTAGAACCGCCCCTGTAGGAGAGAATACGGCGTACAGCACACATAACTTTGAGAAGGTAAAGGCCTCCTTTACCCTGAATGCTCAGGCCATTTATCTGCGTGTGCACGGTTCAGTAAAAAAAAACTTTATTTGGATGTCACGTTGCATCGGAAAGCTTGTTTCCGTGTCCTGGTGTCACATTTTTTTTATTTTTTTTTACCGTTTGTCGTTCTGAAGAAACGCAGATAAGAGCCCCCATTCAAGTAAAATTGCACAGCAGTGTTTCCGCCAAAGAAAGGCGAGCACATTGTTCGAATGCCGCTGATCAGACAGTCAGATGTTTTTTTTTTTGGTTTTTTTTTTCTACAGAATTCCAGAGTCTTTTTACTTTCACATTCAGGCTCGGAGCGTGTCGGATCCTTCACGCCCTCTAGGCAGTGGCAGTACTGTGCGAAGTTCAGAGGAAGCGACGGTGAGATTCTCAAGTGGCGACATATACTCCTTTGTGATTGCGCGATAAAAAAAGAGAGAGAGAACGAAAGGAGCAGGAACCATAATTAAAAATGAATCACCAATGCCTTTTCTTTTGAAACTAACATTGTGCTGAATGCATTGCCGACTCAAAGCGAAATGAAGGAAGGTAGTTTTAGGGATGACTGTTGGCCCCGGTGTTTCCCCCCCTCGACTCCAGGAACACATTTCCAAAGGCAAAGGGACTCTCATCCAGTTTGCTCATTAGCTGCAGTGCGTCTAAAGGGCCTTTTGTGCTCCGATGCCTCTGTTTTCCTTCACAACCTGAGGGGAGAACAACGCTGAAGTTCTGAATGAGAGTGTTTGAGTTGGCCCGCAGCCTTTTCATGCTCATAGAGGGGGTGGGTTCATGCACTTGTATATTTAACACAGAGCTGGACTGCGCTGGAGGTGTCCACGCGTGAATTACATCTCCTTTTCCCTTTGTTTTCCCCCCATTGTCCAGGGTTACTGGTGATCTGCCCCCCCCACTGGTCGGAAGCACCTGTCTCCGTTGCAGCAGACAAAGAGGGATGGCCACCTGTTGTGTTTCGATGCGAAGGGTTACTACGAGGTTAGGCCAGTCAGAAATCTCTCCGACCGGCCCCTTTGTGGAGTCGCCATCGTTTTGGTTTAAGCACCTGATTAAACATCAACGAGCTAATGATGACTAGCTGATATGAGTAATTGATCAATGAACCAACTCACCAACACGTTTACACAGGCTCTTTCCCATCCGGTACCACAGGTTTACACACCTTGGGGGATCGTACGTGTAGGCAAAACTGGTGATATTCCAGTCGTTTTGTTTTTTTCTGAGTCATGCTCCCAGAGGTCCGCCTCGTTTTTCCGGACACTTCTTAACGTTTCCATATACGTTAAACCGACTGAAACGACCACAGATCTGTGATGTGCAAGGTAAATCATGCATGGCCTTAACAGTTTTATTTTCTGTCTTTCTTTTTTTTTTTTTTTTTTTTTTTTACAGATAACTTCTGCAAAGTGTAGAAGATTTGTATTTCGCAGAGTTAAGGCCTTGTAGAACCATGCTTTGCTGCAGATGTCTCTACCAGCTTTTCACAGTTTATCAGTAGGCCAAAAAGTTTAATTTTGGTCTAATCTGACCCGTTCTCCAATTCCCACATATGCATTTTAAAGCTGTGTTCCCCAAACAGCTTTTGCAAATTGCGCACAGGAATTTTTATGGCATTCTGAAAACGACTTTCTTATTTGCCACTCCTCTGTAACAGCCAGGTTTGAACATTGCACAACTAACAACAACAGCTATCTTGTTGACAGATTGTCTCACCTGAGCTCTGGATCTGTGCAGCTCCCCAAGAGTTACCATTGGCCACTTCAGTGATCAATGCTCTAATTTCCTGGTCTTTCAGTTTAAGTGGACAGCTTTGCATCAGTGCTCAGTTATCTGTGGGACGTTTTAAGACTAGGGTATTGTTTTATTGCCCAGCTCTCCGATGTTCTCTGGCAGACCCCTGAGGCCTTCAGAACAACTAGATTTTTACAGAGATTACATTTCAAACAGGCAGATCATATTTACTAATAATAAGACTTATGTTAGCATGTGGTTTCACTGAATTTTAAGGGTATCTGAGAAAAAGGGGTTGAAAGAATCTGCACGTCACATTTTTTACATGCGATTTTGGTGAAGCTCAAAATCGCAAATAATCAATTACGCGGTGCTTTCTTTTTTTTTTTTTTTTAAAGAGACAGCAAATATGGTGAACTTTTTACAATAATGTTTACTTCTCATGATAAATGTTGTCATCTGAACATGCAGTCTATCACAGACTGTTCCAGAGCTCAGCCTCTCGGCTAATGATAGCAGTCCCAGGGATGTGAACGCGACAAAACAAGTGATAATAGGGACGTTTTTAAACGCAGAGATGACAGGGGACTGCTTCCTGCCTGGCTGTCATTAGCCAGGGCCTGAATAACAGTGTGGGAGAGGGTCAGTACACCCCCCCCCACCCCCCAAACACACACACAAATAAAGAAACACTCAACAGACTAAAGGATGTTACTGTAGCTCCAGGATGATTACAGCCCCCTTTTAAGATGGAGGCAATTGCCTCATGGATGCTCGGACATACTGAATCTGTTTTGTCTGTGCCATCGGGTAAAATACCAAGAATAAGATGCAGTGCTGATCTTTTTGAAACGCAACCGTTCGAGATGTATGGACAGAGCCGGTGTTGTCACCTCCGGATCACGCCGACGAAACGGTGAATGAGGTTCTGTCTGTTCCTACTAAGACACACATTCCTGATTTCATTTGGCAGGAGAACGCATTTAGGAGACACAATGCGGTGAAGCCAGACGGCCCCGATGAGGACAGAAGTTTGGTATTGTTTGCACTGATCATGTTGAAAAAGGAAAGAGCGCACTCGGGTTACTCAAAGCCGCCTCGCTGAAAGAGCTAAGCATAAAAAGACAGTAACAAAAAAAAAAAAAAAAAAAAAAAGACTTCAGGTGTTGAGTGCCTTTGATTGCTCGTGCATGCACTTTGGTCATATTTACACCGTCGAAAGTAACCCAGATGAAAAACTAAACAGCGCTGTCTGAAAACAGATCCTTATCTTTCTGTCAGGGACAGTTTGTTTTCCTCCTCGTCAGACTCGTCAGTGCACTCTTTTCTAATAGCAGTGAGGCCTGACGTCTTGACAAATGTGCATTTCCATATCAGGACACTATTGACACACATGGGGCACTGCCTTTCTTCTCCGTTTTACAAGAACCTGCTAAGTGGGAGAACAAAGCCGAGATGCCACTGAGCTGGAGACGTGGTTTGTAATCATTGAGGTTGAAGTCTGTGGAGACCAAAGACGCAGCGTAGGAATGATAAGTTTCCCCTTGTCATTACACAAACCCCCCCCCCCCAACCACCAGCAAGTGGTCATCTTCTGCTCCGTCTTTGAACCTGACCAGCTTTGCTTTTCTTGGTCTGTCAAAGAACGAAGGGGAGAAGCGACCAGGCCGAGAAATTAATGTATAGCTTGCGTGCAGACAGATATTACCCTTTTAAAATACAAAACAAATACATGTGGGTGCGTCCCCTGTAATTTTGCAGTTGACACCGGGGCTCAGAGACTCTGGTAATGACTGGGGGCAGGTAAGGCTGGAGACAGGTGGAGGACGGAGCCGTCTGACTTGTCCTATGAGGAAGAGTGTGTGTTTTTGTGTGACAGATGCAGACCTAGATGAGCGGACAGACACAGAGGCACCTGGTGATGTCACAGATGTCGTTGAATGATGGTAAATTCCTGCGTTTACGACAGGCAGCACTCCCGCGCTTATTCTCTAACAGGTGCTTTGTTGGGCTTCTTTTATAGGCTCAGGGCTGAATAATGCAGAGAGAATCGTGTGAGATGAGCTCACTTTGTCACAGGGAGTGCATATAAGTCACGCGTTTAGAGAAATGTTGCAGCTACACAAAATGGCGGATTACCAAGAAAGCAGTGGTTGAACATACGTCTTAGCTTTGGCCTCAAAATGGCTCAAGTGAGACCCAGCTAGTGCATAGATAAAAAAATAAACATACTAGCCACCATCGTGAAAATGTGTCAAGTAATTGGATTTCTGGAAATTAATCCTTTAACCCTCTTCCTGATGTTTCATGGCTCACAGTGGAGTTTCTGACTTGAGCCTTTCACTGCAAAAACGGATCTAAAAATAAGTTAAATATTCTTAAAATTAGTGTATTTATCCTTGATTTGAGCAGGTAAATAAGATTATCTGCCAATGGAATGAGTATTTTGACCCCTAAAATAAGATAATTAGACATACTGCACTTGAAATAAGATGATTGAGATGAATTGTTCCTATTTTAAGTGCAAAATTCTTATTCCATTGGCAAATCATCTTATTTACCTGCTCAAATCAAGGACAAATACACACATTTTAAGAACATTTTACTTATTTCTAGTTCCGTTTTTGCAGCGTTGGAACTACTCACCTTCGAAAAAAGCATGAGCTGGTTATCCTGAAAATAAAACATTTCAACATGCAGCAGACCACATGTACTACACAACTACATCAGGCCAAATATGTTAAATGACCAGAAGAGAGGAAATAAAATGCAGCAGGACCGGGAACCAAGTCATGCATTTTTTGGTGGAAAAGAGGGAAGTCTTTGTTTTTTGTGTTTTTTTTTTTTTGTTTTGGTTTTTTTGGTGCAATTCTCTTTGGTATGCTTTCCCAATGAATCTGTGATGTTTGAGGTGGGATCACTGCAAATCTATTTGCAACTTAAAATTATTGACGACTGAAAAGAAAAGAAAATCTTTCACCCCTGACAGATTATTTCCAACAAATTCCTACTTGCAGTGTAGAAATACAACAGAACTGCAACTTATTTCTGTTTTATCTTTAACTCAATCAATGACTAAATGGTCATCTTGTTCACTTCAGACATTTTAGAGAGAGGAAAGCCAAGAAGGAGGAACTTATCTACTATATGTCTATAAATGGCATCAAGTACATCCAAAAGACAATGGCATGTGTTTGCATTTAGCACCCTTTATTTAGCATCCTTTTTTTCTATTCCAAAAAATATTATCCAGTACAACCAAAGGCCTTCAGAAGCCATCTGATTGACAAAAATAATCCATCTGTGTATAATTTAATTTTATATATAAAAAAACAGCTGTTTTTAAGGGTTCAGAGGTATGTTAGTGAACATCAGTGTCCAAACAGCATCACGAAGAGTAAGGAACACAGCAGACAGGTAAGAGATAAAGTTGCAGAGAAGTATAAAGCAGGGTTGGGTAAGAATCAATGTCCTACTCTTTGAACATCTCAGAGAGAATTGTTAAAATCTTAAAAGAGAAAAACAGCAAAACTGCCAGCCTAGATAAACAGAGAAAGGCTAGGAGGCCCATGGTCATTGGCAGGGCTGCAGAGATCCATGGCTCAGGTGGGAGGACCAACATCAATTGTCCACTCCACCAGTCATGCCACCTTTCCTGAATTAAGGAGTGGCTGACAAGACCTTTAGTGTGTCACAAGATATTTTATTAGTTACACAGCCCTTTGGTCAACTGTTGTTTTAAAATCAGCTTTAGAATAAGCTGACTTGACCAAACAGAATTTTCTGGCTTATCTGAAAAAATGTCATGTGCAGGACAACGACCGTACAAATCAAGCCAGAGCTGCAATGGAATAGTTTAGATCAAAGCATACTCACGCTTTAGAATGGCTCAGTCAAAGTCTTGACCGCAATGCAATTGTGATTAAGGGGCAAGTTCCTTTCTAGAGCTGCTGATACAGTGTGCAAAAACAGATGTTTCAGTCTTCAGGTACAGTCACCGGCACTCACGTACTCCAAAAGGCTTGCAGCTATAAATGCAAGAAATGATGGTTCTGCAAATTATTAACTCAGAGGGAGCGGAACAGAAATTTATTTCAGATTTTTCTTTGTCAAAGTATTTACAAAACTATGCATCGCTTTGCTGCTGCACAACCGTGTTGCACCTTTATTTCTGCATCGCATGAAATCCCAGTATGACACAACGATATCTGTGGTTGTATCATAACCTCATGTGAAACTCTTTAAGAAGTATTTATACCTTTTCAGAGCACTGCAAGCTCCTCTGCCAGTCGACAAAAACTCAAAAGCAAAACAAAATCCGGAAAATCTTTGTTAGCAAATTATTAAAGCCGTTTCAGCGCTATGATGTCGCACTTTTCCGTTGTAGCTTAACGGAAAAGCAAGGGACTTGAATATGGGTGAGTCAAAAGAACACAAACATCTGTATTCACTTACTTCCTGGTAATTACTTCCTGGTAATTAAAGTCCTCCCTATACCAGAATTAGTTGCCACAACACGAGTTGCCAGTAAAACAAGATACAAGAAAAGTAACAAGCTTGAATCAACACAAGCTCAAGCTTATTGTGCTAGCTGTTGTGTCAGCTAGCAGGTTGAATGAACTCATTCGACCTGTCTATCACTTTTTAGAATACAATAGAGGAAGCTGTGGCTGTATGCATGCAGGTGTTAGAGTGTAACAACTTTGAGAAGGTTCAAGTCTGTACGGTGTGGATCCAGAAGTTGAGCTTGGATCTGAGAGCGGTGAATGAGATATACGTTGTGGGTCTGCTCTTCAGGGAGACAGGGAGAGGTGAATGGTAGAGACCCAAACAACTAGATAAACACACTGAAACTAACAATGTTTGTGGTTTTGGAGTAGGACTTAGGCTCAGACAGGAACATTGGACCAGTGTGGTGAGTTGAAAGATTTTAATTGAAAACAAAAGGGAAAACACCTACATTAAGACGAAGAAAGAAACAGGATATAGAACATGAGCTGAAAAACAGGCAGCAATCCTGGAAGAGAACATTTCTGAGGCTGAAAAATACTTCGGACTGGAGTGGAGGTTCCCTTTCCAGCCAGACAACAACCCTAAACGTTCAGCCAGAGTTTAAATGGAAATGTTTAGGTCAGAGAAACATCCGGGTATTAGAATTATCCAGTCAGAGCCCAGAACTAAATCCAATTAAGAATGTTGGCGAGACTTGAAAATTTGTGATCCCAGCTGCTTCCCCATCCAATATGAGGAGAAGTATCAGCATATCTAAATGTGCAAAGCTGGTTTATACACACAGCAAAAGGTGACATTTCACCACTCAGTAGGCTGTTTAGCAATGTCTGTAGACCAAAACAGTCTGTTTGACAAGCTACGCCTCTCTCTGCCCCCGGAGTTCCTTGGAAACGTGAGGCCAGTGTTATTCCTCGTTTTGTTTCTTTCCTTATATGACAACTTCTTTGCCAAAGACCATCGTTGTTGTTTTTGTGCTAATAATGGGTCCTGATTGTCTTCAGGTGAACACGGCGGTGGCATTTTAAGGGCAAGGAGGGGCTAAGCCCTGAGTGGCAGCTGTTTACATGGACTTAGAAGCCTGTGCTGCCAGGCCAGGTTGTGAGCAAGACACTGGAGAACAACACAGAGAGATGAGGTGTGACATCATACCATATTCCGTCTAAAAAGTTGCCTTTAGTTCTTCACAAAACCATTTTTTTCATTCTTTCTATCTGAAATAAGGATTTTTTTCATTATTGCGCCTTTAAAGTTATAACTGCTGCAAAAGGTAGTTCTACAAGATATTGACTCGAGGGGACTTAAAGGTGACCTATTATGAAAAAATTCACTGTTTGGACATTTTGTACTTCCGTTTAGGTCACTGCTGCTTGTAGAAACATTGCAATTGCAAGACACAAACAAACAAGCAAACAGCTGTTTTAGACAATAAGCAAACTTTTTGTTGGTGTCTAGAAAACAAGCTGTTAGAAAAACCTGATTATTATGTCACAATGCATCCTTGCAGGAATGGGCTACTTACTTACCATTCAGAAACCACTTGCTGCATCTTTGCTCGTTGTGCAGGAGGCTTCACTCCTTCAGCATCTGGGTCTGCCTCAGGGTCAAAGATGTCCTCTTGTACTATTGTGCATCTGTTAGCAGCCGTTTTAACTTGCATAAAGCACATTGAGTTGTGGGGCACGGTCAGCCCTAGCTTATTTGCATAAAATTAACCCTAACCCTAAAAAACAGCTCATTCTGAAAGGAGCTGAAAAGATGTGAAACCGGGGAGGTGAGATCTCATTATCTGAGTATGATTTTTTTTTTTTTTTTTTTTTTTGCAAATAAATGCAATGAACATGTTTTGCATAGCCCATAGATCTATCCTGAATGTTTTAAAAGAAGTATTAATCGGTCACCTTTAGTGCAAAAGCCACACTTTTCAGCTTTTTTTTTTTTAAATATTGAAAAATTTGTGCCATATCTTGCTGTTCCAAATTACACATTACTTTATGCTGCTGGTCAGTTAGAAATCCAGTAAAATACTATAAAGTTTTTTAATGTATAAAATTTACTATTACTATTACTAAAGCAGAAGACGTTTGCAAAGGTACTGTAACTTGCTGAGAAGCCGGTCCCATTCGTGCTGTGATGTCTGTGCTGTCCATCACCTTTCAATGAACGGTTTGGAAAAGATCCCTTTTATCTGCATCAGCTGAAAGTGATGCCCGTTTCTCGTGATCTCTGTGGGTGGTTTTGGGCAGGTTTAAAAAACAAGACATCTGTGTTGAAGCACAGCAACATTCCTCGCAGCCCTGAAACCCCGATAATAACTTCGGGCCTGTCAACAAGGGATCATCCGGCAATTGAGGAGAGACGGCCGCTGCACTCGGTGGGTGGCGTCTTAGGCACAGTGCTGACATTTATTCATATCTGCACCTGAAGTGATCACAACAGCATCTAGGAGGAGGAAAAAAAAGAGTTAGCCTTGGCACATCACATTTATTTGATTCACTCTCCTCCTGTCATGACAGTGAGGTTTATCTTATCTTAATGAAACCATTACAGTCTGGAAGATTTACATCTTCAAGTAGGGGGGTTTCTCAACCACAGGCACCAAAGAATGTTAAGCAATGGAAAATAAGCAAAACATGAAGCATAACAGATTGTTAACAGCACAACACAGATGTCAGGTGATTAAAGTGTCTCCACAAGATAATCATGACAGAAATTAGAAATAGCTTTTTTTGTTCTGCTCCCCTCGAGTCAACTGCAAATTTGTAAGAAAGAAGAAGCGAAGGTGGCTGCATTTAACGTATCGCCCTTAATGGGTTATAAAACAGGCAAAGACAAAGCTCTCTCCGAGCCCAATCCCGCTGTGGAGGAGGTGAAAAGGAAGGAGCGGTTGCCTTTAGTCCTGCTTGCGAGAAATGACCCGAGGCAGGTACAGGCCAGAGCACGGGAATTACAGAGCTAAGGTAGCCTCTGCCGTTGACAGAGGGCCTGAAAGATACTCTTGGTTTGCGTAGAAACAGGTTTCTGTGTCCAACTGCCATTTATTTACTACTCACTAACAATCATGTGAGTTTTCTGAGAATTGTTCCTGTAAGAAACAAGTTTTGTTTTTACAAAATGCACTTTTGAAGCCGATTCAGTCTTATTTTTAAAAAAGAAAGAAAGAAAAAGGCAACTAGTAAAGAATTTTTTTTTTTATTAAAAGGTAAGTTAAATCTATATTGCAGTTAGTATAATGTCAAACACATATTCTTTAAAAAAAAAAAAAACAACAATCTTCAGTCAGATCAGTAATTATAGTTCCTAAAGCAAATGGAAATATACCAAATCAAGGCCAGTGGAGGACCCAAAGTTCAAAGTGAGACGGATGATAGTGGAGATACATTTTTTTTTCTTTCCAAAGTTTAATATTAAAGAATGGGCGTAAGGTGCAGCATCTTTAGGTGTCCAATTCTTCCTAACACTAAATTAATAAGTAAACAAACTATCAAAGTTTTTTTTTTTTTTTTTACCCCTCCTAACCAAGGGTATCAACAGTTGTGGAAGGCCCTGGATATATTTGGGCAAGAGGGTGGATAAAGCAAAAATCTCTGTCAACTTTCATTTAGAATAATTATAGGATGCAGTTTTAAGGAGCACACAAATGAATGAAAACTTGTTTAGAAAAATAACTTGCACACTTTTTTAGAGGCATTAAATCAAGTGAGAGAAACCATAATGGTTTTGGAGGACTACCTCGTGGAACACACAGCGGTGTCGGACTACACCGCACGTCCCTGCAGGCTACAGGTCAGACGTTAAATGAGACAGCTAACCGTCAATCAACCGGTATTTGTCATACTCAGGAATTCATTCCCCATTTCCTTATGATGTTGTTTGTTACTCTGTTTCGTTTTTTTTTTCTTTGTGCGACTCAACGTCCTGCCATTCTAAGTATGCATTTTCAGACGTCGCGCCAACAAAACCTCCTTCCAGCTAATCAGCCAGGAATACCCACCATCGAAAGCATCCAACCACACGTGGCTGAAGAATCTCTCCAGGGACTCTGAACGACTTCAACTGACGCAAACCCATGTTGTCATATTTGAGTTACCTACACAGGCCCCAAGAGTAATAGATGGAGTGGGGATAAGGTTCAGATAAAGAGGTATTAGAGAGGAAGAGGAGGAGGAGGTGGAGAAGAGATGTGTTGAATAGAAGGTGATGAATGAAATGACTGAAGGCGAAGAGAGAGAGCCAAACAGTGAGGGAGAAGTGGATTTTAAATTACACGGTCGCTCATGTCAGCAGCCGTAATTAGTAGCTTGGTCAGGTGTGGTGAATGGGACAGGAAGCCTGAAAGGAAGAACAAAACAGCATGAAAACAAAGGAGTGTGTGTGTGTGTGTGCGTGTGTGTGTACAAGGAACAGAATCCTGTGATATGAATGTTTCTACAGGGGAGAAAGTAAAAGAGAATAATACAAACGGTGAAGAGCACTCACGAAAGGAAATAAGGAAACAGATTGCCGGCTTGTTACGGTATGTCGCGTGTCAAGCGCGTGGATGACAGGTTGGAAAGTTTGAGATAATTCCTGCAGTGGCTCGCTGCCAACCAGAAACGGAAGGGACTAAAGCTGCAAGTCAGGTTACCAACAAACACAAAGCAGTGATCACGATGTGGAAGAGTTTCTGGCAGTCACCGAGGTGAGGATTTCAATGAGTCATTTCTGCAAAGTGTTTGATACACTGAAGGATTTGTTTGAGCTTTTGCATAAAATACCGCAATCGGAACCGTAGCTTGCAAACAAACTTAGAAGTGTCTCGTTGTATTAAACTGTAAGTTGATTTCTATTCCTTGACAACATCTCCTGAGGTTACTACTAATTATGTTCTGGTTACCTCGATCAAGGCATACCAAAGGTTTTAAGAGTTGCTTCCTTATAAACTGCTGTTCTGCGGACTGAAAGAAGATCATTACATTTTTGTCATGCCTGTTGAACAGATCAGTTCAGCTATTTGGAAATACAGTATAATAACAAAATTATTGTCTCATCTCTTGCCCAAAGCTTTTAAGTAGAGGGCAAGGAGGCTTTCCTTGTTCCTTAAGGAGATTTTGCCTTTAAGGATTATAATGTCCTGGATGACAGAGAATGTACACCCTCATATTGCTTGTCTACTTTTATACACACATGAATGTGAATGACATCAAAATATTAATTCATACCGTTTGATGTGACGTCGGCCCAACCTTTCCAACAAGAACAGCATCAACTCTTCTTATAGAGCTGTCCAAAAGATTTAGGAGTGTGTTTTTAGGAATCCTGGACCGATCTTCCAAAGGCGCATTTGTGAGGTCTGACACCTCCATATAGGCTGAGTAAACTCGGACTAACGTCAAAGGTGTAAAACATCTGTCGGGGATCTTGTTCGCATGCTTTGGAAATTGTGTACAGTTGCAGTCTCACTAGATTAATGTTGTCACAATAACCTCAGAGGCGTGTGGAACGTGTTTGGGCTCTGATCCTAAGATCTGGGTACTTGGAGATGTTGCATCACTCAAATTACTTCCTCTTACAGGAGATACTTTGATTGCTTGGCATTTTCTGCGACAACAAAACATCGGATTAACAAACTGTTGTCACACTGCGCTCCTAAAAAGATCCACCATTCAGTATGGGGGACATTAGCAGAGATTGGGCAGATACTGACCCCCTTTTTGAACAGTCAAACACCTCTCACTGCAAAAATGGAACCAAAAATTTTCTTAAATAAAATAAAGTGTATCTGTCCTTAATTTGAGCAGGTAAATAAGATAATCTGCCAATGGAATAAGATTTTTGCACTTAAAATAGGAACAACTCATCTCTATCATCTTATTTCAAGTGCAGGATGTCTAATTATCTTATTTTAGGGGTCAAAATACTCATTCCTTTGGCAGATGATATTATTTACCTGCTCAATTCAAGGACCAAAACACAAAGTTTAAGAACATTTTACTTATTTTTAGATCCGTTTTTGCAATGCTGGAGTCCAGGGACTGAACCTGATGTTGGCCATGCATATGGTTTCCACTCTTATTCATCAACTGTGTGCTGAAGTCAGGAATCTGAAGGCCAGTTAAGTTGCTTTCATAAAAAAAAACTTGGTCTTTCATGTCTTTATGTACCTTGCTTTACGCAAAGATGTGCAGTCATTTTAGAACAGCATGCAGCCATCTCCAAACTGTTCCCAGACAATTAGGAGCAAGAAATTCTCCAGAATATCTTCCCATGTTGAAGGATTAAGAGTTTCTTTCACTGGAACCAAGGTCCTTGCACAACACCTGAAAAACAGCCCTACATAACAATCCACGCTACATTAAATGTAGCATTTATCACCATAAAGTCAGGCACGTGTCGTAATCTTAGCAGCTGTCAAACCGAGACTCAACCACTGGATTGTGAGACAGGCTCCACTCATCACGCCATCGAACACGTCTTCGCTGCTTTGCACGCCACAGGATACGACACTTTGTGATTGAAGGCTTGGTCTCAGCGGTTCAGCCATCACAAAAACCATCACACGAGACTCTCTATGCTTTGTTCTTGAGCTAATCTGAAGGCCAAATGAAGTCTGGAGGGCTGTTGCTGTTGAGTCTACAGAAAAGTGGCCGCCTCAGCGTCCAATGACCCCACCCAGTGATTTGTGCGACCAAATTGCTGTTGTTCATGATCACTTCCTCTTTGTTTTAACAAAGCTAATATCTGGCGGTGGACTGTTTGGTAGTTAGGAAATTTCATGACTGAATTTATTGCACAGGGGGCATCCCTTTATCATATCATATTGAAATGTATTAAAATCCTGAAATTTTTGTTCAGACTCCAGTTACTTTCTTCCTCATCTTCAATCCAGTCGTGCCTGGTCGTGACAGCATACAGCACAGTGTGTTGTTAACAAAAAAAACAATTTTTTTGTGACAGGTTGCTGGTGACAAATGGCCCAAGGTCTACATTTAATGTAGATTGTTTGCTAAGTTTCCTGTTATGATGGACACGGCACTGGTCCGTCCTTTGAGATTAGGAGACCTTTTTATTTCAGAATGATTAATAGGGAAGAGATATATGAGCATCTTACCAAACACACATTCTACTGAAAATACTGAATGAAAATGGGTAAAAAAAAAAAAAAAAAAAAGCTGCTACAACCTAAAAAAAAAACATTTTGAAAGAACTCCAGAAAGCCTGACGAAATGTTAATCCGGAGCACTTTAAAAGATTACAAGAAATTCCTGGTTCTTTAAAGAAATGACCGAAGACAACTGCACAATGAGTGTCACACGTGAAATGTTTACGTTATTCCAACTAACATTTCAGACAAAGGAAGCAACGCCTCCAAAAAAAAAAAAAAAAAAAAAAAAAAAAAAGATTAAAAAAATCTTGCTGAACTTTTTAAAATCTCATCTGCCCACAGACAGACAGGGCAATTTCAGAAAATGAAGATGCATCTGTGTGATCTGGACATAGCGCACCCTCCTGGAGAAAGCCTTATGCCTCAGGGCAATACAATGACACACACACACACACGCACACACACAACCAGTCCAAGGAGGAGTCATCATGGGGTAAAAAAAAAAAAAAAAAGGAGGGAGGAGGGGGAGGGTGCACAGCAGGAAAAGGTAGTGTATTTCTCTACTAAACTCACACACCTTTAGGTTACTCCTCCAGACTCAAGGGTTTGACTGCGCAGTCAGCCACGCTTAGGTACACCGTGGTCGGCTGAGCGACGGGAGAGAAGAGACGCAGCGAAGAGAAACTTGACATCTAGGAAAGCACAGACAGCCTGCCCTATGTGTGGCTCCTCTCAAGGCTTTAAGGTAAGTCTGCAACATCTGCAAAGCCCCTGATATCAGAATCTGACAGACTGTCTTCTAAGTTGCTTTCTAATTTGGTTATTTTCCTGTAACTGACCGACACATCTCTGTCTCCCAGGAAGACGTGTCTGTCAGAGTTTATTTCAGCTTTCTAAGAGTCAAACAGATACAGCTCTTGACTCATGTCTTGATTTTCGAAAATATATTTTCTGCTGTGTCACTGGGTTGGATGGTTTCAAAGTGAGCTGTCACACTTGTGACTGTCATTCCGAGTCAGCTGTGGCGACACACTTCAGAGGGAAAAAAGGCTGAAACGTCCTTCATAAATATCATCACTCTGCAATTTTATTTGCATCCATTCTCTTTTTTTCTCCCAGAAAAAAAAAATCTGTGGTCTAAGCTTCTCTGAGTTTACATTAGAGGCTGAATTCTTCAAAAAGTTTTAGGTTTTGCCCTGAATTTAGTCTTTTATCAGAGGAGAACTTGCATCACATTGCTGCTTACCAATATTGTGGCTCCTTAACCACTATCTGAGCTGCAAAGTTCGGCGGTTAAGAAAAGCACAAGCTCAGCCCTTTTTGTTTAAGACATCAACCCTCCATCATCTTTTCACTCCTATATATCACCCTGTCATGTAGGGTGCATTTCTTTTTGCGAGGGCTGATCTACTTGACCACATCTTGTTGAGAAGCGCGCGGCAATCAGACAGAAAGAGAAAGAGGAGAACTCTGGTCTGGCGGAGAGAGCGGAGTCAGTGCGGAGGAAGTCGGGTTGATTCGCTGAGCTTGTTTTCTTGTGAAAGTGGTCCTGTTTCAGGGCTGACGTGCAAAAGGAACCTCCACCGTAGCCTCGGGGGTGTTGACTCAGAGAGTCACAGGATGTAAGCTATGGGACAGTGGGGCCAATGGGGCAGAATCCACTTTGAAGTTTGTTTGTCCGGTAGTAGCCGATGGGAAGGAGTCTCATTGTCAGATCTAGGACCGCCTCCTCTATGATATTTCTCACTTCACACACTAGACACTACATCGATGTCAGCTCAAAACTTGGCTTTTCGTGCCACAACTGTTGTGTTCTTGAACTGAAAACGAAAAGGAAATGTGACAGTTGTGTTGTCAGGGAAACCTGCTTTTGTTTGCAATAAGAACCCGCATCATTTGTGGTAGCTGAAAAATTCCTCAATCATGTCTGCGATCCGACAGCCAGCGTGTTTTTAATGATCCTGTCGGAGAACAATTCACAGAGAAATTTTCGCCTTTTTTTTTTTTTTTCATTCTTCCCTAGGCCTCCTCTTCTGAATGCCCCGCAGACATGCTAACCTCAGAGAGGTCACCGCAGAGCATAGAAGCCGCCCCCGTGGCCATTACAGGTACGCAGGATGTAGATATGAGATCATGGAGCGAGGCCGACTTTGAGGAGAAGTGCACCTACATTGTGAAGGATCAGCCTCTGGAGGAAGAGTCCAAAAGCAATGGCAAGACAAGAGCGGAGATATCCTTACCAAGAAACCTGGCCCTGAAACGCAACCACAGCTCTAAAGAAGTAAGTAAAACTTTCCTCCTCAATCTTATCACCGTATGTGGAGATTTAACAAAAAAAAAAAAAAAAAAAGCACGGGACGTTAGCCTCACTGTAAAAACATCTGCGCATAAACGCAGGAGTTGTTTATGTTTTTACAGACTTTCTTTGCGTCACTCCAACATCCTTCCGTCCACTCATCCATCCTCAGGCGGGATGTACTTGACATGTTGTTGTCTAATTTGAGCCTTTCCTCTCTCCTGCGTGTGCGCCGAGGCACAGACGGAGACAATGGCCGAGCCCCCCGGCACTCAGACAGAGGACACTGTGATTAGCAGCTAACGTAGATTCTGATCCTTTTGTTCCAGCGGAAAATTAGAGCCTAGAGCAAAACCGGCGCACGGGGATGGGAAATACCTTCAACGGTCTTTTGAACTGACCAAAAGTTTGTGTCTAGCCTCAGTGGACGACGTTAGGCAGATCAAGAGTTGTGTGGCTGAATCTGTCGACAAAAAGATGTTTCTCAAATGTAGTCAGAGGAAGTAGACCTTGTGTCTATGGCTGAATACCTGCCGTCCCACTTTGACCTTTTAATGAGGCTTTTATCTGGAGTCTTTCAGCACAGACGACTAGTGATGATGTGCAACGCAAGCGCAACTGAAAAAAAAAAGGTATCAAGAACAAAACTAGGAAGATGAAACAGAGTTACACTCATCCAGCCGCACACACAATACGAGAATCCGTCAAAGATGAAAGAGGGAATACATTATCAGTGCTTTTATGCTTTAGCTTTGACAAAACTGTAACCCGGTGCAGATCACCAGTCGGGGGGGTGTGACCGTGACACCTTATCCTTTCTTCCTCAGCCTGATGGTTTGAGACAGAGGAGTGAGTTTCACACCTGGAGGTCACAGAACAACAGCAGTGGTGAAATTTTAATGTGGTAGAGAAGCTAAAGAGAACTCCGCTGACTGGCTTGTTAAATATGCAGCATATTTGGAGAAGAAATACATTGTGGCACCTTG
The DNA here is from genome assembly GCF_011125445.2 of Fundulus heteroclitus. Classification (NCBI taxonomy): domain Eukaryota; kingdom Metazoa; phylum Chordata; class Actinopteri; order Cyprinodontiformes; family Fundulidae; genus Fundulus; species Fundulus heteroclitus. The sequence continues at coordinate 9,472,187 of NC_046375.1, forward strand.
TTCCTCCGCTGTGGAAAATCTGACGAGAAAATCTGTTGCTTTGCCAAAATAAGGCGGGCAGGGGAGTTATGTAAGACGATATAGACTTCTGTTTTGGCTGTTTTGTCACTCTTGTGTGTTTCAGATGGTAAAACCATCTTTAATATCAGACTAAGACTGCCTGAGCAAATACAAAAACTGTTTTTAAATGATGATATAATAATCTGGTATTAATAGACGAAAGATATCGGAACCGACCTGAAATTATTTGAACCTGTAATTGCCCCAAAAACAAAAAAAATGGTGGCGCTCTTGTTTTTGTGAAATGCTTTTAGTTATTCAGCAAATGTAACAAGACACACCAAAATCTTCAACTTTTCCATTAGTCAGTCCGCATAATATTTTCCAAAAATTCAACAAACTACTTTCTGGTAAATATCAGATGGGCCTTTGTCTTCTTTTGGGACAGTCATGGGTTTCGGTCTACGGACTCTACTTTTAGATGCCATTGTTTCTTTCTTATCACTGAATCATGAACTTCAGTCTAAACTGAGGTAAGTGAAGCCTGAAGTGCTTGACGCAATGGTCTTAGTTCTTTTGTTTCTTCTTGGATGAGTTTTTGAAGCGCTTTTAGAGAACTTTTTGACTTCCTGGGAAGGTTCCCTGCTGTTCCCTGTTTTCGCTGCTTGTGGACGATGACTCTGCCTGTGGTTCTCTGGAGTCACAAACCCTTACAAATGGCCTTGTCAATCTTTTCGGATCAAGGAATGTAAATGACTTTGTTTCTCATCTGTTTTGGAATTTCTTTAGATCGGGGTATGACGTGTTACATTTTGAGATCTTTTAGCCAACTCGATATTTTCAGATTGGTCCTTTTTCAGTGATTTCCTGACTCTGCAGGCCAGGCAGTGATCAGCCCTGGGTGTGGTTAGGGAAATTTAATTCAGCTGTCTAAAATAAGTTGGTTAAACACAGTTAAATCGTGATTTAAAAAAGGATGATAATTATATTTTCACAGAGGGCCAAGTTGGTGTTAATGGCATTTTTCCCTCATTTGAAAACAGTTTTTTATTTACTCAGGATGTCATTTTCTGATATTAAAATTTGTTGTTCTAGTTGCTTGCTGATCTGAAAATGTAATTGTGATAAAAACTAATACAAGAACTATGCCAGGAAGCAGTTTGTTCTATACTGTACTCTATTCTTTTATTGAATCTCAGAGAAGCTGGATTGGAAATCCTAACTTTGATCAATCTGACCGTTTTTAAGACTCTGCCGTTTGTAATTATATGTTCATTATTTGATGAAATCAGAGTAGCTGCTCATCTCTCCATTTGTGAACTAATATTTTGTGTGATGCCTCTGCATCCTTCTTTGCTGAACAGGTGCTTGGGGTGTGCAGTAAGGAGTTGATTCCGAAGGGTACCCGTTTTGGCCCTCTCGTTGGCGAAAGCTACACCAGCAAAACGCTGCCAAAAGACGCTGACAGCCGGTACTTCTGGAGGGTAAGTTAGCAACACGTGAGGTTCTGGATTTGGGTGCATGAATGTGAAACGCAAAAGTGTACGTTTCAGAACCGTTCACATCCTGTCGCTCCAGCTGGAGATGTTTCTATAGCGGTGGGGCTGCGCTGGTTTGCAGTTGTGGTCAAGGACAGGCATCCTGTAAAAAGAAAGAGTCTGCTTGCCAATTCTTGGGTATTGCATTAGATGGAGCATTAACTAAGTGTGTGCCACGTATGCAAAAGCGATTGCCGGTACTCAGCACGGCTGTCTGAGGCCACATGCACACATAGGCACACACAGCTGTTTGGTTTCAGTGACGCAGTGGTTCTTCACTCTCTGCTTCTCTCAGCAGTGGTATCACTGCCAGTAAATACACCGTACACATGTCCGCACTTCTCCAGACTCACACATTCTCACACTGACTAAGCGAGGAAGTGGCTTTGAGCCTGAGAACTGTGATGTTACAAATCAGCAACACCCGAGCGTCTTCCGTTACACACACACACACACAGACGCGCACGCTTCGTTGCAATTCAGCAGGACAGGATTGATAGCCATGAAATAATGTCAGGCTGATCAAACCTTTAAAAAACGTTTAACAGAGATGGTCTGCTAACCATAAATTATTCAGAAGCGCTACATCAAAGCGTCAGACAGCAGGAGGCAAAGGAAAACTCCTCGACAACTGTCATAACTCATGGTGGCAGTAGGCGAGATGTTGTACTACAGTCCAGTCATACAGAGAATGTGTTATTCGGTATATCTCCAAGTCATTTACAACACCACAACCAGTCCTGAGCTGCTTCTTCCGCTGAACAAAAATATAACACTTACCAAAAAGAGGCTAGGAAACTCTGACATCCTGATTTTGCAGCGCTTGTGACAGTGTTTCTGGCTCATTGTTACCAGAATTACCTTACATGTTTTTCTTACTCTTTTGTGTTCTAGGTCTTCTCAGAGGGTCAACTTCACCATATTCTGGATGGTTTAAACGAGGATCAAAGCAACTGGATGCGCTACGTCAACCCAGCACGATCGTTAGAGGAGCAGAATCTGGTTGCTTGCCAGACTGGCTTGGACATCTTCTTTTACACAATTAAACCACTTCAGCCAGGTCAGGAGCTTCTGGTCTGGTACAGCCCTGAATTCGCCCAGCGTTGTAACTACCCCCATCTCGGACAACTAGCTGTTGAGAAAAATGGTAGGTGCTTGCGTGGAATCAATTTAGGAAGGACGTTGGAGTAAAATTCAATGGAACTGATTAGAAACCACCCCACTGCCTATACTTTGGCACATATCGGGGTTAGATTGTCACAGCAAAGGGCTCCCTGTCAAACAGCTGACCAGCTGACGCAGCCTTTGTATGGGTGTTAAAAAAGTAACTCAGTCACACCCATGGCCCCTTTGTTGAAACAGAGCACAAAAGGTGATAGAAGAGTCCTGAAAACAGAGAGGGGATTATCTAAAGAGGCAGAACTTACGTAAAATGAGACCGTTTGTAGGATTTTAGGGCTTTTAGTCCTTATTGCTTTATTTAAACACTTTGGTGCTCCCACGGTAGTTGTGACTTCAGGTATTGAAGTTATTCAGTCACAACTTCCTATATTTATTTAGCTCTTAAAAGAAGAGACTTAAGAGGGCTACTTCAACTTTCTGACAAGGTGACCTGCTGTAAGATTGATATCTTACTCAGCGTTAGTTGTTTGTTTGCTAAGAGGTGGAGGGGTAGGGTAAGACGTGAGTGAACAAAAGATAAGGCTTCCTCTGCTGTGCATGGGTTGATGTTAACTGTGTCCAAAGTAGATTAAATGGACAAGTATACCCGGTATTTTGTCTTTCTTTGTTTGCCACTTTGAGTACTTTGTCTAGTCTGCAGCAAGCCATAAAAGCTTCACCCTCAAGCCTTCCTAGCTATTCTCTTGTTCACATGTGAAACTGTAGAAGTCTGGACATTGTAAGCTTACCATCCGTATAGAATTCAGTCAAAATGTCTGTCTTAGTGCTGAAAGTCTTGATTTGTCAAACATTTTTGGAGAAAACCCCCCATCTTTTTCTTAAATCTTCTTTCATGTCTGTCTTGCTTGGATATAAAAAGAAACACATGTATAAATGACTATGTCTCTGAAGCTGTAATCAGGGACTGTATACTATCTGAATTCAGATCAGACCTGTGGTGTTTCACGTCTGGTGCCGCATTTCACAAAGTTCTGTGATGAGATGAGAAACACTGATAGTCACACCAGATACAGCTAATACTGAAACGGTAAAAAAAAAGGTTGAACCAATCCCCATACTCGTGAAAAAGATCATATTGATTTAAACATATGTTTTATGCATATTAATGTGAAAACTTTACAGGTCACTTTCTAGAATCAAATAAAAGTTTGAGCTCTAGAATGTCTAAACTAATTTAATCTGCGTCTAATGACGTCTCTCCATTTTCTATTTGTCTAATAGAGCAGATCCAGCCTCGCGAGAGGACGAAAGGAAAACGAGGGCACACTGTTTCTGAGATTCTCCGAGATGAACCTCCCAAACCAAAGTCTATCTGTCTCAGACCCCAGGACGGTCAGGTGTTTCAGCCAAGGGTCTCAGTTTTTCCCTTTTGTCCCAATATTGTCTACCCAATGCAGGCCAACTTGGAGTCTGCTCATGGCTACAGATATGCTCCTTTGTCATCTTTGGCACCCTACAGCCCAGCTACTGCCAAAAGGCCAGCATTGAACCCGCCCATACCCACTAGTTTGCACTTTGCCCTGCAACCCACTCAACATCCTGGCAAACCTGAACCTCTCCAAGAAGCCTTTGTGTCTAATGATGTTTACTCAACTCTCAGGCACAGTCCTTATCTACTGCCTCACTACTCACTGGGTCCTCTGCCACATTCATTACCATTCTACAGTGAACCACTGAAACCACACTTGAACACAGCATCTGGTTTCCTACCTTTCAACAACCATGCACACTTCCTACATCCCTCAGGCAGTGGATCCAAAGACTTTTCACTTCCATCACCCAATTCCAAACAAGATATCATTCTTCCACAAAAAAGTGAGCACAAAGATACTAATGACCTCTACTCCAAAAAGGTAAACTACCTCAAGAATACCTCAAATGACCTCAGAGACTTCAAATACTCTGCTCCCACCAACGTCTATGCAGACGTCACAGTATCTACCACGGCCAGCTCTCCACCCACTGACATCAATCTCCTTAGAAAACATCGGGAATGCTCACCCCCTGTTGGAATGGCCGTCTCCTCAAATCACCCTCCTTCCAAACCTACCTCTGCCACTCAGGGCAATACTGAAGATGCACTGGACCTTAGGAGGGAAAAGAGAGGACAGCCGGTCATTGGCTACAAGACCCTGTCTTACCCTCTCACAAGGCAAAACGGAAAGATCCGGTATGACTGCAACATCTGTGGAAAGGTCTTCGGGCAGCTGTCGAATCTCAAGGTCAGTATCTTGTCATGTTACCAAGGTTGGAGAACTTAGCCAGCCGTAAACATAAGTGAGTGACAATACTGTGTTTTTGTAGAGTTTACTGAATCTAAAAGAGCAAATATTGATCTCGCCTGCTGTTTTCAGGTTCATCTGCGAGTACACAGTGGTGAACGTCCGTTTAAATGTCAGACCTGCAGCAAGAACTTCACTCAGCTGGCACACTTGCAAAAACACTATCTGGTTCACACAGGAGAGAAGCCTTACGTGTGCAAGGTAAGTGTGTAACTTACAGAGCAATTATTTCACAGCTTGAGTTTGTTTATTGAATGAAGCTAAAGGTTTTAGCTATCATGTTATCTGATCTTGAAGACCAGAAGCTAAATTGAATGCTTCGTTTTCAGGTGTGCCATAAGCGATTTAGCAGCACTAGCAACCTGAAGACCCACCAGCGGTTACACTCGGGCGAGAGGCCTTATCAATGCAAGCTCTGCCCATCACGATTTACTCAATTTATCCACCTCAAGCTTCACAAACGGCTGCATACAGGAGAGGAGACCCACCGCTGTCCTCGCTGCCCTTGTACTTATCTTCACTACTGCAGCCTACAAGTGCACCTCCAAGGCTTCTGCCCTCTGTCCCCCTCAGCATCCCTTAGGCTGTCACCGGAGGAGCTACAGCGGGTGAACTCTGAGATAGAGAGGTTCGACATGAGTGAGGACGCAGACCGGCTCGAAGTTATGGCCACTGAGGCCGAGATGGACAAAGGGAATGTCATTGATCTCATACAAAAGATAGAGAATATTGCCTTAAGCCTCCAGGATGTTGCCAGAGGGAGAGCTAAGCTGAGCATCTCAAGATCAGCAACCGGTGCTCAGATGCGTTATCACAGTCCCGTCGTTTTGAAACCAACAAGCATCAAGCTGGAGTCAGGCTGCATTTCCGAGACTGACGTGCTAATCCAACCCAATGATCCTTAAAGGCCAACTCTGTCACTGTCCTATTTGAAGTAAAGCTTTATCTCAATCACGGATTGCCTGTATACTCTAAAGGGATTTGAGCTCATGAAGAGTCAAGACAGCATGACCTGAGGAAAAAAAAAAAGACTTTAATGATTTAATATCCTTGTGTTTTATATAATTTATTCAATTACTGATTTAAATATAATATGTATCAAGCAGACACTTGCTATATTTTTGTTAAGCGTTTTTAAAACAATAATAAATTATCATCAAAATGTATTTGTGGTTTGACTCTGTAACACTGAATGCTCCTGTTTGTGTGCACATGACAGTACTAATGTTGCATGATTAAAGTGAAAATGACTGTAGAAACATGACTCTAGTGTCAGTGGGCTAAGGGCTGCAATGACGACACGGAGGAAACCTCAATTGTTTGCGCACAGTATACACGCTTGCCTTTGTGAGAGTGCACTCGGCTGATGTGGGGAGTCAGAGATGCAGATAAACATCCTGTTATGAGTCTCTGGATATTCACCAGTAAGTATCACCGCTTCAGCCTGGGAAAAAAAAGAAAAAAAAAATTATATATACCATGAAAGAACACTAGTCTCACTATCAGTAAGGTCTTACTGCACGTTTTAAATCCATATGTTTAAACCATGATCTCAATATTAGTCAGGTGGTAGACGTTTTACCCACAAGTTTAAACCTGAAACTGAACAAATATATGTAATATCATGAATAATCAAACAGATTCAATCTTTCAGAGTAACCTTTCCATATGCACATCTGTCACAAACTTAAATTTCAATAACTGCACCATGTAATAGGATTGCACAATAACCCAGAAACATATTGTCAATGCAATGTAGGTGTTTGCAATAACAAATATGATTGTTTTTGAGAAGTAAGGAAAATGTGTGGTGGCAATGTTTAACAATGTCGTTATCACAGCAATTTCTAATAACTGCAAGCCTAATACTGTGAGATTAAGAAACCTAGGAATATTTGTATGAAAGAAAATAAGTCTTAAAACAGTTTTTTGGGCCACCAGATAGTAAAGTATAAACCAGAGAAGAGTCTACAAAGGATGGGTTTACTTTAGATGTTCATGTGGTCTAATGAATCAATTATGCTTATTATCAACAAATGTCACACACTTTTAAACATGGTTCAAATATTTTAAGAACAATTAAGGTCATGGCACTCCAGAAGTTTAACACAAGCGTCCTTTATCCAGTCAAAACCCTACTTTGATTTTGTTTGGGATAATGATCCTGTTAGAACACGCAACTGTGTCCAAGGTTCAACAATATAACAGTTGATTGGAGATGAATTTAAGGAATTTGGAGGTAGTCATCCTTGATTATTGTTCTATCCACATTGTGCATTGCACCACTGGCAGCAAAACAGCTTCACAAAACAATGCTTACCATCCAACTGACAGTTTGCACTGTGCATGACAGCCTTGGCTCGGAATATAATTCTTGTTGTTGTGGCGAAATAATTCAATAATTTTCTTGCCTGACCTTAACACCTTTCTCTAGAAGGCAGTTGGTTGGTATGTGTGGGCAAATTTCAGTCCAGTTTCAATGGGTTAATTTTGAAGAAGGGGCTTATATTTTGCCCTGACCAACAAACAATTCAGCACAAAAAGGCTACCAAATTACGCTGGTTGTAAGTCTACAAATAGCTCGAGAAAGAACCAAATTTAAATGGGATTTCTGAACAGTTTGCTGCACACAACCAGTCTTAATGATAGACGTGGTTTTCCAAGGGTGCACAGCGCAACAGGATGTCATGGATACAGAAAGTGGAAAGTAAATATGTAAAGATAAAAAAAACCCAAAAAAAACAAGTGTTCCTTTTTTTTTTAAGTTTTTAAACAAAAGATTGCAGGGGAGATTTATTCTAAGTGCCATACTGCCAACATATTGGTTTTTAAGACAATGTCAAAATTAATGTGTAACAAAGTTACAGAGTTAATTGGCACTTCCAAGCCATGTAATGAAGATGCTTTGTGCATTATGGGATTCATAAGAGCAATAATACAAAAAATTAGACTTATATCCTGAGCAGAGAAAAACAAGATTGCGATCCAAGATTCTGATGTCAAGACAAGGTCTTGCTTTAGAGATGTATGAGTCCTTGACATTTGCCCAAAACAAGTCCAGAGTTTTGTTTTCTCTAGTAGAGAAGGTGGCAAACTGTTGAAAAGTTGGAAGTGTAGCAGAAAATGGAGCATGATTAAACTCAACAGATATTGCCACAAACACATTGCGGTATTGTGTCTGTAGCTTAGCAACAACTGCGCAGATGACATCACATGCAGTGTGGGCAACAGCAGTGGAATGTAAGTGGTTGCCAAAATAAATCTGGTCTGGGTAAATAATAATGACGAAAGCTCATTGCTAAAACTTCAATAACCGGGCTGCAGAGACGAAACTTGACAGTATCATGACCTGGATGACACCATCTGTTGTTCACCTATTTAATTTCTGCAACTAGGTACTCAAGATGTTTGACGCAAGACTTACATTCAAGCTCACTATTACTCTTTGTTACCTGTCATTAGACAAAATTTTATACGTGATTTTCTACTATACTTAAAGGAGCCTAGCGCAAGTTCCTGGATTTATGCCGAAGGTTGCCCCCTCTGGCAACAAGTTGAAATGACACCAGTGTTGTACATATGCATGGGAGAAGAGGAAAAGCACCTGCCACTGCGACTGCACAGGTCTTTTGTTTAGAGGCTTGATGTCTTCTGAGTTAAGAAAGCTATAAATATTTAATTTAGCTCGTGTTCTCTTGCTAATGCATCGATTACCGTGGCGACTCAACAAAATAGCCCGGTGAACAGGAGCGCGCAGCGCGTCACACCCATGCGCATGGCCAAAGGATTCGGCCCTCATCACTCTCATAAACTGGAGCGCTATAGCTCCTCCTGGAAAAATTGTAGCAATCCCATGAAAATATTACATTATTTTCTTTTTCATCTACGTTAATATTAATTCGTTGTGATATTTTCCACACAAAACACACCCAACTTCAATATACAATGACCTATTATATTTTGAGTAAAAAAAAAAGAAAAACTATCACAACAACAGGAATTGAACTCTGCATGTGTTGATTAAAAATATTGCCTCGAAAGAAAACAGAGGTCAGACTACGCAAGCTAGCATTAGTGCATCTAACAGGGATCCTGATGCTGCACAGACGCCTGTTGCTGTCAACTTAGCCGCGGAAAGAGAACAATACATCGGATAAAATAAGCTGAGGCCAGACTGTTGGTCAACGGATCAGGTGCAGGTTGCTGCTGATGAGAGAGCTGGAAGTACCAAACCAATAGAAATGAACCCAAGACCTGCTGGAGACTTTTAAAGTAAGCTGACACCTCAATTCTAATGTAGGTCAGATGAAGACTACTGTTTTCTAAATAATTATTAATATATAACATTTTAACACAAAACTTGCTGTTATATTTCAGTTATGCAAAGTACTAAAACTGGCACTGGTAAATAACTGATGGAGTGAAATGTTGTCACAAAAATGCTTTTTGCTTTATCTTTTAGTCTCTGCTATGTATAAATAAAATGTATATCTATATATATACAATATATACTGTAGATATCTGAGTGGCAGAGGTATATATATATATATATATATATATATATATATATATATATATATATATATATATATATATATATATATATATACAGTATATACAGTGTATACTATATATATATACAGTATATACAGTATATACTATATATATATACAGTATATACTGTATATATATATATATTATGCCTTATTTATGTAATAGCGCGGTTTGAACAAATAATTATACAAATACAGTAGCTCAGTTACTGATGCCCCTTTAAAGCGGCCACTGACGTCATGTATTTTGACAGTGGGGGGGGGGGGGTGAGGGAGGGGGGGCAGCCAGCGGGAGGAGAAGAAGAAGAAGAAGGGAGCGGATACACCCGGGGAGAATGATGTCCAGGATCACGTCCGCGGCTGTTCCTCGCTCCCACACGTCGGCAGCATGATCAGCGCCGCTCCCGGAGCGCTCGCCCGCAGGATGCCGTCGGCTGCCCGGCGGAGCGGCTGCTGGATAGCGTGGTGCCAGGCGGTGCTGCTCGGCGCGTCGGCGCTGGTTATCGTGGCCGAGCGGAGCGCACGTAAGTGGGCAGCTAGCTTGGCCGGCGGAGGTCGCCCTCCGAGGGACTGTTATGTATATATATATATATATTTAAAAAAAAATAAAAAAAGCTACATATTCTACTATATAGCTACATTCATGAAAACATGGCGCGTGTCACGAAGCTTTAAAAGCAGGCAGGAGCCCAGTATAAAAGGCAAAGCTGGGACGCAGCTATTTCCAGCGTTAACAGGAATCCTGGGCATTGTTTACCCCAGCTGGAAACTGGGGGGGAACACATGAAGGCAACCCCCCCCCCCCCCCCCCAATCAGGTTCACTCAGTTAATGCTTTAACCACAAATAACATCTATAAGAAAAGTATTTGTGTCATTTCTTAAAATGTTTAATATCCCATACCAATCCTCAACATTTTAAGTCTACAATGTACAAATATTCCCGTTGATGCTGTTCTCCTCCCACCTGGAATCTGTGTCAGCTCACAGTCTCCCTGAACAAGGGGATCAATGAGCCAAGGTCAGGAGACCAGAAAGATGACTGGATCAGGTACAAAGTGGGACTTTGTGTTCTAGCAGGTATACCATTCCCTGCAGATAAAAATACCGTGCCGCTGCTCGGACTCCGAAAACCTCTGCGAATCTCTCCTTTCTGAGCAACATCCGCCTATGAAACAAATATTTGAAGTTTGCATCAAAGTCAGGAGTCAGACAGCGCGGACGTACTTGTCTGTTTGCTCTTTTCATTCTGTGCCGTTGGCAAGGTTCAATGCAATAGATTTTATTTCTGTAGCGCCAGTTTGCAGCAAATGTCGCCTCAAGAACTGCCACGAGACAAACGGATCCGTACAACTTCGGTTCAATCATAGCTGTAAAACGTCAAGAGTCAAACTTTTATAATGGCAAATGGTCAAACAAAATGCACAGGGGGCCAGAAATCTCCACAAGCATGCTTCGTGCATAATGACTTGCCTCATTTCATTCCGGCAATCTGTAATTTACATTTGCGCTTTTTTTTGAATTCCTGCACAAACCTGCATCCTGCTCGTCTTTCGTTTGTTTGTTTGTTTGTTTGTTTGTTTGTTTGTTTGTTTGTTTGTTTGTTTGTTTGTGTGCGCGTGTGTGCATGCGTCAGTGATCTACTGTATAGGATTCTACCTTTGGAACGAGGAGACGCAGTGGGCCGGCCTCACACTCGGCCTCTTCCTTCCCGGGACGGCTGTGCAGCTGCTGAGTGTCAAGTGGTACTTCGACGACGGGGATGAGAGGCGCTGCTACCTCTCCGTCATACACATACTGCACTTGGGCATCTTCAAAAGGTATGACCTTTGCAACTCCGGCATGTCGGGATTTGTTGCATGCGGCATGTTTGGCCGAGACACAACCATTTGCAAGAGTGCAGACAGGAAACAGGATTTTCACATCATTCTGTCATTGAGAAGGTTATCTCTGTTCGGGTATTTGTCTCTGACTCCCTCTTCTGGCAGGTTATGGGACTGCATGAGGTCTGTGCTGCGCATGCAGGGCTCCGTGGCTGAACTTGGCGCTGCTGTCATGCAGCAGGCAGATGTTGCTGCCCTTTGGCTGCTGGAGGCGCTTGTCCTCACGCTGCCCCAGAGCCTGCTGCAGGCGTATGTAGTGGTGTCTACCGATGTGGGGATAATGTCGCCAGGTAAACTGACCTTTAAGTGGATTATTGGCTCACTGTCCCGCTGGAGGCATGACTTTTAATGTCTAATGCTTTGCTTCTGTTTGACACTCAGTGGCATATTGCTGTGGCTTATGCGTGCTGTCTATTTCCTGGGCCCTGGTGCTGTACAGCCGAGCCTGCTGCCTGATTCGGCCGGGCCACTTGGCCATGCCACCAGCAGCCCTGCTGTGCCAGCTGGTCTGGAGAGCGGGCATGTTGGGCGCCAGGGTGACCTGCCTCATGTTCTTTGCCAGGGTCTTCAACTGGTGGGTCTGTGGAGTAGCAGGTGAGCACAAGGAGGGAACGTCCTCTAATGCCGTTTTTTGTCACACCGCAAACACTAGTCAAAGTGTATTTTGCCAACAAAAGCTTCTGTGTACACTTGCTGTCAAATGCTCGAGTCAATCGTTTGGTTTTCCCTTGTACAGCGAGTTTTATGGAAGGTGTTTGTAAATAAAATGTGTTATTATTCCTATTTGTAGAAACACATTTTGCTGCAGGTAGGTATCGTTAAGGATTTATCGATACTACTACTCTTAACGATACTCCTTATCGATCCGGTATTTTATCGGTGCCATTATTGATACTTTTTTAATCAAACAAAAGGGTAAAAAAATAAATAAAAAAACTCATGATCAATGGCTGGTTTATTTTTAAAATATTTGGAACAAAACAAAACAAAAGAAATAGAATATAAATAGGGTTTGTAGCAGTGAAATAGAAATATACCAATAAAAACATTATATAAAGAACTATATATATATATATATATATATATATTAGTGCTGTCAGTTAAACGCGTTATTAACGGCGTTAACGCAAACCCATTTTAACGCCGACAATTTTTTTGTCGCCGCGCATTAAAACACACACACACACCGTTCCTTAATATATATAATGTATATATGGGCTAAAACACTATCTTGAATTAAAAGTATGTTGTAGGAGAGAGAAATGTCTATATTGACAAGACAGAAAAATTATTAAAATATGCTAAAAAAAAAGCATGCTATAAAATTATTTCAAGTATTATATTCAACATTTTCCCTGAATAAAAACAACTGTTATATATATATATATATATATATATATATATATATATATATATATATATATATATATATATATTTTTTTTTTTTTTTTTTTTTTTTTTTTTTAACCAAAAGACAGCAGTGGCTCCCACAGTGCATGAGCTGAGTAAACGAGAGGCTGGCTGTGTGAATCAGACACAGAGAGGTTCCATTTAAGTGTAACAGTTTCAGAGAAACAAAAATACCATTACCCGTTAAAGTTTTATAATAGATTTACATCCTGCTTTGCAATCTAGTGGAAGCTTTGCTCACGCGTGACTCATTTTCAATGGGAAACAGACTTTAAGCTGGGTTTGCTGCCGCAGCACGGCCGTGCTGACTGACTGACTGGCCGACCGCCTGTCAGAGCTTTCAAAGCGAGAGGGGCTCACAGCCGATGGTTTGCTGAAGAGTCGATAAACTCAGAGCAATCGGTGCTTTTACTTGTTGCCAAAGTCTCAAACAACATGAAAAAATTCACTAGATCCATTGCTTGTCACTTTTGAATAAAAACGTCTCTAGAGCGGTCTGAAAAGTTGCTAAATAGTTGGCAACAGTCAGTGTTGATGAACGTAAGCGAGGCGAACATGTGAGAGCAGAGGGTTGGCCCCGCCCATTAGTCCCCTGGGCGTGTGTGTTTCTTGAGGTGGAGAAGATCGGCAAAACCATGTTGTTTCGGTTGGAGTCTTCCTGAAAAAATTGAGTTCGACCTTCAAAATACCTTTAAGAGGACCGATAAGGCTGAAGCTTGTCAGTCCACGAGGACCGTGGCCCCGGGGCCATTTAATACCGGTTTTCAATACCCCCCCCCCCCCCCCCCCCTTCTCCTTCGGATAGCTCAAGCTCATTCCGACTGGCTGGAAATGTTTGTGAACAGGCGATTCTGAGCCTTACCACAGATTTTCAGTTAGATTTAGATCTAGACTTTCCTGGGGCCCTTCTGACACACGGATGTGCTTTGATTGAAACCATGCCATTCCAGCTCTGGTTGCACGTTTGGTGTTGTTGTCCAGCCGAAGAGTGAAGCTCCACCCCAGGCCTCAAAACCTTTGCAGTCCGAAGCAGGTTTTCTTCTTCTGTCCTGTAAAGGAACCGGCGGTCTTCCCATCAGCTCCGACCAGCTTCCCTTTCCCTGCTGAAAAAAAGTGGCCCCGCAGCATGATGATGCCATCACCATGCTTCACTGTGGCCTGTTTTTTCATGCTGATGAGCAGTGTACAAATGCTTCATATAAAATTCAGAAAACTATGTATCCTTTTTTAGCCACTTCACATTCACGCTCTACATTTTGTTGATTCATCTTCTAAGATCTTGGAAAAAAATTGCAAGGCGCTATGTACTTACAGATGAAATTCTAACATTGCTCATGACTTCTCTCTTTTTTTTTTTTTGCATCTTCTGTGCCTCATTCTACTGTACTGAGAATAGGTGATGATTGAGTTTTTGCTCTGCTCTCCAGGTTTTCACTGGCTCACAGCCTCCTTCTGGCTAGTGTCGCAGCAGCCCGACATTTGCACCGGTCACTGGTGTTGGCGTGCCTTTAACGGCGTCCTGGGCCTCATCCACGTCTTCCTCTTCCTCAACGTCAAAGATGGACCCTCACGCTTCCGCATGGCCAGCTTCTACGCTGTAAGAAATTAAGTCGTTTGACAGAAAGCCGCTCCACGTGCTGTATACAGTAGTGTGTCCGGCCATCCCGCTGATCGAGCTGCAAGGACACACGCGCTTATATAAAGCGAAAAAAAAGTCTGCACCGTCATCCTCACCTCGGTGTCCTCAGCTTGCAGTGACGTAAGGCTGTCTTCACATGAGTGATGGTGTGACCTTCTCCTCCTCCTCCTCCCTTAGTTCATGCTCGTAGAGAATGCCACTCTGCTGCTGGCCGCCTCCGACTTCCTGAGCGAGGCATCGTGGGAAAGCATGACCCTTCCCACCTCGGTGCTGTGCAGCTTTTTCCTTGGTGAGTCATTCTGTCTGCAGCGTCTGCCCAGAAGCAGGAATTACGAATGTATCAGGGTCTGCAGAGAGGATCACCAGGGCTGCTAAACTTGCCTCCGTTCAGGACTTGTACGGGTCCGGTGTCAGGGGAAAGGGCCAGTTAGCATCTCTGCAGACCCCACACATCCTGTTGAGACTTTTACTTTCATGTCGACAAGCGCTATTTGCTTTGGGCATGAAGCTAATGTCTCTGTGGGTTTGCTGTACCCACAGAGACATTAGCTTCCCCCAGTCTGTCAATCTGATGAGCAGTAAACAGAGTACCGAGGTCGATACCATGCCTACGTGAAACTATCCTACCGCGTCTTCCTCTTTTGTAAAAACATTTTCATTTTTTTTTTTTGCCCATTTTTATGTATTTATTTTCTAAATGTCACGCGGGGCTCATGTCTAACTCGTCGTTTGTGTGCTCACTTGTCGCATAAAGCTGATTCTGACCAAGATAAGGTTCTTTCTGCAGCTTTTCAGGGCAATTTAGCTGACGTACCCTGATAAAAAAAAATGACAGCAACTTTTAGAATAAGCTTTGTTGCAGTGGCAGTTAATGAAACCCATTGAGAAAAGAAAAAAAAATCCAGACTTTTATTTGAATACATTTATTAAATGTGGAGAAAGTTTCGCTTTCTGGGGCTGATTAGAGATTAGCAATGCACGGGCCATTTTTCTAGGCCTCTCTCTTTAAAACGAGAAAGAAGAAAGAACATGGCATCAAAGCAGGAAAGGGGTGTGTCTCTGTTTACCGATCACAAGCTAGTTGGTGGCGGTGAGGCATTTATACACTGGTTGCCACCCATCAAAACAGCAGACAAAAGAAGATGACGGACCTTTAACGTGTCCTGCAGGCTTCCTTCTCACACGCGATGGGTCGTCAGCAGAGGCGCCGCATAGGGGGTAAAAGTTAGGACAATTCTATAAATACACATGAGCTTTTGGGGATGATTTTGATTGATTTTTTTTCACGGGGCCAAAATGTATGACAGCACCCCTGGTGGTCAGGCCCCACCGCTTTTCGGCATTTCTTTGTTTGAATATGTCCTATTGCCTACACATATCCCCAACCTTAATGCTAAACACCAAGAATATTGATAGGTTATTGAGATGCATGTTGTTGTTTCTTTTATCCCATGTGCAGTTATGAACTGTAAATAACTTGGACAGGCTTTTTTTTTTTTTTTTTACTTCGCACATCTCCTAAATTAAAGCAGAAAAGGTTTCCTTGTCATGTTGGAGCAATAGATGGTTTTTAGCTGCACACTACTGCCTTTGACTAGTAATCAGGACTTCTTGTCACCATGAAAGATGAATATGATGTGACATATAAGCCCAATTTTCCTAGACAATCTTCAACATGGGAAATACAAGAGAGCAGTACATTCAAGAATATTCAAGTATTGGTTGTTCACAGGCGGTGGCATGGCTACAAGAAGTTTGCCACCCACCTAAAGTTGTTTATATCTGCGGTCAGAGATATAATGACAAGGTTCTCACAGTGGAGGCTGGACGAGGAAACAGGTTTATCTTGACGGCACGTGCAGTGAGGAAGATAACGTACACTCCAGGGGCATGAACCCAAGATTGAGCAAGGAGAAAACTCCCACTGCTTAGTATGATAGAGGACCTGTGACTGCTTTTTATTTTCTAAAAGGCCCCTGGCAACATTGTTTGACTGAAGATCTGGTGGCCCATTGCAACAACCTGCATATTGGTAATACTAGGTCCTGGAGCAGGACAATGATCCTAAATGGCACATGTCGCCAAATCGGCACTCAAATCATTCAGCATTTTGTTTCATTATGGTGAAATTAAAAGTAGGATATTTTTTTTTTCTCTTCTGCGATTAAGAATGAACTCTTTTAAGGCTTATTAATCGTTTTATGGCTGCCAATAAAATGGCGGGCACTGTGTTTGAACCGCTGCTTAACACAGGACAAAAAACAGGCACTAAACTTAAACTCTTTCCACTCTCTTTTGCTTCCAAGGAGTCGCCTCTTTGGTTCTGTACTACCGGTTCCTCCATCCCAAGTCCACGGAGATCTCCCAAGGTACAAACCGGCATCAGATGGGCAGCACGTGCATTGAGCAAGGGGAGTCCTCCTTCTCTCTGGGAGACAAAAGCCTGCCCGCTTCTTCGGTGCAGAATCACGGCAGCTTCTCCCTGTCCGGCGTGGCCGGCTCCCTGCTGGAGCACCCGGGAGACTGTCAGGGCCACAGCTCCTGCCCGTGCTTCCACCACCACTGGCTCCTGATCCGCCTGGCCCTAAAGACGGGCGATCTCTGTAAAATCAACAGGGCGTATGGCGCCGGCGGACCGGCGGCCATACTGGACATGGGGGAGTATAACCAGGAGTTTAAAAGCAACGAGGGCATGACCTTCACAGCCGGAGGCAGCTGTGAGGGGCTCTCCACCTCCGAGTCCCAGGGCAAGGGCCCGGCACCGCTCTCAGACTGCAAAGACGAGTTCCAGAGCATGAGCGAGCACACGTCGACCGAGCGACCCGAGGAAGAGGACGACAGCCTGGAGATGGAGAGCCCCATGGGGTCCCCGGCGTCGGATTTCAAGCGCAGCTCCCCGGAGGGCAAGTCCGTTTTCGGAGACAGCCCGGAGCCTTATTACTGCCCCACCGAATCAAGTTCCACCCTATACTTCAGCGCTGACCCGCAGTCGCCCAGCAGCGCCAGCAACCCCCGTTTGGACCGGGACGTCGGGGGTCTGGAGCAGGGCGTCCGGCTCAGCTCCATCCCCAGCGACCCGGCCCTGCACAGAGACGTGCGTGGACTCATGGGCCGGGTCGGACCGCGCTGCACTTCCACCCCCAAGCTGGACAGCGGGGCGTCAGACTCTCCCCCCAGCGTGCCCCATCTCACAGGTCCGAGGAGGCAGCTCATACTGTCCCGCAGAGACGAAGACGACACCTTCTAGCCGTCCGGTGGCGCAGTCAGGGAACTGGTTAAGACCACCCGCTGGTCCGACATCAATAGAGCACACCGGTTTTATCATCTTCTGGGTGTCGTAGGATGAAAGCTGCCGTTCCACCTCTCTATGTCAGTATATTGGTTATTTAAAGCACTACACGCAATAGGGAGCAATCCTACAATAACATCTATTTTTCTCATAACATTAACTATTCTTACAAATGCATTGCTTCCAAATGTCGGAAAGACTGAAACTATCTATGTTTTTTTTTTTTCAAAAGGAAGATTTGATGTCCTGCTGACAGGTATCGTGTATGAGCAGACCTCCCGCTCCACTTCCAATATTTAAGCTATTTTTTGGCAGCTAAACTTCAGTCTTAACGTTTTAACTAATTATACTGTGCAAAAAAAAAAAAGAGAGAGAAAGATAAACTGCTTCCACACGACTGTGAATACTTAATAGGGAAGTACAGTGCCTTGCAAAGGAATAGATGCCCCTTGAAATGTTTTACATTATGTCAGGTTACAGCCACAAACTCCTGCATTTTAGTGGAATTGTGACGTGATAGTAGATTTGTAAAGTCAAAGGAAAGTTATTGATGGTTTTTCACCGCTAAAAATCAGAAAAGTGTGACTTGAATTTGCACATCTGGAGATTGTATTTTTTTTCCTATATGTTTCCCCCCAAAATATAAGATCTTGAATCAGGTTGAATGGAAAGCATCTGTAAGCATCGATTTGAAAGCCTTGCTACAGATTCTCAATCAGTTAAGATCTAGGCCTTGATTGGAGCGTTCTAACACATGAATATGCTTTGATCTGAACCATTTCATTGCAGCTCAGGCTTCAATCATAAAATTGTTTTCCTGCTGGACGGTGAACCTTTGCAGCTTCTAAAGGGTTTCCTTTCTCAGATCCACCTTATTTAGTTCCACCGATGCTTCCATCAATTCTTACTGGAACAAATCAAAGCATCCCCACAGCATGACGCTGGTAGTACCATGATGCCAGTACCAGTACAGCCGAGAGTGCAGTGATGATTTTATGTCACACAAAGCATGTTGGTCGAACTGGCATTCTTCCATATATTTGCAGTGTCGCCCACGTACCTTGAAAGCTGCAATCGAAACTTCTAGCTTTTTCTCAACAACGGATTACTACGGGCCACTCTACAGGACCATATTTGTGGAGAGCACGAGGAATAGTGGACCTGTTAGATTCTCCCACCTGACAGACGGATATCTGCAGATTGTCCAGAGTTACCATAACCAGTTGGTTGCTTCTCTGGTTGATGCTCTGCTGGCCTGGCGTCTTGTCAATTTAGGATAACCGTCTTGAGGCGTTTGCAGCTGTGCCGTACTCGTACTTCGTCCGTATTTCATTGAGTCGTCTGGGCCTATATGCAAATGATGGATTGAAGAGCGTTTTGTGAGATGTTTTAAGTTTGGAAAATCGTTTATAACGTGACCCTGCTTTACACCTGTCCTCTTTTTGGTCTCCCAAGATGCTTTGCGGTCCCTTATGCTCTCCAACAAACCTCTGAGACCTTCACGGAAACAGCTGTTTTTATGCTGAGATGTAATTCAGATACAGATTGAGACAGATTGTCTCAACGGAACTATACCTGAATTTATTTTTGTCTGTTTAAGAAAAAAATGCTTTTTTACGCAATGTATTAAGGGTTGATAATAGCTAATAATAGTTCACTAATTGATTGTGCAATTGAGCAAGTCCAGGCACTCTTTAGTAGGAATAAGCAGCAAACTGGGGAGAACCCGTGACGACTTTCTCTGGCAATGGCACAACGAGGTGCGAAGCCGTTGCTAAACAGCAGCTCTTCCAGAGTGTACGAGACAGGTTACGTACGTCGAGGGCATGTCCAGGGTTTCCCATTGGGAAAAAAACTGTTGGGGGCGGGGCTTACAGTTCAAACTAATCTGTTCTCCTCACTCACGTTTCGAAATTGTGCCGAATCAGGTATAGTTTCTTTAACTAATTAACTGACTTCTGAAGGATAGATTTAGGGGTTTCAGAGTAAAAGGGGGCAAACATAAATGAACAACATAATTTATGTTTTTAGTTGCAGCAAAGCTCAAAAACTGGGGTAGACTTTCACTTTGCAACTATGCACTATTTTATGTGATCTATCACGTAAATAAAACTAAATACATTCAATGAAATACATTGGAATTTGTGGCTGCAACATGAAAAAATGTGAGGAGGTTCAAGGGCTGTGAGCACTTGTTCCAAGCACTGTATGCTTTAGTTGCATTTAAAACCTTTTCAAATATGCAGCATCTCTACCCTCTCGAACAATGGAGGGTTTCAGTAAAACATGCTGAAACGTTCATATCACTGCAGTCCTTGCAGAGCATATAAATCTAACAGCGAGCGGAGCGTCTGACCTCGGAAACTATCTCAGTGTAAGCCATGGCTTTATGGCTTTTTAAAAGCACAAGTATCTTCAATCTATATCCTCTGTTTTTGCTGTGATGCTGTGATTTTTTTAAAAAAAGTTATTGAACTTAAAATGTAAGACGTCACTACATCCATCTGATATAAACATGATGCGTTTCTCATATGGTGTTAAATGGCATTGCTTTGAGCAGAGCTAGTGTTTTATCGAAAGAAAACTGTGAAGTTTTTATATCTTTTATTTTGTTTTCGTTACATGTTGACCATGTAATTGCTGTGTAACTTATAGAACTAACATGTTGGAAAACAACAATAATATCTCAGGCACAAACTCATCTACTGTGAGACTAAATGAGCCACGTGCTTATGAGAACTTTGTGGTGACTTTTTTTATTTGCTCTTGGTTGCTATTTGACAGACTTTTATTTGACGCACTGTTCTGAAAGAGGAAAGCAGTGTTAACGATGCCCATGTGGTATTTTGAACTATGGTGTCTGAGGCCACTGGTGGCTTGAAATAAGCAATAAACAGCCTACATGTTTGAGTGAGTGTGGATTTTTGCATTTCTTGACTTTATTTCATGTCTTATTATCTACAGAATCCATCAGGATATACTGTACTGAAAGGTGCCATTAATTAACAGGGAAATTTGGTCATCATTGTTAAAAAATTGGCAAATAAAAGCAAAGAAACTAAAATTTTGGGCATGGAAACACATGGAATTTTGACATGAGGAATATGTGGGAAGTCCTAATTGTGTTGTTTCCTACTGTGGGATTTGTTTCCCCAATTCATTTATATTTTTTTTACTGTGAGGTCATGTTACTGCAATACAAGTTGAATTCATTTTAAGGCCTTTTACCCATATAAATGATGCAGGTGTTGTGGCCTTGGAAGTAACTGTAATAATGACACAGGAAGAAAATAACTGAAGGTAGTACTTAAAATGCTCATAGCAGAACTTTTAGAAAATATTATTATAGTAAGTAAATGTTATTGATATAGCACCTCTCAGGCAGCAGTCACAGTGGGCTTCACGGTAAAATACAAATAAAATAAGTTACTTTTTTTTAATAAAAATATAACTATGTCATATCAGTGCCTTGAAAAATATATTTACACCCCTTGAGGTTTTTCACATTTTGTTATTCATGACGAACAGCATCAGTGCATTTTATCGTAAATGTATGCTTTAGAGCAACACACACATATTTTTGTCTGGCTATATGTAGTGAGGAAGGTGTGTTGACTCCCATGTCGACACGTGTTGACGCCTTTCTATGCTTCGCACCAACACATAAACAATGGCAATAATCTAGTTGGGAGTTAATAAAAAGCTGGAATCACGCATTTAAAAATCAAGATAAAAGATAAAAAAACATTTTACTTTGGATAAAAGTCTCAGTTTAAAAAAGGTTCATTTTACAACAGAACTAATGTTTCCCAAGATTAAGACTAGAATCAAACTGCTCGAGGCTATCGAGATTAGAAGGGGACGTGCTGTGATTTCCACTAGATCCAAAACTCATGACTTCAGTTTTATTTTCATTGAAGTTCAGAAAATTTGAAGCCACCCATATATATGTACCTGTTTAATATGATAAGCTAAATCAAATTCTGTGGAAAAAGTTGCTTTCAGAAACAGCTTTCAGAATTAGAAAAAGAAAAGCCCATCTGTGTAGCCATGTGGGAGCCATGTAGTTTTCTGCTATTGACCCACAATAGTACAAAACTAAAAACCTGATCACAGCATTCCCCTGATGAAACATGGTGGTGGCTGCTTCATGTGGGAATGCTTTGCTTTTGCTCTGAATGGTAATCCTGGAGCTGCAAGACTCGACTAAAAGGGACAGGACACAAATGCACTGTTGCATTTCAAAAACATTTCTATGTTAAATGGTATTGTCCTTCAACTTCCCAGTTATGTACTACTTTCTGTCATATGAAATCATACCATGGCAACATGTAAAAAAGGGCCTGAATGTGTTTAGAAGACACTGTTTGCAGCTGCTGGATATTTTATCTATCGATTCCCCAAATTGTTATTATTATTATTTAATTTATTTCTAATGGATTGTTGGCTTTGAAGAAATTGCTTTATTCCTGTTTTACCCATTTAGCAGAAGTAAACATTGTTCAAAGGAGGGGGTGTGTATCTACATTTTTGTACTTTAATCAATTATATACAATAATCCTCTTCATTCATCACGTTTGTTACCTCTATTTTTTATATATATATATATATATATATATATATATATATATATATATATATATATATATATATATATATATATATATATATATAATTGCTTAGGTGAAATAAATGTCGATTTGTTAGTACCGCCTCAGTTTTGTGCTAAAGGAGAAGAGAGTTGTGTAAAAAGGGCCTCGTTACCTTTCCCCGGAGGCTGTGGAACCTGAATGGCCTTAAAGGTATTTACGGCACTCGCCCTTTAAGACGACGCGCATGCGCAAACCGCCGCCAAAGTTAACTCCTGAACTTCACAGAGCCGAAACATTTCTTAGATTTATAAAATCAGCGCGCTGACATGGCATTCCGCCGGAGAAACAAGAGCTACCCGTTCTTCAGCCAGGAGTTCCTCATCCAGAACCACGCCGACATCGTGTTCAGCCTGGTGATTTTCATTCTGATCGGGCTGATGTTCGAGGTGAGATGGACTCTGATTCTTTCTCTTTTCTTCCCTCAGCTGTTTTAAGAATGCAGGTCTGCGTCTTTCCTCTCCTGCACCGATGCGAGCTGGAAGCCTCTCCGTCTCTGTGCGGGCTGCAGCAGAGCTTCGGTGACCAGTAACACAGAGAAGATCGCTTTTTTTTTCTGGTGTACTTTTTTTTTTTTTCTTTTTCTTTTTTCCCCTCCACAAGTTTTGTCAGCAATAAGCGGCTGCTCTCCTCGTCGAGGTGGCACTTAGATTGCACCAGCCTTAGAGAAATGCAAAACAAAACACTGAGGCATAGCATGAGAACTTTTTTTTTAAGATAGTGAAATACTTCGCATTTTTCTGTGTTGCGTATGTTTTAACAACACGTTAGATATTTTTTGGACACTAACGAAATTTCTCCGCACTTACCCGCTTTGTTTTCTGTGACGATACATGTATTTTATTTTTTTCCCCCCGTTTTACGAAAGCTTTTCAGTAAACATTGTGTTGTAACAAACTTTATGAGCTGCAACATAAAAAACACAAAATACACAGGAAATGAATATGCTGCCGCTATCAAAATAAAAGCACGGCGCTCGCTTTTTTGCTCTAACTGAACGCGCTTCTGTTTTATTTTGAAAAGGCTGGAGCGGAAGTTGCGCGCTAGTCCGTGTCGCTAGCTTGACGTGTGAAGTTAACTGCCACGTCTCACTGTGATCCGCTGCTTTCTGGCCAGTCTGGCTTGCAGCAGCTCCAAAGACCGCTCGGACCAGACGCGATTTCACCGCTGGCGTCCAGTTGGATGGTTCATGTTGAAACTGGCTCTCCTACAACACCATCCACCCCCCCCCCCCCCCCAAAAAAAAAACACCCTGGGGTATTTAAAGTTTCTGTCCGGAACTCTGCTTCTGATCACACAACTGGTTGAGTTGACAATAACTTAAAAGGGGATTTCCATATTTTTTTTCTGGTTTCAGACGAAAAAGGGGAACTGTGCATTGCAAGAGAACTGGATTTTTAGATTTTGTTCCCACAGCTCATGTACCCTCAGCAAAAAAAAAAAAAAAAGAACAAAATCTGTGACTTGTGATGGCCAGTTCACTGGCAGGGCATCACATCTTCCTCAACAGGCCATGTATGATTTGCAGCTTGGCCTAAAAACGGAGGCAGGCAATTAGTCAAACTGCTGTTTGGACAATTTGATTTCCAGCCTCCTGATGTGAGCAATGGCTACCTGACGAGATGAGAGAACAATCAGAACTTTTTGGCCTACCTGCAAAGCTCTTTTGTGGTGGAAAACGTAATGCAGCACCTCACCCAAAATACAGAATGCATGAGTGCAAATTCTTTTCGGTGAAACTTATAAAATCCTATCGTCTGAAAACTAAACTAAGACACATCCGTCGACATGCTGGTGGATTTCAACGAGCAGTATCAGCAAAACGCCGAAACTCATAGATTCGATGGCGTGAAATATATCACAAAAGCTTCTTTCTATTAGTTTTGATTGTGGCTTACAGCTAATGGAAATTTCAATATAAGAGAAATTACTTTTGAGAGAATAGATAAAGGTCTACGACTGGCTGTGCGAGCGCTGGCAGGGTTCAGGATCACTCCATCCCTGGAGGAGGATGTCAGAGGACGTTTTATGGGGCCCTGCTTTCCTCATGAAGGTCCCTCCTCGGTTCAGATTCAGTCGTGTCATTTATTTCTGACAAAAAAATAAATAAATAAAATAAAAGTCCCATATGCAGTTTGCCACAATTCATGTTGGGGACAGATCAGGACCTGTGAAAGAAGGTGCTCTGAGGTAACAACAAAACCTTTTAGCCCACAAGCAAACCGCTATCTGCCGCAGCAGCCTGACGCTGCACATCGGCGTCTAAAGTGAGAGGCGCGGCAGTGGCGTCGTCACGATGTTGGGTTGGTTCTCTTCAGTGGAGATTTACAGTTGGGTCCAAGTTCAGTTCATATCAGTCGAGTTAATTGCCATGTACAATGCAGACGACTTTCCCTGTAGCTCTACGCTTCCCCAGGAGTGAATGCTGCTTGTTGAGACTTTGATGCAATCAACTGGTTCCTTTTATATAGGAACTTTTTGACCAATCTGTATAATCTGACCCAATCTGTATAATATGATTGAACTTGACTTTGTAAAGTGCCTTGAGATGACATGTTTCATGATTTGGCGCTATATAAATAAAATTGAATTGAATTAATTCTTATCCAGACAGTCCTGTCACGTAAACGGATTTAGATCCAGCTACACCACTTATTTGTGTTTTTTTTTTTTTTTTTTTCTTAAAATGCAAGTATAAAGACATTCTGTTTGTAGTTTGCCACAGGCCATGTAGGGAACATCGCAAACGTGTGGAAGAAGGTGCTCTTGTCACATTTCTTTTTTCTTCCTCATATGCATACGACCGCATGTGGCTGAAAACCGTAACGGCGCTTCGCCGCGATCCGAGCGTCCCCATGTCAGTAGCAGCATCATACTGTGGGAATGTATTTCTTTAGCTGAGAAAATGTGTACTGCATCCTTTTTTACAATCACAAAACCCAAACAAGGTTAGAAAAATGTCTAGACCCCTATTACCGGTTCAGAACTGTAATCACCTTCATTATTTAAGAAGAAGAAAAAATAAAGTATCTGGTCTATGCTGTCTATTGCCCATGAATACATCTTTTGTTGGTGAAGATTCTCATTCTCATTTCATTTTTTTTAACCTTTTTTTGGATTGATTTCATCTTTTACATCCAGTGGATCTGTAGGAATCTAGTTCCTGTTACTTCTTTATGTCCCCCCACCGATGCACACTAGCTTTATCTAATCTCCTTCATGATCCTCTGAAGATCAGTTTGTTTGAGCCGGCTTTGTGAGAAATTCACTCATCTGGTTTTTTCTTTTGTCTTCCTCATTTCCTTTCTAGGCAACAGCAAAGACGGCCATACTCTTCATTCAGCCTCAGTACAACATCACCACATTATCACTAGGTATGAGGCACCAACGCGATGCTCAAGCATTTAAACACACTTTGTGTTTAAATGTGACTGTCACCGCTGACAGATGCTTACTTCTGCTTTTTTTCCTGTAAATAAACACATTATTATAGTCACTGGATTGTGTGTTAAAGCAGGCTGCTTCTCCAGGATGTTTTAACAGACCTGTGGTGCTTTGTGTGTTTCCCTCCTCCTGTGTGTACCTAGAGGGAGAGGTGACTACGTATCAATATGGGTGGAAGGACTGCGCCACCATCCTCTTCTACTTCTTCATCGCTATCATCCTCCATGCTGTAGTGCAGGAGTATCTTCTGGATGTAAGTGCCTTAATTGCTTAGCACAACGTATTAGAACATCAGCACCAAACGGCGTTAATTACTATTTCAAATCTTCTCGTAAGAAGCCTCTTCTTTTATTACTTGCCATTGTTTGCCATTATACAGTAGATTTTCCTCCAGGTTGGATAAACGAGATGCTGGGCTGGACGATAATTCAATAACAATATATATCGATCGATAGACGTATATTGATGAAAAAAAAGTGTCAAAAAAAACTTCAATAGAATAACAGTTTTCCTTCCTTTTGCATTCTAGCCATGTAGGCTAATAGTACAGTCATTACATTCTTCCAACCAATCACAAGCTCAGACCCAGGAAGCTCAACCCCTTCAAAGGGTTTAGAGAGCACGCATTCTTTTTTTTCTTTCTTAAAAAGTTGGTTGAATAAAGGGTTGAGTTTGAATTCAGTGTTCCGTATCTAAAAAAAAACAGGGCTTTAAGCAACAGCTTAAAATGGCCAGGGCTGCATTTAAAATATATGTTTTGAATTTGCTGATAATTATTTATATCGATCAATATGATTTCTATTTTATCGGTATGCATTTTTTTTTCTATATCGTCCAGCCCTTCTGAACATCAAACATCTTATTCAGAATATTCCGATAGCAACAGGGCCTTGCAAAGTTTTTTTCTGTGTATTTTATTTGGATTTTATGTGACAGACCAACACAATCTGCATAATAGAGCAGAGAAGAGTGAAGGTTTATCTTTTTTGGGCTACAAAAATAGGCAGCATTGGGGGAACACTTGTAAAGCACCGCCTCCACTGTGAAACAGGGCAGTGGCAGAATTATGCTGGTCACAGCTGTCAGGAAGATGAAATGGGCTAAATGCATAAGAAACTGGGACGGAGTTTCACTCTCGAGCAGGAAAACGACCCCAAAAGAATGCGGGCCGAGCTACAATGCAACGGCGCAGTCAAAGTCTAGATCCAAATCACACGCCTTGAAAACTGATTCTCACAGACTCCATCCAGTCTGACAGAGTTGGGCATTTCTAGATGTGCAAAGCTGGGAGAGACGTATCCTAAAAAGACTCTTTTTAGGTGCGCTAAGTACAAACGCATGGGCACACTATTCTCGCTTATATTTGTAAATAAAATTCTGAAAACCACGTATAGTTATGCAGCAGTTCATTTTGCCCTATAACATAAAACCCCCCATAACAACATAAAGGTTTGCAGCTGTAAAAATGGCAAAATGTTAAAAAGAAAAGTTCTGGGGAGACTGTAATACAAGTCCATTGTGAAAAAGTGGAAACAATCTGTTTGACCTCATTTGCATTCAAAAGCGCATAACGCGTCAAATGTTTTCCAGCCCATTCTGAACGCAGGCAAAGGCTGCTTGTGCGGACCAAAGTCACGCGGGTTGTACCTGATCCGTCTTAAAATACAACCCTGGTTGACATTATTGAGAAACGAGTCGCTGAGGAGGAATGCATTTTTTTTTTTTTTTTTCCATCAGCTTTCCAAAGCGTCTTGAAAGGAATACGCCTTTAGAGGAGTGTTTCTGAGCCGCAGCAGCCATAAATAGTATCAGCTGTCTCTCCTTGCCCTACTTTTTTTTTTTTTTTTTTTTCCTTTTGTACCACAGTGACACTTCCTTGTGTATGACGGTGACAGTGACGGCCATTATGACAGGATCCAGTGTCACATGATCTGCTGCTTTGTTCTCTTTCACAGAAGGTGAACCGCCGCCTTCACCTGTCCAAGAGCAAAAACACCAAGTTCAATGAGTCGGGTCAGCTGTGCGTGTTTCACTTGGTGTCGAGCGTGTGGAGTTTCTACATCCTCATTACAGTGAGTGAATTTATTATTATTATTATTATTATTTTTTTTTTTTACTCTTCTCACTTCTCCATAAATATTGTCGAACCTTAAGATACAGATATGAGGCAGTGAGAAGGTTTCATGTGTGTTCTTTGGTCCGGTCTTCTCTCAAAGGAAGGATATCTCCTGCATCCCAGCAGCCTTTGGGAGAACTACCCTCATTCCCATCTCAGGTGGGTGTTTATCGCGTTTGCTCTTTTTTTGCGAAGAAACCGAAAGCTGCTTGTTTTCGCGGTAGAGCAGCAGAAAAATTCATAAGAAGTTATGAAAAAAACATTGACATAGAAGTAAAAAAAAAAAAAAAAAAAAGTGCATTTCATTGAGTGAAATAAACGTAATCCTGCTGCAAAACCTGCTTTTTGATTTTATTTGATAGTGGGCCGCATAGGCTGCACCAGAGGTGTACTGAGCAACAGGACGCTCAATATTTTGACCTTTTTCCGAACTGAGTGCTACTGGGTCACGCTGGCAACAACATTCTTCGGTGTGGATGCTGTTACTGAATGAAGAGGGTTCAAAGCTATTAGCTTAGCTAATTTTAGTATCAGTGATGAGCTTTTTTTCTTTCTTTTGTTTTAAGGAAATGGTATTTTCTAAAACATCTTAAGACGTGTCTAGTTTATTCACGCTGCAAAACGCAAAAGAGACTTTAACAGATAGCAGGAAGGTTTTTCGTAGTACTGCAAAGGTCTCTGTATTATCCTTTAATCTTTTCAGTTTCTCTGTCTAGAAAACGCTGAGCTTTAAAATTTTAACAGCATTTTGGAAATCTCAAGATTTCAAGCTCACAACCACCCCAGTTTGATTAGTTATGGGTTAATAATCCTCCGGCTTTCTCACATTCATCCTCACCCCATGAGGCAAGATGCTGCTTGAAGGTCAGAGGCGAGGCTGACGGTGAATGTGTGTCTCTACTATTTTACAAAATCTGCGCCAACGGTTGTCACTGTCTCATCAGACTTCTTTTGGATTGCATTCTTTGCTCGTGTAGATTTACTGCCGTCCCCTTGATGTCCTTTGACAGCTCTTCGGTTCTGTCCGTGGTCGCCCAAAAGCTGGAAGGAGGAGTTACAGTTACTGATTTGAGTGGTTGATAAGCAAGCTGTGGGAGGGAAAGTGTGGCCCGTTGGCAGGGCGTTAAAAAGTCTTATTTCACTCAATTATATGCAAATGACCTCGTTTCTCTCAACAATAAAATAAAACTAACTCAAAAATGAAAGGGTGAGCATGCCTTCAGAAAATCAGCAGGTGTTTTAAATAAATTTATTTGCTGTATGAACAGAACAAATAGCGTGTCTAACTTATTTAGTTGCAGATTATTACTTTTTTTTTCCAGTGTGAAAGGGGGCATATTTGGGTAGTTTTAGATGACGTAGAAACCGGCAGACACAAAACGTTTGAGAGCAAAACGTTCATTTCGAACCATGATGTGTCTTTTTTTTTTATTCATTAATTTTTTTAAAGTGTTTTCATGAAAACATACATAAAAAATGATAAGGGATTTTGTTTAAGTCCAAAGGAAATCTTAAGGTTTAGGTGTACCCGTTTTTATGAGTGAACAATTAATGGTCGTTTTCGTGACATTCCAGATAAAAAAAACGTAATTCCTCTGTGAAAAGTTTATTCAGGAAACAATTTAAATTACCTGGAATTAGAGGCAAAGAGAATATATTAAGAACTACTTGTTAAAACACCTTTTTAAAAAAACACAACAGTTTCAGGTTCCTTGAAGCAAAATATAAGCAGAACCAAGCAGCTAACCCTACCGTCCTCTAACCTTTTGAATACATTTTTTTTGTTTTGTTTCCATGATTGCAGTCTAGTTCCAATTTTTTAAAAAGAAACACATGCAACCTCCCCCCCTTTCTAATTTCCCTGACATTCATCCCTGTCTGCGTGTTTGCTCTCAAGGTTTCAGGTGAAGTTTTTCTACCTCACTCAACTGGCCTACTGGCTCCACGCTCTGCCGGAGCTCTACTTCCAGAAAGTACGCAAGGTCAGTGGAGGGGAGGCCCTGGGAACAGGAGGAGTTCTGCACTCTGACTAGATAATCTGTGTTTAGAATTCCTTCCTTGGAGGTCTTGTATAATTTCCCTGCAGATGCATTAA
Organism: Fundulus heteroclitus; assembly: GCF_011125445.2. Taxonomy (NCBI): domain Eukaryota; kingdom Metazoa; phylum Chordata; class Actinopteri; order Cyprinodontiformes; family Fundulidae; genus Fundulus; species Fundulus heteroclitus. The sequence continues at coordinate 9,502,265 of NC_046375.1, forward strand.
GCAGAATGCGGGGTTAGTGTCATAGAAGATTTGAGACTCTGGCGTGTTTTCTAAAAAGAACACTTTGCATTTTTTTTTTTGCTTCAGGAGGAGATGCCTCGTCAGCTGCAGTACATCTGCCTTTATCTGCTGCACATCTCTGCAGCGTATCTGTTGAAGTAAGTGTCTGGGAGGAGGAGCGTTTCTTGATGTGGTCATAAAGTTGATACCTTGTGAAGAAGTTTCCATTTGATGAGAGTGGGTTTGCAGATAACCGACTCGGTTGGTTTGTGGTCTCGCCTGTATGTCTTTGAATTAACCTTTATTTATTTTTTGTCGTCTGTTTATGTGTAGTTTGAATCGTGTGGGACTGGTGCTCCTCTTTCTCCAGTACGTGTCAGAACTGGGCTTCCACATTGCAAGACTCTTGTACTTTACCGATGAGAATCATCAAAAGATGTAAGGGGTTTCCTTACTGAATACGCTCTAATTGATTCAGCTGTAAAATGTGAATATGCACAAATGCAGCCGCATGCAAAGTAAAGCTGACTGCGCGTTGCTGTCTTGGCTCAGGTTTGATCTGTGGGCGGTGAGCTTCGTCTTTACACGGATGGCCACTCTGACCCTGATGTTCCTCGCTGTGGGCTTTGGGCTGGCCCGTTCTGAGAATCAGGGGCTCAACCTGGAGATGGGAGACTTCAACACTGTCCTGATAAGGTGAGGCCCCCGACGATCTACATGCACGTTGCACATCTTTAACTGAAACAGGTGCGCAGGACAAGAACGGCTGAAAGTAGATGACTCACCGTTTGAGTGAGACTGTCTGGCAACCACGCTCTACTGATTTGAAACTCTTAAATAGGAAGTGGATCTTAGTGCATAACCGATCACATCCAGTCTTAAAAATCTGTCGAAAAAACTGAGAAAATATATTTTTTGGGGACATGGGTGAATGATGAGACTTCCTTATTTCCCTAATCAACTGATGAAAAAGCGTACCGTAAGGGACCACTTAAAAATGGTGTTCAAGATTTTATTAGCCAGCTTTGAAATAAGTTCTTACCGGTTTACTTAAAGGTTTATTGTTATAGGTTTGCTCACTTGTAGGTCCGCTCTGCCACTCAATTTTTTAAGAAGCATGGGCATTTCTGAACCTGAATTGTGGTTTTCAAAGACCACCCCCCCCCCCCCCTTTAATCATACATTTAAAAAGAACAAAGAACCAAAGATATTCTTGTTCAACGTAGAAAAGAAAATTGCTGATCAAATACAAACACACTTGGCTCCCCTCTGTAACTGCAACTATTAATGTGGTAACTGTGCACATTGAAACAAAACCATGAAAGCCAAATATTTATTTACATATTTATTTTGTATGCTGGGAAAACTACAAGATGACTTAAATGATTGGTAAGCACAAATATGGAGAAAAGTGACCAAGATTATTCTGTTGCTGTGCCTTATTATATCTCCTCTTTGCGGTTTTGGTGTTTTAAGCAGGGTCCTCTGCCACCTAGAGGCGGTGATTTGAATAACTTAAATAATGTGAGGCATATTTGGTTTATAACTTTTTAAACCTTATCATATAAATTGTCCATAACTTAACATGATGACCTATAGGCCTTTGTAGATGTTTATTTCTAACTCCAAGATACTGTGCAGTGAAATATTATTTTAAAAGGAGTCAGTGTTACTTTTGATGTTGCAGTGTTTTGTAAGCCTTTTGACAACATCAGCTCTAGAGGAGCTGCAGAGACCCTGAGCTCAGGTGAGATAGTTTGTCCACAGGACAGCTATTAGTCTTAGGCTTCACCTGAAAACATCCAATTATAGCTCCTACTTCTTGACGTTTCATTGGGTCAACAGTAAGAACACTATCGCAGGCAGGAAAGGAGATTCAGACTACTGCGCCGATTTCTGACAGCCTTTAACGGCGACGTCATTATGCGATGGAAGCATACATCGATGATGCAAATCATATCCGGGCCTACAGCCTTCTGAAAATGAACTACAAAGTGCATAATCTCTTCCCTCCGGACACTTTTGTTAATTTCCATGAGATGGGCTGTGCTTACACGTCATAGGATTGTTGGATTCCTCATTTCTCCCTAGCAGCAGTAAGGGACATCGCAAGGTTCCTATGCTAAAGGAGCTACGAGAGGAAGCATGCAGGCTCCTTTTCCTACCTCCTTCCTTACTGACTGCACTATTCAGACAGCACTTTTCATGGCAACCGCTGACACACATCCGCTTTGGCTAAAAAGTCCTTATCCAAAAGACGTTTTCGGATGCAGCCATACACTCCACCAATCTGGTCTTTAAAGATGAGCGGAGGGAAGATATCCGTTTTTAAAAAGGAAGCCAAACAAAGTCTCATTTGCAGTTTTCCACAAGACAGCAAACGTATGGAAGGAGGAGCTCTGGTCAGATGAGACCAAAACTGAACGCTCTGGTCCACGTGTAAAAACGCTATGTGTGTGGGAAAACTAACGACGCACATCACCCTAACTGCACCGTCGCCATGATTAAAAAATGGTGATGGCACCATGATGCTGTGGAGAAACTGTTCTCTAGAAATTGGGATGGAGCTAAATACACGGCGATGTTGGAAGAAAACCTGCTAGACACTGTGAAACACTGGGGGCGGATGTTCAACTTCTAGGAGGAAGCAAACAACCAAAACATAAAAGGCAAAGCTACTATAAAATAGCTTACATCGGATCATTTCCGTGTGTTTTAAAACGTTCAGACCTAAATCCAGTTGAAAATCTGTGTCAGGACTGCAAAATAGCTGTTTAGATGCTCCCCATCCATCTTCAGCTATTATGCAAAAACGATAAATGTCACACTTTTTTGTCAGCTTTAAAAATCATGTACTACCAGTAAATTGCATTGTAATGTGTATTTGTAATGATGTTTAAATGTTTTTCCAACATTATAATAGCTGTATTATTTTACAGCTATTTAAAAGTTACTTCAATTATCGTTTCGTTTTTGAAGATGAAGAATTTCCTGCCTTTTTAATATTCCTGTAGTGTTTTTTTTTTGACAACCGCATGACCACAAACACGACATCTGACTTTTCAAAGAGCCTGACTTGTTGTCCGAGCTTAAAACTCTCAGCAAGGACAGAAAGGGATTTAATTATTTTGGCCCAAACTGGACAAAAGAAAAGTCAGAATTAATGGTAGCACTTTCTTTCTCTTGGTCCTGGCTCAGGATGACTGTTCTCCTGGTGGTGTGTTTGACCCAATCTTGGCTCCTCTGGAAGTTTATCCGCTTCCAGCTGAGGCGCTGGCGGGAGTTCAGACACGAACAGGCGTTCCGCAAGAAGGCCGCGAAACAACCCCTACGGCAATTAAAGAGGGACTCACGTGAGTTTTGAAAAAAAAAAAATATTCCTAAAAAGCTTTTTTTTACTCAGCTTGTCTCGCTCTGACACCTTAGTGACGCGTTGGGGGACGTGCTAACTTTCTCCACTGTCTCCCTGCTAGTCGGCCATCATGAAAACGGCGTCCTTAAAGCCGAGAACGGACTCTCGCCTCGGACAAAGAAGCTCAAGTCCCCCTGAGGTGGCACGCCTCCTGGCTTCAGTGGTGGCTTTCTCCCTAGCTAAGGTTTCTCATCGGCGCAGCAGTGAAGCCAGGGGAGGAGTACTGGTGGTCACAAAGTTTTGGCTGAGAACGGCCTGTGATGATACAGGGACTCGGTTACTGCGGACTTTGGCTTGAATGCTGGAAACAAAAATGAAAATCCAAGGACATCCTTTGAGCCCAAACAGGCATTTATTCCTTTCATCATATCAGTATTTTTTATTTTTTTTTATTTTATACATCCACACAGCCTGCAATCCAACACTAAGGCACACCGTTGCAGAGTGATTTATAAAGAAAGAGTAAAGTGAGCATTGTATGCTGCACATGTTATCGTTGTGTCCATGTTGAATGTGTTTTTTTTTTTTTTGCATACTCTCGAACATAAGTACTGTACTGCAGCTCGTACTATTGAGCCAGCTTTGCTTGTTTTCCATTCTGCTCCACTGGTGCGGAAAAGCGTTGCTGATGACATGGTATGATATGAACTAACTGGCAAAAAGAATAAAAAATAAAAAATCGTGCATTTCTCACTGGTCACTTAACAGATTTGTATCAATTTATGTATTGCAGATGTTACTGCATGACAATTCATGTTCTTTTATTTTTTTTCCCCTCCTCCCTATTGTTATGTTAATTACTTTATTAAAAAATACATTGGTCTGATACAGTTTTTTATTTATTTATTTATATAGCTATTATTTCTATGAACTGTTGGCATGAACCCTAATACGATTTCAACACTTATCTGTATTCAGGAAACATGTTTAGCAGTAGGGTTATGGCTTCTCTATGCATCTAGCTGAGATACTGCAGTTCTTAAGTGTGTCAGTGAAAACATGTACAATGTAAATAATCACAATACTAATATTTCGTCTAAATTGCACAGGGTTGATATTTAAGAATACGTTTTGCAAACACCTTTTATTTATTTATTTTTTTACTTTAAGGGGGGGAAAATCCAGGATGTCCTTTAGGTCATGAAGCCGATCCTGTTTCACCTGGCAAACAAAGAGGGAAAGCACAAGTCTAAACTTCTGCATTGGTTTGTAATCGTTTTGTGCAAAGAGTGACATCTGCTGTAGGTAAGGAAGCCACAACAAGCAGGCAGTCGTAGAAACTGAGGTGAATTTAAATTATGGAGAAAAAAAAAAAAAAAAAAGAGGCAGATCAGATGGTTACCGTTTTGTTCCACCGGCTTGTCCGTTGCCATCTCCACTCCTAGCTTCTGTCTCAATGATTCCAGAGTCTGAGAAGGGATCTGGTTTGAGATGGACTCCATATATTTAAGCACGTAGAGGTCTGCGTTGGTCAGAACGAAGCGATGGCTGAAAACTGATAAGTACAACGAGCTCTGCATTAAACCTTTGTAATTGACTGTTGTGGGACAAAGCTCACTGTCCATGTATTATACAACTGTAGAACTGTTCTAGCAAGACTAGTAACATATACAGCTGTTGATAAGAAACTTGAAGACTGAAATTAGGATTACTCTCGATAGTGGCTCCGATAGCAAGGTCTGCAGGTGAGTAGAACTCAGGATTATCCACACTAGAGCCTGGCTTGGGAACACGGGTCTTTTCCAGGAACTTCCCGCCAATGATGCCGGAGTTGCGTGTTTGCTTTTCATAAATACTGATCATGTCGTCAGACAGGTAGTAGGAGAGTATGAAGCACCGGCCTTCATCTGAAGGAGATGAGGAGTCCTAAGGGATAGCAGAGGAAAGCTCAGGTGAGGAGGGACTGCCAGTATTAAAGGTCTACCTACTTTATCATATCAAATAAGCATAGTTTATTTTATATATAGTCAGAGAATATTGGATAGGAGCATCTTGAACAATTTCATGTTAATCAGGTTTTTAATTTAGCTTTTCAACCATTCTTTTTTCAAGGTGATACAATGAGAAACTTACAAAAAGAAGACCGAGGTACACAAGTTTGAATATAATGAGAAAACTTGTCTAATCCACATAGGGATAAAATGATGCATACAGGCATACAATGTATATGTACACCCCCACAAAAATGCCCCTGATGAAGTTATAGAAACAACACACTTTTCTCTAAAGCACAAACACGATTTTAACAAAATTGGTGCAGAATATTGACCATATCAGATTTGGTAAAGTTTATTTCATTTTAATATATATATATATATATTTTTTTTTTTTTTGTCACAGAGTGGCCCTTTAAACATGAAACACATATTTTATGATAGGGCTTATTACAGAAGTTAATGGAAGCCTGCTTTAAGCCAGTTTACAGCCTTTGCTGGGCCCATCATAAGATCCTCTAAAATGGACCCCCAGTTCTGTAACTGGATTTTTTTTTTTTTTACATTTTCAAGACATGCTTAATATTGTTTTCAATTGCCTTCTACCAAATCACTAAATGTGCTCCACAATTATTTTTTTAGCATTGCTGCTTAGAACAGTTTCTAGATGATCTTCCTGTCGTAGAAAGTGACAGTGACACAATTATAATTAGTTATTACATTGTTATATGTAAAAATACAGATTAAATAAGAATATATATATATATATATATATATATATATATATATATATATATATATTCTTATTTAATCTGTATTTTTACATATAACAATGTGATTTATATATATATATATATATATATATATATATATATATATATATATATATATATATATATATACATATATATATATATATATATATATATATATATATATATATATTTGATATATATAATATCAAATAAGTAAATGACTTTGTTAATATAATTTGTAAGGTTGCAGTTTATTACTAAATTCAGTAATTTAATTGGGAAATCTAATCAAAATGTAATTCAAACGCATGGTAAAATAAAAACTAAAAACATACATAAAAATGTTATTTTTTATTACTTTATACTTCCCATGCTTGAAATACATCTTTACCTGCACAGCGACTCAGGTGCAGACTATCTTATAACTGAAAATCCTTCTTGCTACCTGAGAGTCAGTAATAGTGGTTTAGATTTGTAAGGCGGAGACATACATTCTTGATGTTTTCAACGCAGGGCCATGCAGTGAAAATATTTAATAATTATTTACCAATATTTTAAAGAAAAAAGTAATAATTCATTATTTTATGATACAGATGGATCAATTAATTTGATGCATGCATGTAAATTTGCATAAGAAAATCTTTATGTATAAATATCAATGTTGGGAATTTGTAATTGTAGCCCTTTTGGCTTCCCATACCTGCTGAGGGCCAAAATGCTTGTATTTAGACTTCTACTCCTTATGCGACCTTTAGATTTAAACTCAAAATGCCATGGGTCAAAACTTCCTTTAACAGCTTAGGCTCTACAGCAGTGGGACCGCAAGCAGTGACCCAATTCTGCCACACACACCATGGGCCCGGGACATCAGACCCGGTTGTTCCCCTCCTGTCAGCGGCGGTGGCCTGCTCAATCCATTCCAAAACCAGTTTGGATGTGTGTTTTGGGATCAACCTTCAAATATTCGATTGTGTGAAACTTTGACGGCTTAAATATGTGTATGGCTATAAAATGAGTCGAAGTTTCCTCAACCTGCTAAAGTAAATTTAAGAATATGTTAGCGGAAGTCTGAGCCTCTATGTACAATTTTGAACCTGTGAAGGTTAGAGAAAAAATAATTCTAAGGAAATACAAGTTTTAAGTTACATTATTGTTTCACTCTGATAAAGAAAGTCATTCATCAAAAGCTCACACATTAATATGGCAGTGATGTGAATGATGAGCGTATGTGAAACTCCGAACAGCACTGGATGTTAAGCTGATTTCAGTCACCACTGCCGCAGACTTTATCACTCATTATCTCTCAAATGATATCTCACCAGTTGGGCCGTGTAGCGGAGCACTTTGTGGTCGTTCTCTAAGTTTTTCAAGAATTTCACTTTGGGAGGCCTGGGTGTTACATAAAGGCAATTCTGGAGAGAGTTTTCAAGAGAGCCAAATCCATTGTAGGGTGGAATCTCCTGTGTATTTGGACAGTAGCAAACACAGTTATCATATCATCTAAAAAGGTGTATGATCTATGATAAGCAAAAGCAACAAGATTTTCTTTGTCCTTCAGAAAGTCAGCAAATACATACCTTTTTCTTCACCTCCTCCGTCTTTGGTATCTCTACAGCTTCCATGACCATGTCTGGGTAGTTCTCCTTGTAATATTCCCTAGTGAAGCCGTCACAGTTGAGCAACAAGAACTGGTGGTTCTGGAGCTTCACGGTTTGACCCAGCTCAAAGTCTTTGGGGGAATAATACTCATCCACATACTCCTTGGAGACCTCCATCACACAGCTTGGGAAAATCTCTGAAAGGATGAAAATGTAATTAATGATATATACCTTATTGGCATATTCCGTACCTCCTGAAGACCTAGTTTAAACTAAAGAAATTGCTTTCAAATTTAAAAGCCTCCAACCTGGTTTGAGTTTTTTAGGTATCCTCCGTCTGTGCATGAAAAGAGGGAAAGGATCCCGACCATTGTTGCGTTCGTGGACCTCTCTGATCTTCACTGTGTCGTCCACTAGGTAATAGTAAATGATAACAGGCCAGGTATCCTTGTACACATCGTCAGATGTGACGTATAAGGCATAGAATCGGAGCACCTGACCAAAAAATCAGAAAGAACAGGGAGTCAAGAGATAAGCAAGAATTAAGATATTTCACCCTGAACGGAATTTGACTGGTTACACCTGAAATTCGTGGTTGCCATTTACAGATGGAGAATCGAATCACTATTTGTGAGTCTGAATATAAAACAGGTTTTTGTTAGACTTAGACAACTTTAGTGTCATTTTGTATGTACAGAGTGCATACAGAACGAAATTTCGTTGCATACAGCTTTCGACAGTGTAATGGGATTGTAGGTGGAATAAGACAACATTACAATATAAAGTGCAGCATTGATCAGATGTAACAATGCTGGAGAAAAACAGTGTGCAAGAACAGTGTGCAGAAGAATGTTCAGTCTATGTGCAAAAATAATGGTGCAAAAAGGCATTTGTAGGTAAAAGTATGGTGCACAACCTAGTGGACCTGCAGCGGATGCTGCAGAACCTTTTCCCAGAGGGAAGCAGGGAGAACAGTTCATGGTGGGGGGCGTGTGGGGGTTCTCTGATGATGTTATGGGCTTGGGCTCAAAGGAAATGCTTGTTGTTTTTTTTTAATTGACTTGTTTTGTATAGAGCTGAAATATGAAAAACTGAACTGTATTTTAAACAGAACTGTATTCAAGCTATTTTACACTTGTTTTCTTAGAAATTATTTTGTGTGCTTAGTTGGGGCTTATAATGCAGCACAGGAGCAGACCTTGAGCACCAGAGCAATAGAGGCCCAGATCTACCATGCCAGCCAAAATTCCAGGTGCAGGCTATGCAGCGAGGCCACAGAAACCATTCAGCATCTCACAGCAGGGTGTAAGATACTAGCAGAGAAGGAATACATGGACGCCATAACCAAGTGGCTGGTATAGTGTACAGAAACATCTGTTCAGAATACCAACCGGAGATCCCCAGGTCAAAATGGGAAGCACCTCCCAAGGTGGTGGAGAAAGACCGAGCTAAGATCCTGTGAGACTTCCAGATACAACCAGACCAAATGGCAATTGCCAACCAACCGGACATTGTGATCATTGATAAGTAGCAGAGGACAGCCGTTGTGATTGATGTGGCCTGCCTAAGTGATGGAAATATCAGGAAAAAAAGACCATGCGAAACTGGAGAAATACCAAGGGCTCAGGGAAGAACTAGAAAAAGCCTGGAAGGCGAACACGACAGTAGTGCCCGTGGCCATTGGAGCACTTGGGGCAGTAACCCCCACTATGGAGAAGTGACTCCAACAGATACCTGGAGAAACATCAGACATCTCAGTCCAAAAGAGCACAATCTTAGAAACAGCTAAGATCCTAAGAAGAACCCTCAGGCTCCTAGGCCTCTGGTAGAGGACCCGAGCTAATTTGTTAAATCTCCTGTTCCACAGCATTCCTCTATTGGGTGGAGATCTGTGACTGCAGAGGACATTGAAGTTATTGCCATGTTCAACAGGTCCATTTAAAATGAGCTGAGCTTTGTCACGTGGTGCATTATCCTGCTGGAGTTACCCACAAGATGATAGATAGGTACATTGTGGCCATAAAGGGATGAACCTCGGTTAGCAGCAATACCAAGGGTATAGCTGTTGGAGTTTTCTGTTTAGTGTTTTGTGTGAAAATCCCAGCTGATCAGCGGTTTCTTGTATAAAATCTTCAACCAAGATTGTTTTTTCCCCTTGATTTCATTAGCTTTGTAGGCTTTTTTTTTCCCCCATTAGACTTAAAAACCTGATCACAGTTAAACATTATAAAAACAAAGTAACTAGTTTAAATTGACTAGACTTTTTGTAGAAATAATAGAAATCGTAACAGTAAAAGTAGAAACTAAAATAATCCTTAGGAATATAAATTGCGCATACTCTGACATTATTGCAGTATAGAGGGGCATTTTGTACCGTCGTTAAATAACTTAAAATGAAGAAAGCTGAGTTTACCTTGCGGTCCATATTAAGAAAGTAGTGCAGTTTGTCAAACGTGGAAGGGGTGGTGTGGGAGAGTTGTAGGTTTGGCTTTTTACGACGTCTGCTGTAAGGATCTTCCGGAATCGGTTCTGGCTCATTCAAAACTATGCCCTCACTCTCCATGAAATCCTGCTCAGTAGACGTGAGACAGAGGCAGAAGGCGTATTCATGACAGCGGACCTCTACGTACCGTGGCGTTATGTTGTGTGAGGCATGCAGAGGGAAAAACTGTGATAAGTGCTGGACCTTAGTGAAGGGATCACACTGCGTGATGTGGTACTTGAACCCATACACCTCCAGGTCCATTCCAATGTTGAGGTCTTTCCACTGGTAATGCTCCCCGCGCTCATTCTTTGGGAAACGCTGACGTTTGAGCCGCTTCCCTTGTAGAATCCCAGAGTTCTCCACTGCTGGCTCCATGATGCACATGCTGTCATCCTCAAGGTAGTAATAAATGACCACGGGGCGAACACGGTGCTCCTCTTCAGGGGAGTACGCGATTTCCTCCAAGAAGTAGCCATCGAACCGAAGGATCTAAAACAATGTATACAACTAAGAGGCATTAATAGGAAAAAGGTCAACGCTATATTTCATCAGTGTTTTTTTTCTATGTGATGCCAGACCTTCTTATGGAGTGCCACGTGAGCTGGGACGAATTCCTCATATTGTGGCTGGTCGTCTGTGGCATATGCAATGTCTGGAGTCTCAAAGGACAGTTCATTGAAGTCCTGTTGATTCAGTTGCTCTGATAGAAGAGGCTCCTTCCCAATGCCCACAGTGGGGCGTTGAGGCAGAATATAGCCATTGTTGTAGCTGAGTGTTTGGGGCCGGTGGAAGGCGGACTTCTGGACACACAAAGCACTTAGAAGTCAATGAATAAGCCCCAACTGGATCACAACATAAATCTGTACTGATAATACACGTCTACACTGATAACCTGCAAAAGGAAAAGGTGTGAGCTACTGTCTCTAAAAATAGGTCAGATGCAGTATCGAAAGTCCATACAGGCAGGAAGGTAAGAATTTAAAGTTTACATCCAACTGAGAATATTACAACAGATCCATAAACAAAATGTATAAACTAGTATGATTAGTATTGTTCTAAGTGTATTTGTTTTTATTTATTGAGGCTATTTTGAAGGTGGGACTGGCAGAGCTGCACATCACTTGGTTTACCACACAGACCTCATATCAATCTGTTGTACTGGTTGCCTAACATTTGACTCCAGAATACAAAGTTTTATCAGGGCTTAATCAAGAACTTTACTGTATGATCTGTCTAGTAAGAGCTGGTTAGTTTCAAATCCAGTGTTTGGTTGTTGGTTTTTAAATATTTCTGATAAGATTCCTTCTTCAGACCTTGGAGTGAATTTGATAATAGTGAGTTTTAAATGAGCAAACTGGCGTGTTACTTCAATCTTATTTACCCTATGTTCTTTCTCACTACAGACAACTTTAAATATTGAACATCCAGTTCTATCCTCTTTCTTTTAGTCTTTTCTTTGTTGGCAATTTCAAATCACGCTGGTTTGGACATTTTGTCAACCACAAACAAGCTTTAAAACCAATCTAGATGTATTTTTAGACCCCTTAGTGTAGATGTATTTTCACATTTCACTTTTTAATTTGCATGTTGTTTAAGAGGCAAGGTGATACCATCTTCTCTATGTGTTGTCGACAAACCTTTGATCAAACAGATGTACGGGGAGCAAGTTGCCTCCCTTAGGTAATTGCAGATCTTTTTGCACCTTGATGTTTCGTTAAGCTCCTCTGTATCCCCCAGATCACCAAACGGTGTCCTTACACATTCTTCCTACTAAATGACATCCTTTTCTAGAATTGTACATATATGCCTGTGTTTTTAAATCCAGCTCAAAGCAGAAGTATCCGAGTACTACAGCAGTGGTCAGAATAATAATATATAAATAAAAAAATATGATATATAAATAAAGGGATGATTGGCAAATAACTTACATGGATAGATGGAAATACAAAGAGATAGGATACTGCATATATATATATGGATGGGTGCCTGCAGCCATCAGCTTTTACAACAGCTCGTTGAAGAAATCTCTCTTATATGAGTTAAAACAACATTTAATGTCCTCTTTGGAGTAATAAACTATTTTTGAATTGAAATGGATGGATGGATGGATGGTTAAGTTACTGCTGGACAAATAGATGGAAGGAAATGCAAATATTTTCTATATTGTTTCCCCCCCCCTACTAATCCAGTCTCAACAAATACCCAAATACTGTCCCTAACCCTGCAACAGCAGGGACACTTTTACTGTTAGATGTTGTATTCACCCTAACACACAAAACAGGCCTAAAAATCACAACATATAAAATTTCTTGCATATTTTGATGCAAAATGTGTTGACTACTCGAAATTCACTCATTGTTGGGACCTTTTATTTCAAATTCCTCCAGTCACTTCCTGACTAGAGGAATGCAGTAGCTGTATTTGCATTGCTGGCAGACAACATTTAGTTGTTTTACGCTTAAAAAAATATTACTTTACATGAGAGAAAAATAAAAGAGGTTTATTTTTGATTTTGAACAGCTAACCTTACCGTTACATCCCGAAATGTGTATCCAGGTAAAAATGGCAACCCGTGGTTATTCCACGCCGAGGACATTTTCTGTATCGACTTTTGTGTCTTCTTCCTGACGTTTCCTTAAATTAACCGTCAAAAAAGCCCGTCAATTAATCGTTTTAGGACATTAAAAAGGCTTTCGTTGACGTTGGAAGCCGCATAACAGCTCCACAGTTCAGTTTATGGTATCCATGGAAACGGCGAGTCAAAACAAACTGCAGAACGTTCTCACAACACTGCGAGAAATGACAGAAAAAATATACATTTATGCGGATGATTCAATTATATACTTTTTCTTTAAGCATCATAATCTAAATTGATCGCAAATTGACTTTCGTTTCGTTACTACACAAGATGCACAACCCTTAGGCAACCAACAGGTGGCGACAAAAGCCAACGAATCTTACCGACTGGAGCGGTTATGGACTTGTGCTGGTACCGACAAGTGTTGCCGTGAAGATTGGACTAAGTTAACAGTTTTCCACCTTTCTAGTAAATAAAAGTGCATGTTTTAACTGTTTTCTTTTTTTTTTTTTTTTGGGGGGGGGGGGGGGGGGGTAATAAAGGGAACATATCCGGATTTTTGCTTAATTTGAACACAGTTTATTTCAGGCACAGATCAATTTTAGTCTTACAGAATGCAAAGCTTAATTTATTTCCCACATAGCAACAATAGTCCAGATAAAAAAATGTTCCTTTACAAGAATGATTCTGAAATGTTCTGTGTTCTGTGACTAAGATCTTTCAAAAGATTACAAAGCCCTAATGAATCTGGCAGTAGCTTATGTTATCAAACTGGCAATGTTATTGGAAAACAAAAGCACTATCACATGTCAGCTGGGTAAAGGTGCATTTCAATAAATTAGAATATCAACAACAGTTAATTTATTACAGTAATTCAATTCAAAATCAAAGGGTTATGCTTGTTAAGCTTGTTCCCTAAACTGTAAAAAGGGCTTCGCTTCAAGGTTCTCTTAAGGCTGCGGCTACCCACTTTGGTTGCGCCCCTTTTTCTAACACACCTTTTCCCTCCACAGAGGTTTGTATCAGTATGACGGGACACAACAGTAACTGGACACAACAGTAACTGCACAGTCATTCCCACAATTGTATAAGCCATTGCATGAAAAAAAGAGTCGGATTTTATTAGCCTCATCTGTTCTGAAAATTTTCTGAGGAAATGGAATTTTCTGTTTCTATCTGCTGTAAATCATAATAATCCAAATTAACAGAGATAAATGTTTGAAAAAAGTTGTTCTTTGTGTAATTAATCTACATAAATTATAAGTTTCCCTTTTTGAATGGGATGACTTAAATAAATTAACTTTTCTATGGCATTCTAATTTACTCCCATGCACCTGTACTTGTTTATTGTGCGGAGCTGGTTCCTTCTTCAGATAGCACTGAGTGGGCCACAAACATCTGAATAGGACCCCTAGCTTTAAAATAAGGCCCTGATTGGCAGTAGCCCTGCAGTCCACACAATCTTTGAGGAGTGAGGACTAAAAGCAAGAAACTAAAAAAACAAACAAAAAAAAACAAAAAAACAACAACAACATTTCAGGCAAAACCACTGGAACAAAACTGGCATATTCTTGTAATGTCTATTTCCATCAGAGTACATGGCAAGTGCAATATTTTATAGAAACATTAAAATTTGACACTAGCTTTAGTTTACCATTGCAATTGTATTGTGAAAGTGGAATGCAGATGCAGTATTTCCAATTAATTAGCTTACCTGGATAAAACATTGAACAACTTCGACCAACTGTTTCTTTAATGGGTAAAAAAAAATGCCACGGCACTCTGAATTACTGTATCAAAAATAAGGTTATAAATCACTAAAAACCTCTTGGAGGCTCTTTGCATCATATTTCTATTTCTTTGTTTTCAATGCCTTGAAAAAAGAATTTATTTGGTCTGCCGATGACCCCCCTCTGAGGAAGAAAGCAAATCAGCCAAACACAGAAACACTAGGATTGCATCCCTGAGGTGTGCCAGACAACTTTTGCCGAGTAAAAAAATATTTCAAAATAAACCATACTTGTGAACAAAATGTACGCAACGTCAATATCTATTAAATATTATAAAATATATTTCATAAGGATCGAGATGAATCCCCTGCACACACACAGACGCACACAAAATCTTTTGGTTTTAAGAAGCTCAAAGGCAGCAATGGTTCACGGTGGAAAGATTGTCTCAATTCATCTCATTGTCAAGCGCACCGTTGTTGTTGTGTGTTAAAAAATCCTACTGAATACTGGAGAGTACAGAGCATAAAGCTCGACGTTTCACAGTCTCCTCCAGCTGCCGTGTGTTTTTCTGCGTAGAAAAGACCCCTCTGAGGCTGTGGTCCTTCAGTCTCCATGTAGTCTCTGCAGGCCTGCGTATGTCCAAGGCAGCTAACCACTGCCCATAAATTGCCACTTCAAAAGGGCCTGCTGAGGTCAACGGAGAGTCAGTGTAGTCATTTACCCCTCGCTTCCCGCAGGAGGATGAGCTGTGAGGTAAGCTTGCCATGCAGAGTGCAAGCTTATTGTTTGATTGAAGGGGGTACAGCTTATGATACTTAGTGGAATATGCCTGCAAGCTTGCAAAACGTTCCTCTGTTCTCAGAGTCCATAGCTGCTTTTGTATGCTTGCTTCCAAAGCTGCATGTGGGGCTTGCCTGCTCCCTATCCTCTTTACCAAGTGCATCCTGGATTTAGTTCAATTGAGCAAAGCCTTCGACAAAAAAAACAACCCAAGCCGGGCGCTCAGTAGTAGCGATTGAGGCTCCGTGTCCCTGGGATGTCCGGCTGCCCGTTCATCCAGATCTCCCGTATGATTCGCTCCCTTTCTTCGAGCCTCTGGGCTCTCTCCAGCTCCTCCGCTGACGTGAACACGTTCATGTTGAGCGTGCGCTCAAAGCGCCGGTGCCGCCGGGCCGACAGGTCCGACGTGGTGTCCCAGTCCGAGTCCGAGTCGCTGGAGTCCGAGGACGAGTGGGCGGGGCGCGGCGGCTTCTTGACGGCCGGTCGCTGGCGAGAACGGCAGTCCGTGCGACAGGAGATCTGGACCACCAGGGCAAAGAGGGTGAGGAAGAGGCCCAAACACACGCCGCAGACGAAGAACAGTGCGGCCCTTTCTGGATGGTCTGTTTTTGAGGAGAAAGAACATGGAAGTCAGGCAAGAAAGGGTGGAATTTAGTTAATTCATGACTGGTAAAAGGTATTCAATTGGATCTTTCTTACGGTTCAACAGTTTATTATGTTTATCTGACCTGTTGAGGCAGTCATATTTCTCCTGATAGGGAACTGATAGTGCACACTTTGGTCTATTGGTTTACACTAATCAAATGGCATCCAGTGTTTCGGTTATTCTAGTTGCTCTCTACCTTATACCTTTTCTATCCCTTTTATCTTTGTTGTATTGCTCTTACACGGGAAAACAATTAACTCCCAGCATCTGAAACCTGTTTTGGGAGAAGAACTTAATCGAGTTGATCATTACTATGATAAATAAAAGCTATTGGAGAAGAATTAAACACAAAAGATGGTAACTTTTGATTTGGGTTGACTTCTGAAAGGCATTGCAATGGGAAGAATAAGGAAGATGCGTGAAAACCTTACTTATTACTGTTCTTTTACTTAATCCCTTGTTTTTGTGCTTTGCCAACAGAATAGCATTTAGCCCTAATCTGTTTTAACACTGCATAAGGTTGGAACGTACAAAGATGGAAATCTTGGACCATTTGTTTTTGTCCAATTTAGATCGTCTGGAGTCTCCAGTCCTCTCTGGTGCATTCTGCTCCACAGCTTACCAGGTTTTATACAGGTCTTATATCTGAGGGACGTTCATAGCCAAGTTAAACACCGATTTGACCAAAGCTTTGGATCGTTATTGTGTCAAAAGATCAAACAATGATTTCTATCAATTATGGCAGATGTTACCAGATTTTCTTTCATCTCCTGTAATTTCAGAAGGTCTGTGATGCCATACACTTAAAAAAAGATTCCCCATGTCTTTAAAACATAAGCAGGCCCACAGAATTACGGTGGACATCAGGTGGTTTTCCACATATTTATAATTAGTTTCATGCCTAACTGGAATGTTTGTTACCCAAAAAAAGCGTTAGTCTCTTCTGACCAAAGCAAATAGGTCCAGTTAAAGGCCCACAAGTGCTTAACAAACACCACCTGTTCATATTTGTGATTGTAGGACAGAAGCGGTTTTTCCTGGATTCTGCTCCAGCCATAGTAGCCAGTGGCTAATTTTGGGTCTTGGTCTTATGTATGTCAAATTTATACCCAGGGTAATGAGGAGCCTTGGATTCCTATATACAAATTCTCACATAAAGGCAATTTTTGAAATAGGCAACAAATGGTAAATAGCTTCTACTTGTATAGCGCCTTATCAAGTTTGGCGCTTTACACTACAGTCAGTCATTCACCCATTCACATCCTGACGGTGGTGAGCTATGTTTGTAGCCACCGCTGCCCTGGGGCAGACCGACAGAGGCGAGGCAGCCGTACATCGGCGTCAACGGACCCTCTGACCACCGTCAACAGGCAACTATAGATCCAAATAAAGTGATAGTGACTTGTGCAAGAACAGTGCAAAGAATGAATAAATGTTAAAAACGCTTAAACTGGTAAAACCAATCGTAAAACTAGTTTTATATTTGTGCATCTTTATTCTATATTTCTGAAAAACAGAGAGCATGAAAGATTACGGTTTTAACTAAAGGCTATATTTTTCTAAAAGACAACAACATCAACAACAAACAAACAAAAAAAAAACAGTTCAATATTAATCTACACCAAAACAAGAATAATTTACTTTTGTGTGGAGTGTGTTGTAACTATTTACTAAATCTGCACATTTCTAAAGACCAGGGCCATGTCAGACATCTTCATCTCTTATGAACCAAACAAAATCATTCAGACACAAAAAAATGTCATAGATGAACAACAAATCCCTAATGCTCATTTGCAGAAATGTTCTCCAGATTCAATGACTCTTGTTTGTGCTGAAGGAAAGAATCCCACATTACAATCATCCCAGTGGTTTGGCTCCCGCTTGCTGTTTACATTTAGCTCTGCTGCAGCACCATCAATGCATTCACGAGATCTTTTCACAATACTAAAAAAAATAATAATCTCAATACATATTTTTCCAGCTGCATCATTACACTCTCTTACACATTTGAAGTGTTGGTAGAGGTTGCTTCATTAAATAGTTATTAATCATAAAATACAATCAGGACTACATATGGAAGAAAACGTTTAGAGCTCTTTAAGCAACAACCTTGGCTAACGTTCAGCACATGCTTTGGAGGTTTATTTGATTCCATGCACAATGCATTTCACTATGAACAGTTTATTACATTCGCAGAGAGGCAGATAATAAAGCAGGAAATAAACAATCTGATAAAGTCTGTTTCTTGAAGCAGATAAGCTTAAATCAATCGCAGATATATACAAACTATTACAGCTTTAAGCGTGGATTTGCTGCGATGCCTGCGATTAGATTTCACAAACACTCTCCTACCTGATATGTAGGTGTACACCGCCAGGGCATTGCTGATGAGGGCCATGTTGGCTCTGGAAGTGGAGTTGATCACAGGATCCATGCCTGGTGGCTCTGACGGACTGTTTCCTCTGCCTGTTCTGGTTTCAGATGGTTTCTTCTTGTTGGGGCTCCGAGCTAAACGGAAAGGTTACAGCTTTAAGAGTGGTACGCCACCGTGAGGCTTCGACTTCTGGACCATTACATTCAGAGGGACTAATTCATCACTACTAGAGTAATTTACAGTAAAACAGGAGTGCATTGTGAAAACATCAGTCAGGAAACTGAGTCACCTAAAGTCTCAAAGGAGGTTTTTACACACACACACGTACACACACACATACATGAAAAATATACGATTTAGAAGATAACCCAACATCTGCTTCTGTTTGATTTACTCTGACTCAAAAAACTTTAGGCGACAGAGAAGCACATGGAAATAGTTTGCACTTTGGCAACATTTCAGAAGTTCCCCAAGATCTCAGGAGATTCCGTTTATAAAAAGAAACAACTGTTTGCTCCTCTGGATTTTCGTCATTTCTGTTTGTGTTGGCTTTGGTCATATATGTCACAGCCTAATCATTGTGTTCAGATGCTTTTATTTAATCTTGAGGAGATGCTTTCTAGGCCACAGCATTAGCTCCATGAATGAACAATGAACTGCTGGAAAAAGCAACCTAAAAACAGATGTAAGATACACTAATATCTCAGTGTGGGTACACAGTCATATTTCTAAGTTTGGACTTTTTTGTTCAGTGAAGGCGAGCACGCTCTGTTAAACTGTCTTACCTCTAATTGCAGGTATCTTAAGGTGTGTCAGACTTTTTGTTACCTGATAAATACAGTTTAGATTGGGATTGCTCACTGTGGAGTTAAGTGGTTCCTATGTGGCGAGCGCCTCAGGACAAAATACAACCAGAATATCTCTCTCTCTATATATACACAACAGAAGATTATTACAGAAGTATCTGTTGCTTCGATAAAAAATATCTTAAAATATTAAAATGTTTCAGAGTATGCAATTATAATCACATTATATTAATAATGAATATTTTATCAGCACAGTGTAACTTTGTTCAGTTACAGTTTGTCTTATGTGAGAATGTTTTAAATACAAGAGTAGATAGGATTAAAGAGAGCCCTTTGGATCAAAGAAAGGAGATTTTTGTTGAAAGAAATGTGCAACGATGATACAGAACAAAAACGGACATACTAATAAGAGGATTATTTTCTATAAATATATCCGTAAGCAACTGGATTCAAAGACAACGACAATGAAAGGTAAAATCTGTTGGTTGCTATGTTAGTTTTCTGTTGAAATGTTCAAATTTCTATGTGAAGACGGGCCATGAGAACATTAATGGAATGAAAAATGCAATTAAAAAGTTAAACAGTTGGAAGAAAGCTAAAAGGATAGTTAACTTTTTGTTGGGTTCCTTTAAAGGAGTATTACGCAAGTATAAATGTTAAATACTGTTTGTTTACCCCATACATGCACTTGCACTTGCCTGACAAGTAAAATGAGTTTTCCTCTATCTACCAAAGTTGTCTTTATAGGCTGGATTAGTCCGTCCATGAGAGAGTTATTCAGGTTGTATTCTCTGAGCATGCTCGTGACGTGCTCACACTCTCATTCACCTGGCTACTTTGTTGAGTCTCCGCTGTAATCAATGCATTAGCTAGAGAATACAGGCAAAGTTCAATATTTATAACGTTCTTACCTCTGAAGACATCAAGCACCTTCACAAAAGACCTGTGAGTTTTTTGTTACGGTCTGGGCATTTATGAAGGAAGAACTCTGCCACATGACCAGCCAGAAAAGACAACGTGTTGCATCAGAACCCTTGACTCAACTCTTGATACTTGTTGCCAGTGAATGTATGTCAGCCACACCCAACAAATCGGGATACAAAGTTTTCCCTCTGCTGTTTGCAGTAAAAGAGGGACTGTATAGGCTGCTGCAGCTCCTTGTCTTTGTCATGTCATGAGTTGTGCTTAATATATCTCCAAACAGCTGTCCATGTCAACTAGTCGTTCACTTCAGAAAGCTTCCTCAACACATAATTAATCAGCCCTTCATTGAAATATAGGCTATCACCTGCTCAATCATCAATGAGTCATATCACAACAGAGTAAACATGCTAACATTAGCAAACTATTCTGCAAGAAAAAGTCATCAGCAGGACATTTATTGATGACTTTGGTTGTATCTGTTGAGTTAGAAACTAATTGTAAAGCTGTGTGGGATTCAGGTGACACGTCTGTTGCAACATGATTGCTGGAGCATCTTCAATCTAATTTAGGAGGGAGGTAAATAGAAGAAAATCATGTTGTTAATATAGACTCTTTGTCTCTAATGGAATTAGATGTGAATATTTTATTGAACTTTAAATCTGCTAAGCTTTGAAGAATATCTCTCTCTCTCGCTCTCTCTCTCTCCCTATATATATATATATATATATATATATGAACATTATTAGTGAAATGAACATTATTAGTGAGCCTTTATTTGTAATTTTATGTCTAAAAATGTATTTATCTGTTTGATTTAACATTGATAAAATAGGTGTTGAGTTTTTGTGCCCTACTTAACTTAACACATACACATACATTACTTTTACTTTATCTTCTAATACATTTCTACTGGCCTTGGCAGTCAGGCAGCGGAAATTTTAACAACCACCACAATACCTTCTTTGTTTAATTCTAATAAAAACATTTCATTTTCAGAGGGTATTTTTTTGTTGTTGATTTTTTTTTATCATAACAGAAAGCAAAAAAGCTTTTATAAGATCAGATCAGTTTCCTTTCACTACTTTAAACTAAAATCGACCAAGTAAGCAGGAAGTCAATCTATGTACCTCTAGCTGCTTTCATTCTACAAAAGAGTGATGTACCATCACACCGAGTAGAGATGAAAACAGGTTTTTACCGATAAACCACAACAGGATTTCTCAAAGTTGTGCAGTGAATCCATTCATGCGTCAGAGACTGCCAGTGCTGCATCATGCTTTCCCGGTCCCCCCCCCCCCCCCCCCCCCTTTTCTTGTTCCCTCTTTTGACTCCTTATTCATTCAAGCATCCTCCTAATCAGGACTGTGCCGGTAGCTGAGCAGAGTAATGAGTGTTGGATGTAAGCCAGTGTCCCTAAAGAATGAAGCTTTGTTTATTGCTGGGTTCTCTTCTTTTTCATTACTTCATTTTATCAGCCCTGTTCTGTCTTTTTTTTCCTTGCCTGTTCGACATTATAAGATGGGCCTGGGCTATGCTTACATGTAGTCTAATCAGTGTATTCTTAAAAGCATAATGTTTGAAGGACAACTGATTATAACCTGAACTGGACACATATGGAAACAGTTACATGCATGTGACTTTTAGTGAACACCCCCCCCCCCCCCCACCACCACCACCCCACCCAAACTTGACCCATAAATTATGATTGCTCTCGATTCCTGGAAGGCTTCGAGACTGTTAGCTGTTCTCTTTATGAGGCTGAAAGCTCAAATCTGGATGTACCAGCTTGTGTGTTTTTTGCTTACTTGGAACAGTGCTTTGGACTGAGCTTCCCCCAGAAGGGCCGTCTCCCACTACATTGGGGTCACGGGTGGCAGGGGATGGGTGGTACACCGGTGGTCTGTGGCTTGGCTCCTGGAACAGCCTCTTTGGCACTTCAACGAAAGGGAAAAGGTAAGGCAAAAGAGTTTAAGGAGCAGATAACAAAAGAAGAATAACAGCATATTCAGACAGCCAGCCATTTACTTACCAAAACAGACCTAACCAATCTATCACTTGGGTTATATTATTTGTTTTGGATGTATCTATCAATATTAGCAATATTGTTTGCAGGCATTAAAAAAAAATAAACTCCTTAAATGTTTACCAATTTCCCTATATATTTACTTTGATTTTAGACACAAGATTAAGTGGAATATACAGGTTTTTTACAGCTTGATATGAACACAAACCCCAGCTTCAAACCACAAAAATGAAAGTAATGGGCACTTTTTCTTTCATACCATTTCCAAGGTTAAAAGCCATTTGAATAACATGTCAGAGAAAGTACACATATTGATTACACTTTTATCCTGCAGTGCTGAACATAGAGCAATGCCGTGCCACCCCTCCCCCACCTGTTTCTTAGGCTGCTGCATTTTCTCTTGCTTACAAGAAAGACAAAAGTATTTTTTTTTTACGGTAACACTATTGTAACCATAATAGGGAAAGCACAAGTGGCACGTTTGTCAAGTAGATGGCTGCAGATTTGCTGCTCAGGCAGATAGCCTGAGCAGCAACTAATAAGTGCTAATAAGAGCAGATTAACCGGCTTTTATTAGCGTGTTATACTTGTGTTACTCTGTAATTTAATATTCTGTGCGAAAAGCACCACCAAACTACAGCTAAATTTAGCCTTTTGCTTGTTCTTCCTGACTGACCGCCAGCAGCCACAAACTTGGGGAATATAGCTGATTCTGATTCTGTTTTTGCTTCAGTATTTGTGTCAAAAACAAAACACTAATAAATAAATAAATGTTCTATTCATCTACACATTTTTATTACTGTGATAACCAATATGTTATATTCACCTAACAGCAGTTATTTTTGCTCCTCTGTTTGAAACAAAAGCATTTGGATCACATTATATATTTTATTTTTAAAATTACTACAGTACTACAGAGAGTACCATACCAGACTTTCACTGTTGCTAAGTATATTAACAGATGCCTGACAGATGTTGTGAATGAAGCCTGAGAGTTTATCTAGTATGATTCATTACAGCTAAAAGACAGAAAAAAACAATCATTAAGTAGCTACTGTATGACGGAGACAGATTTAGAGGGCATACTGGCCATGACTCACACTCCTCTTTATGACACACACTGATTCCCAAAAGTTAAGCTTTCTCTATCTCCATTTCCCCTTCGAGCGCCCCCACCGCCCAACCACGCTCCAACTCAAGACCCCTACTCAAACCCCCACATCCTAACAGCACCCTGTGAATCAGAGAGTCGCCACTCTTTCCCTCAGACACAAACCCACAATGCAGTGGGCTATACATTCCAGTCCACTCACATGCGGTTTCTGCAGGCCGGGCCATGATCCGGTCACCGTGGTTTTCTACCCCAGTGGATCAGCAATGATTTGTAGCTTGACAGATGACTGACTGTCTGGCTTTCTGATGTTCTCGCATGGTCATTACTCTTGACAAAAAAAGGGACGATGAAGAAAGATTTGCTTTGTGTCTCAGCAGGCATCAGCTCTTCTAATACTTCGCGTCTGACACGTGATTGAGGATAAAAATGTCCAGTTTGTTTAAAAGCTGAGAAAATAAATATACTCTCCAGGGTTATATTTTGGCTATAATCCAAAAGCCCATCAAAACTAAGGATGGAGCTGAGCAGACCACACTCCCTCCGTTCACTGGATACTTATCCCCTGGACGCATTACAAGGCTTTTCCAATTGTAAGCAATAATGAAAATATAACCACTGACATTTAAAACTTTTACTCTAGAGGAATTCTATTTGGCAGAGTTATGCACTTGTCTTTAGAGCACTGTGGAACAGCTGGGGAGTCCTTCACTGCCTGTCCAAAAATTACATTTACATCATATTACAGGTAACAAAAGTCTAAATTTGAAACCCATTGCAATTGTCACGAGTGACCTTCAAAAAACAGCCATATTGCTTGTTTAATTGTGTCCAGAGGAAACTACCTTATATTTAAAGTGTAACTCACACCAAGGGAAAGCATAACCCTGCCCTGAAACACATTTTGAAAAATGCCACCAAAGGGGGTAGTGTCAAGAGACTCTGAGGGGCAGGGGTAAGTGTACGGATAAATGGAGGGGGTTAAACACGGCTGTGGTCAGGATGAGGGAAAGTGACATGCTGAGACATTAAGAGTGACCAGGTTGACACTGGTGGTGTCACTATGGATTGGTCTTTTGAGGTGACCCTAGTCACCAGAGGTTGAGGGAGGCTTTGTGGAGCCCAGCAGGCCTGAGTATTATCAGTCTGAGCAGCTGGTTCAAGGCACTGACTCAGCGATGCCTGAAGCCGGCGCTGCCAAAGAATGGGTGCAGTTTCTAAGTGGTAAAGTGATGTTAGCAGCATCATTGCTAACATGGTCTAATGCTAAAGGCAATTGATCAAATGCTCCCAATGCTCGTGATTCCAAATCCTGAATTTGATTTGCCACTCTGTGGTGTTTCTTACTGACATGCATATATACACAAATGCGGGTCCTTATTAACGAAGGCATGTACCAGTAAGGAAAGCATGTACCTTTTGAACCAATAGGAAAATTCTACTACACTAGCCACTGTTCAACCCTAAGAGGGCAGCATTTAGATGGTTTTAAAACAAATATTACAGAACTTAACAAATTCACATCAAAAATGAAAAAAAGAAAATGCACAGTAACATTAAAGTAGCCTCCTTACATCTAATTTATACAGTTTATCATTTAAAAAAAAAACCCCAAAAAAATCAACTTTGATTTTGGGGCGAGTTATACTTTAAGGGTCTTGAAATAGCTAAGAGTAACTGGGTTTCTCCTACTGGATACAGAGAAGATCAGATTAAGATCATGCAAAATGTAAATGGAAGATATAATTGTCTATCATTTGTAAAGCAAGAAAGGGGGATTTTATTTTAACCGTACATAGACTCAGGAGGCAGTATATACAAAATAAATAATGGAGGGCCCAAGATGGATCCCTGATGAACTCTACAAGCAAGAGGAGCTGGAGAAGAACAAACTCCTAACTGTACTGAAAAAAGGGTTTGAATTCTCAACATTCTCCACAAAGGTTCAGTTTCAGAAATAATGTGTACCTTCATACCCATTTAGATTTAGTGAATTTCAAACAATTTCCATACTTTTCCTGCCAAACAGAAATATTTAGGTGAAAATTCTCGAAATCCCACATTGGGATTGGGGATGTTTTCTTCGTGCACATTATAGGATGCTTTTAAAAAAAAATGCTTTTATTGAATAGTGATTCTGCCATTTGTCAAATTTATAAATCTTCAAAATTACCTTTTCTTGACTGGACTGCAAATGAATAAAATATATGACTCAGTCACAGTGGTTTAACCAGTGGAAACACTGGTTGTTTAAATTTAGAACAAAGGAATTTGAAAGGTCACAAACTAGAATACTTTGAAGTTCTGACCTTCAGATGAACCTGTTAACTCAATAAGGAAATAAAGCCTGGATAAATGTACTTGTAAACACATGGTTACAAGTATTGAAAATTTAGTTACTGACTTCTTGCATTTGTCTCACTCAAATTCAGTCAAACACAATAAGATTTTAACCATGTTGCCAAAACAGAAGCATATATCCGTCCCTGTAATTGCATTAGTTTGTGTCACAAACCAAAGCAATATATCAGCAAAATCTTTTAATGATATTTCTTATCACGTCTATGCAGATGACATTCAACTGTGTATGCCATTTGAGCCTACTGAGCTGGACAAGCTATTCATATTAGTCCGCTGTTTATCCAAGATCAATGATTGGCTTTCCAGCAATTGCCTCATTTTAAACACACACACACACACACACACACACACACAACTGAGACAATGATTGTAGTGCCTCCTGCACTTCATTCTACTTCATATTGTTTCATTTTGTCCAACTCCGACATCCAGCATCCAAAATCTTGGTGCAGTTTTCAATTGTTCTTTGGGCCTTAACTCACATGTGAAATTTCTGTCTCCCTCCAGCTTCTTTCATTTAAAGAAAATTTCTAAACTACGACAAGTGGTCTCCTTAGCTGAAGAGCAAAAATTAATTAATGCATTTGTGTCATCGCGCTTAGATTATTGTAATGCTCTCTTTAGTGGCTTGGATAAGTCTTTACTCTCGTGCCTCCAAAACAATACAAAATGCTGCAGCCAGACTTTTGACTCATGCAAGAAAGCGAGATCATATCACCCCCATTTATACTCTTCACACTGGCAATAGAGTCCAGGATCCATTTTAAAATTCTTACACTAACATATAGGCCCCATATTACTTATGTAATCTTCTTACAAAATCTACTGCTGCTCGTTCCCTTTGTTTTGAAACTCAGGTTTTGTTAGGTGTTCCATGTACCAGATTGAAAACAAAGGGGACTGCGGCTTTCAGTCTGTGGTACCACGGCTGTGGAACAGTCTACCTCTGGATAACTGTTTAGCAGACCCAGTGGTCTCTTTTAAGAAGCGGTTAAACACTTTCTTTTTTTAAACAGGCCTTTTATTTATCTTTATCTTTATTATTTGATTTAAATTGTTGTTTTATTGGTTTTGCTGTACTGTGCTTCGTGATTGTTTTATCGGTGAAAGGCGCTTAGTAAAAACACTTTACTTAGTAAAAACACTTTACACACTCTCATTTTATCCAGAATCCTCATTTTATCCAGATCTTTTTGACTCAAACTAAAGTGAATACAGCCCCGAACTTGAACGCAAAATTGAGATATGGGGTTTGACCTCAAAAGCTACCCCTGTTCTTCCTCATCAATCTGACCTACTAATCACAAGTCCTAAAATGCCCTTGATGGCACACCACCATCCTCCCCATGGCCCGCCTTGATTACAGCTTTCTGATTGGTCCTAATTAACTGCATATGTGGCCCAGGATCACAGCTAAGAGAAGCCATTGTGCGACACACACGCAAACGCTTTTTAACATGAGATGCAGTCGGATTACCTTTAACAAAAACATTCTTCCGTGCAATATATTGCATTGACCGCTGCTCTTTTAAAAATACCTAAAAAAGTCGAAAAAAGCTAAAATTGCTTGAACTAAACGGCCGCAAACCACACCTCAGCTGCCAGGCAGTTAGCCCGAACCAGTAAAGCAGGGGAAAAAGGGGGTGAAAGGGAGCAAAACCGAGCACATAAATCACACCCCCAAGCTTGCATTATAATGACACGCTCACATAAGTGAAGGGCAAACCATTCCTCGAGATTCTTAAAATAACTTTGCCGAACGATGCCTCTCCGCTGAAGCCTTTTCTCAGAGGCCGGGATCGCCACAGGGTGCAAAGATATGAGGCGGGAAAGAGCCCTCATAACAATGACCCTTGTTTACACTGGCAGAATACAGCTATGTTTTCACTAGGCTCTGTAGACCAGTGTGTGTGTGTGTGTGCGCACTGTTAGTGTTTTTGGATCATGCGCTGACCAACGCAGAACATATTTGTGGCAAAACCGTGAAAGCCGAAGGGGATATAATGAAATATTAGGGCCTAATTATCTGAGGTGGGATCAAAACTGTACCGATTACTAATGTAGCCCTTGAGAACAACTAAGGGCAGGGAAGGGGGTTGGGGGGGCTATGTGAGATGAACATTTACAGCATTGCTTTAAATTCCTTAAAGTTTGGCTCTGAAACCGAATATACATAGTGTGTTTAAGGGGGGGGAAAAACCCCACTGAGACAATGTGCTGGCATCTCTTTGGAAGTCTGAGCATAAACTGTCTGGTTTTAATTAGCACACCGCCAATGCCCACTTAATCTACATCAATAAAGTGCTGATTAAAGCTCAAAACTCAACTCATGCACACCAAAAGGTAAATGATTCAGTCAATCTGTTCAATGTTTATTAACACATGGAAAGAAGAAAATGTCTTATCCTCTCTTGGGTCTTTCGCCTGCCTCCCACAGACATGCAGACAGACATCACCATGCACACACATTCATGAACTCATCCACAAACCTAAACACGCACATACACCCAGAGCCATTTTTCACTCGGGTAATGGCATTCCTGCGGAATAACAAGCGAGGTGAACAGGGCAGAAGCTGAAGGTGTCAGGAAAGCTTCCCTATTCTCCCTCCCCCAGTGTGACGCTATAACAGTATCCAGATGGCAGCGGCCTTATTGAGCTTCAGTGGGAATATGTGTCAATTCTGACAACGGATAAGAGACGCTGTGCACTGCATGGAGACAACGCAATATAAAGATGTGAGTGGGTAGGAGTATCTGATGCCAAATAAATGAAGAAACTAAATCTCAGTTGATCCGAATTAAGGGTTTAAAAAAATTAAAACCTGTTTAAAATATTTTTTATTTGTTTCTTTAGCTTAGGGCCTGTGTGTCAGAGGGCATGATTTACCTACTCATTCTTGTCTTGTGTATACTAACTGGATCGAGTTTACCAGCAGTAATGTGAAAACTATCAAGGGTCTGGTGGTCTGCACTGAGGCCTTTTTCTGGTTCTGCTCCAATTGTATGATAGCTTAAGCCATGCAAATTACTTTATTGCTTTATTAGGTTTAGAGTTCAGCGTGTGCAAGTTCTAGGAGTCACATCCCATTACCATTGTGGTAACCTTAGAGGTGTCCTGAAGGAAAACAACAGTTGTTTTGACTGTTTTACTTTTGCACCGTCCACAATTTTTGGCATCCCTGGAGCACAAAAGCCTGTAAAACACAAAGGGCTGGATTACAAGTTACAATATACTCGTACCAACCTAAGATACGAAAAAAGTAAAATAAAACAAAAATGTGTCAGTAACTTTTGTTTATAGTTGTTAGGGGAGCCACTGACTGTGATATCCGTGAATATGTGAAAGAAAAATAGACAAAGATGGATCCACCTGTCGGCTGTTGACCAGCGTTTTTAGTTGCCTACCTCGAGTGATTGGCTGGTCAGAAAAACAGAGACTGGGCCGCTGTACTTCGGCAGGACTACGTTGCGCTGGCCTACTCAAATGTTTGGTGTGGATGCTTTTACTGGTTACTAGAACAGCATCCATACCAACATCCGCACCAGTGAGGTGTTTGAAAACGACAGCAAGGGAAGCAAATAGACGACAAAACCGTTAGAGAGGAAACTCCGTTTTGTACAACATGTTGAGACATATTTGCCGTGAGAGAGAGAGAGAGAGAGAGAGTGATCATTCATGCAGACAACTATTCCAGTAGCTCTTCTTTGTCCCTTTGACCTTTCAACTCCATGTTTCATCAGCCTTTAGGTGATTATCTAGGGATTCTAGGGAATACATAGATTACTGTTTTAGTAATGCTAGTAGTGCTAACTGTGGAAATCGCTAAAATAAAGACAGTTTAAAGTTTCATCCGATATTATTTTTTCCATTAAAGCCCTGTTTTACAGCAACTGTCCCCCCCCCCCACACACACACACATAATGTGACAGATAAGATAAGAAATTCCTTTAATGTCTATAGTCTAATCTAAAGAAACGGCAGAAATAAAAAGTAAAAAATAATACCAGAGTAAAGATTGGGCATTCACATGGCCTTAACTAATAATAATAATTATCGTAACTGCAGCCCAAAACAGGAAATCTAGACAAATTATATTAAATGTTATTCTTAGACCAGCCTATATAATAGGTTTTGAAACAATATTCATATCAACTAGACTCTAACATTGCAAGTAAAAGCATTATGATAATTTGAAATTGGCCACAAAACTCAGTTTGTAAAAAAAAAAAAAAAAAAAAAAAAAAAAAAAAAATAGAGTGAAAAGTTATTTCATAACATTGTTTTTCCCCTTGGTTAAATACACTCAATTTAAAGTCTTAATTTTTATGATATTATTAATTGAAGATTATGCTACAGCAATAAAATTAATTTCAAATGCTTTTTACTCATATATTTTTTGGCTTACTTATAGTTCTGGAGAACTCTGTACATCAATCAGAACCTTTTTTTTTTTTTGCAGTGCATATAATACCACATTATGCTACAGATGCTAGTTCAGATTCAAACAAAGAAAACAAACATTTTCAACTTATTTAAACAAATTAGTCCATAAAACATGTACATGTGTGGTCTAAAGTCCAATATGTGTGCAAGTAGGAAAATAATTGGATTCCATAAGCTGACACCAATACATTTTGTTTTTCCAGAGGTATCTCCTAAAGCTGCATTCTTTTAAAAACAATATAGGCTTGTGGAGTGACAGTACGTTAAAAAAAAAAAGACATACCTGGATGGTGACACAATCTAAAAACAGAGAGAAAAACAGCTTCTTCTCAGCCTCACTTTGCCCTCTGGCATAAATTCAGCTCCAAAGTAGAGAATGTTCCCCCCCATTTACAACTTTAATGTGTAACGCACATCCTGCCTTCTGTGGGAGACACATGAATATAAATGTATTCATGCGCACACATACACACACACACACACACACACACACACACACACACACACACACACACACACACACACACACACACACACACACACACACGCGAGGCAAAGACTTCAGCCACTGGACTCCATATAGTGATCACTCTCAACTCTGTTTCACTCCACAGCCCCAGCTGTTTTAACTATTTAAGTGATCCTCATTCCGAAAACAAGCCCACGCACACACAGGGTATCATAAATATGCATGCAGTGACAGAAATAGACAAAACAACAACATTGTTCAACAACATGTAATTTGTCTTAAGTCTTTGATGCAAATAACTTTGAAGAAATTAAAATGTACTAATATCTTAAATGTTGTTTGCTTCTTTGTTTTATTGTTAAAAATAGAAATAAAATAAAATGTGATAGAAGTTTTGACGCTGCAAGCAGATTAGATCTCTGGTGCCAACACGGGAGTCTTTACCCGCCGAAAGTGGGAGAGACTCGTCTGACGCTGAAATCAGCAGAGCTGGTCATTATCTGGTGTCCATCTATGGGTCAACAAGGATGTGCACAACGCTGACTCATCAAACCGAGGCCACCCGCCTAAACCCACTCCTTCGTATCATGATTATGAGCTCACGGGGGCTGTGGAGTTTTCATAGACCCACACAGCAGCTGAGGTCACCAAATGACGGCATCTTTTGCAAACCACCGAGACAGAGACGCGTCGTTTTATTCTCGCTGATACGGAGCGGAGGAGGAACAGAACGTTGCAGGATGTGTTTTTGGCACCATGGGACGTAAAGGCGACGTGCAACAAGCGTGTCCCGACATCTGTCAAGGTTGTTCTGAACAAAAGGTGCTATCTTTAGCTGAGGACAACAACTGCTTGAGCAAAGCAGATAATAATGTCAGCGACTGAAAGAACTCCACTGGGACCAGAGGAATGCACGATGCATCAGTCAAAGATTAGTTACATTTATTACCCTTAATGCCACACGCAAAGCTGAAATACAGCGTTTGCAATTAAACAAACGAATGAACTAATTAATTAGAAGAGATTGCAATCTTAGAATGCCAACAAGACTTCACAGGTCTCAATCTCAAGGTGCATGTAAGCTAATTGTTGCTTTTGATAGCTACATATGTAGAAAAAAAAAGTGCAATCACAGCTTTTGCAACATATCATGATAGCAGCATGAAGCAATAGCACCCAACTGTAACATCTGACATGGAGGCTTAACTCAACATGCATTTAAATTGTTCCTATGTCCAAGATAACTTGACAGTTATCTTACTTTTTAAATAAATTTAGCTTTTGTTATTTCAAAAATCTGTTTTACCTCTCTACCTTATGGAGTCCTGATTTATTTTTGCTCCATCACATGCTAAGCTGAGGTTGTGCAGGAATGATCGGCTGCATAGCCAAACTGCAAACATAGGGGTGGGACAGGTATATAAAGTAAAGAAACCTACAAATCGGTCATCTGAATGATTTGGTCATTTAAAAAAAATGGTGTGCACAATATTAAGTAAACAGGCAGTACTCATTGTTCTAAATCTTGTAATGATGATATGATTTGCAACAAACAACCACAAAATTCCCTTAGTCATGGCTTTCCGAGCGAAAAGAGAGGAGTTGCCGTTTTGCATCTTTAGGAGTCTTTCTAATATGCTACCCTGAACCGTTATAACCTGATTTCATCCAGTTATTTTCTCTTCAGCATAAATTTCTCTTGGTCTTGTCAGTTTTTTTTAACAAGATACTATAGCTGTCACCTGAATGTTTCTAAGTGGAGTTCTTGTGTTTGCTTCCATTAGATTTTTATTTCTGTAATGGGCTTTCAGGCCTTTTGTTAGTCATAAAAATTGTACTTGCAAAAATCTTGCCAAACTCCCTCCTGCATACTTCCTTGTCATTTTGACTGCATTTGGGCCATCATATTGACATAAGGCTTGAAAGACTTAAGAGCCTCTCTACGCAAAGTAGCCATTTAATAGGTCAAATTTCTGTCGCGGAAACCATTTTTTGCCCTGGTAGATGCAGTGGGAACATCATGGGGTAAATAATGGCCCACTCTGACCTCCCCAGATCATGGGGGTCTACTTAGGTTCATGTAGAAACTTCCTAAACTGTATCACAGCAATCTAAATTGGGTGTGGGTTACTCTGGCAGTGAAAGTCTGCCTCAATTTATTCTATAAATAAAATTATTCTATAAATACTTACAAGTCATCATCACCCATTTGTTATCTTGGAAAAACCACATTGAACTAATCTCTAAAAAGACAAAAAAAGGATATATTCCTTCTTTGCATGAGGTACTTGAGGGCAAGTAAGGAAGTTCTTCTTTTATTTTATACCTCAGGGATAATGAGCGCTTTGTAGTACTGTATTGCTGTAATGTTGGAAAATCTAAACTGCTTCATCAAATGAAAATTTGATGAAGCTTGTAGGCCACCCAGTTGAAAAACTGTATGAATAATATAGAGAGATTAGTTAATAACATCACCTCTGACTTGAATTCTGTTCGTAATCATGAATACAGATGGTTACCATCAGGTTGAAGACACATAACCTGACAACAGCCAGCTGCATGTATCGCTCCGCCTAGCTCCACTCACATACATCTGGGACACGGCCATAGGAATTGCCTTTACTGAAGGCTGGGCCTTATCAAAACTCCTTGCATATGATTGGATAAGCCACTTGTCTGTCATCTTTATCGACGTGCTATTTCAACCACTCACACCGAAGCTAACCCGTGACGCTGATGAGACCGACGCCTGCTCTAGTGCAGGGTTTCCCGCAGCGCTATCTTGGCGAGGCGGCCGCGGAAAACGTGTCGTCCAACCCCCCCCCCCCCCCGCGTCCGCGTCCGCGCCCCGGAAAACAAAACCTGCCAAATCCGGTCGGGAGAAGGGCGAAAACATGGTTTCCACCAACAAAAGCCTTCAGAGCCGTTCTCTGATGTTCTTTTAATGAAACAATATCAGATAGATTGGACAACACGGAAGAAATAGCAGCATCAACGTTAACGCTGGCTTCCTCGATGCGAGCCGCCATTGTTGTTGGAATCTCACGGTGGCTTCTCCACTACGTCACATCCATGAAACACCCGCCCTGCGTCCTGATTGGCCAGACCAAAAATTTGGTTGGGGAAATCATTTTCAATGAGCCGTGTCCCAGATGTATGTGAGTGGAGCTAGGCGGAGCGATACATGCAGCTGGCTGTTGTCAGGTTAGAAGACACAGGGTTCCACAGTTTAATAAGGTTAAACTAAAAAATGCTTTTGTACCTCAGTCCATCCTGAAACTAAACATGGAGCATTAACCAACGTGGGATGCCATTATCTGCTCATCTTACAGTGTGTACTTTTTGATTCTGTCTGTGTATATATGTCTGTAAACAATAGTGCTGTGATGCAAGGCAAATTTCAGACTTGTTCCGACAGTAAAGGAATATCGTATCTTGCACCCTTCCGCTGAGCAGAATTGGGTTTACCTGTGCTTACTACCGGATGGTATATACTGTAAAACCTGGTTAATGAATATCTTCGATTGAACTAACTACATCAAAGAACCCAACGGAGCAGGGAAAAGCAGAGGGGTGCTTAAACAAAGGCCTGCTTTCTTTGTTTCCATCTTGAAGTATTTAATCACATGCACCCAAAGTATTTGATGAACAACATCATTGCAAACATTCAAGGAGAATGTTCTTTGCCTGTCAAGCTGTCCTTAGGGGAAATTCAAAAAGTAGATCTTACTCTGCCTTTGCTGCAAGTTAAGATAGAGAAAGCAGCAACATTAAGATGGAACAGTGTCACGTGCATTGTTTAGGAGATTCCCCACAGCTAACCAGCTTTTTCATAAACACCCAAAATAAAGGAAATAAATTACAAGCGGCTGTCCTAGACAAGGCAGGACAAAATTATAGCAGCATCATAAAGCAGCTTCCCTCAGCGTCTGTGCATCATTATGTGCCCTATGATTTGATGCCGAACATCTCCCTCTATTCGTTATCATTCAGGTAAAAACACCACCGCCTGCGTCACGTGTAAACTGTATATCACAGTAGCTCCGGTGCTCTGTCATCGTCGAGCAATTATACAAACCATAAGTGAGAGGGATTACAGCTCTCAGATAAGTAATACCTTACTGTATTCCACAAACAGAGAATCAGTGATAACTATAGCATCATCACATTAAAACTGCTGTGTGGGAGTCGACTCCTTCCCGTGTGTGTCTAAATGGGAGGCATGTTTTTTTTTTCTCCATGTGTTGACAGAGTGCTGGGCTATATTAGAGGTCAGCTCTGGGAAGAGATAATGATAGTGAGGTCTGGATCAGTCTAAGTTTGTCAACAGTCTAATCATAAAACATAAGATTACGTAAGGGGAAAGCGGCCAAACTTTTCGTTTAGTCTACTGCTACACCGCTCTACAGGAGTTTTAACTGGGTTAAATATGCTGTCCAAAAAGGGTCATTAACTAGTAATGGAAAAGAAAAGGCTAAATTAGACCAGATAACATGATAAAGGAGGTAGAATTTTGTCCAAAAAATTGAGACAAGCATGTAAAAGAAAACAAATGGTGGATATAAAAATAGAGAAAGAAAATACTCACACAAAGCAGGACTACGAATTGGTAAATAATTACTAGGAGCAAAAACCTAAATGATACAGATTATAAAAATGAAGTTACTTCAATGTTGAACAACTAAGGAAACCGATCAACACACAATAGGAGACAAACCAAACTATACCCAAAAATCTGAAGACACACTGTTACACATCTCTCATGCAATACCATATGAGTTCAGCAGCTTAAGACAAATAAAGGTTTACTTTCCCTTTTATACAAATTTTATATTTTAGCATTTACAATGGGATCGCTGGCTAAGCCATGATGGAACCACCACATATGCCCCACGGATGTCAGATTATGCAAATGCTGCACAAACATTGGAGCGACGATCTAATAATGACATTGCAATTTCTCATGCTGCAGTACGCAATGTTCCGTCTGCACTGATGAAGACTAACCTACCTCAGCATTCTGAATGCTGAAAATGGCCAGTATGGCACGGGAGATGAGAAAGTCTGGGGACTGATGATTAAGGGTAGGGCTGCACGATATTCGAAAATCTTGCGGTGGCTATAACTTGGGTGAATATTGTGATGTCATAAGTTAAATATGTATCTTTTCTCTTTCCTCTCTATCTCATCAGTGCTTCCTTTACTCTTTGACCTTTCGGGAGTTCGGGCAATGTCATTTGTGTCTGGTGTGAGCATTTGCTGCCAAGAGACTTTCCAACGGACTAAGTAGCATGAAAAACGCAATTTCATCACACTTCTCACAATCTGAAAAACTCACAGAGAAAGAAATGGCAATTAGAAGGATTTTATTGATACAGTATTTTAAGTCTTTGGCGCTCAGACCTCGGCAGGAACATTAATGCTGAATTATACTTTAATATGCATAAGTAGATGTATGAGAACAGGGATGTTCCCCCCCCAGGTCTGAAACTGGTGGTGGAGTGGAGATAGAAGAAGTTTGTTCAGTCCATATGGTGATCTGTTTAAGATAGATGTCCAACTTGATAAACACAGGTTTGCATGAACTGTCCATGATGAGCAAGCTTGAAGCGACTGTGGAGAGGAAAAACTCCACTTTGGGAAGAAACCTCTGGCAGAACCGGGCCCAACATGGTGGTCTTCTGCCGGACCAATAACGAGGTGATGGGGAGTGCTGAAGACTGAAGGGAGAAAACACTCTGATGGGTTGAGGATGGAGGAACGTCTTGGAAGCTAGATGAACTCAGCTATGATGGTGGAGAAGGGGTTGGGGGTGGGTTGAATCGGACATCTGATTCGAAATCCAACATGCAATCCGTTTGCGCTTGCTGGTTAGCAGGCTGAGACGTGGATTTGAAGTTGCTTTTAAGATGAGCGTGGGATGCTGATTGGCTTCATGGAGGTGCGGTTCGTAGCTGATTGGCTCACATCAGAGGACTCTGAATGGAGGCAGGCGATGAGTTTCTTCGATTGAACTTGCGCCTCAGCTTCATTAGTCAACAATTCTTGTTATCCAGTTAGTGTTTTGCAATATAAATATTGGAAATATTGATATTGTGATGATTATATATTTGATATATTGTGAAGTATTTATTAAGTGACCACCTAGGGATATACTTAGACTGCATTAAGAGCACATAAGGCCTGGTTCACATGGCAAGATTGTAAAATAATTGTCATACTTGATGATAACAAATGATACCAAATACTGGTTTCCTCGTACAGCCCCAACAGGGGCTCTGTGTTTGCTACAGTATGATATTGAGGTGAGTTGTGCCCCCCCCCCCTTTCTGAGTTTCCATCACCTTGCTTTCTCATTTGTTTCCTCACATTGAACAGGCGGTCAGCTCGTTTGTCCTCGGGGAACACCACACACGCTGGGATATCAGGCCAAGACAATCCAAAATATTCAATATCCCTGATTTGAGGTCAGAGCGGTCCCGACGTCCATCTGAGCAGAGAAAATCACTCTTAAACACACCAAACAAGTCTGAAAAATCTCATAAGTGTATCTTAAGAGCCACCCCAATAAACGGGGCATCTTTAAGATTGTTGGAAGGGGAAGATCAGGGCAAAAATAGGGCTAATTGTCTTGTAGTGTGAATCTGGCATAAAGCGTTGCATAGTGCATTGAACCTTCAGCCCAAAATGGTCAAATGATTATTACATGTGGGAAGAAAAACTACAACTCCCCTGCAAAAGGTAACGTGCGATGCCTCAATGCAATAGCACATTTAACACGCTTCATGCCAATGGATTTCCTTACATTTGGGTTCGCATAAGACAGGAATCCGCATCAGAGCAACTCAACAATCACATCCACAGACTGGCACTCTGGGCAAAACCAATGTATCGTACAAGCCACCTAATGCATTCGGACCACATACCGAGTGCAATTACCAGACTAATCCGTTCCCAGCAGAGCAGTTTTAACATGATTCTACTGTCAGCTATTATTAGAACCAGATCCAAAGTTAGACAGTAGTAAGCAGGTGTTACTACAGAACATGCTCCGCAGCTGTTTGTGATCAACAGACAGGGAGGACAGATGAGACAGGAAAAGAGAGGAGGACAGCCTCTATAAACATCCCTCATCTTAATTTAATTTTTTTTGGCAAAGGTGAAGATATACAACAGAGATTTTTTAAACATACCTGCAATGCATACAGACCCCACAATGAGTCTGGGGTCAACCGATCAAGGTAAAGGCTCAGATTTATGTCCAATGTGTGTTTCCAATCACGCTGTAGAGATATTCTGAATACAGCCCGTTGTCTGTCTCTGACACAGTCTATATTTCCTGAGACAACCAATACATGCACTGCTGTCTCCTGTGACTCCAGCCGACTCAGCCGTGGCTTTAAAACAACTTGAGCCCAAACAGATGTGGAGGCATGTCCTCGGGGTTAGGAGAGCAGAACGACAGATCACAGGATATCAGCCGAGAGAGGAAAGCTAGACTCAGAAACAGCCGCAGACACTTTTACAACGGTCTTTAAAATAAACACCTGCTGCTGCAGCTGAAGTGCCCAGCACAGATCAGAAAACCTACAAATGTAGCCACACACTAGCAGTGAAAAAAATTAAGCTAAGCCTTCCAGCAATCTTTATGACCATTTTCAAATTAATATTAGATTTGTACAGCTTTTAGTGAGAAGCATCAAGTATTTTAACCACTGTTAATGGAGGTGTCTTAAGAACTGCAGAAACCCGAGGGCCAGCTGTGGCTGACAGAGGCAGCAATCTGATCTGCAAGGCTTTGCTTTTCTTACAATACCTCATAGTGATTTGACATAAGCCAGACTCGTGTGAGCATATACATACACTCAGATGTATAGCGCAGAGTAAATCTCCAGCACTCAGCCGCAAGACTGAGACGACGGAAGACAGGAAGTAAGAGTGGGGGAACAAAAACAACTTTGACTTTCTCAGCGGATTGATGGAAGTAAGATGGCTGTAAACTGTTTTTAATATCTGTAGATGTAGATGAATGGCTGTCTGCAGATGCACAGAAATAGCACCAGGAAAAAAAAAAGAAAACTTGATCCACAGAAGCATATTTCTAGAGGTCTCAGTTAAGATTTTATCTGAGATTTCTTGGTAGAATTTTGTTCATTTCCCACAGAAACCTATTGCAACTATATGCAGCCAGCAGACATGTTGTTTCCTCTCTAATCCAAACACTTAGCACACATTATTGCCCAAATGGAAGATATATGAGCATCAAAAAGTTTTTTTTTCAATTTATCAAAATGAGTAAAAATACTTTTTGCGGCCTTCAGAGGATCATTTAATAAAAGGAAATTTCAAATAAAGGTTGCACTGATTTAGATTAAACAGGCTCTTAGATAGGACAAGGCCACTCATGAAAACACAAAGTATGTGGTTGTTGGGCTCTAAGAGGATATTGGAGTCATAAAAAATAAAAACAGTAGAAATGTAAAAAAAAAAAAAAAAAAAGCACACGACTTCTGTTTCTTGATTTTGTTTGTTTTATTGCCTCAATTACATTTCATCAAGCACTATTAAAGATATATGTACTCTGCTGACACTAAACAAATGGCTTATTTTCTTAAAAAGGCTACATTAGCTCTATGTGATGTACTGCCGACTTGTCCGTGACATGACCCATCAATATTCCACTGACCGGAACAGAGATAAACGTCTGTTCCGGTTTTATAATGATGTAGAAAATAAATAGAAGGATGTACCACATTAGTTTGACTTTAATGAGATTTAATCAATATGCATAATCACAGACGCATTTTGGTTCAGAATCTCTTGGGAAGAAAAGGAGAAATATGCCCGGACTGTGTTTAGTTACCCTTTCTTTAATCTCTGTATGTGGACACATTTATTACCACATCTGGTAAAGGTGTTCAAAAGGTCAACCCTACCATGGTTATTTTGCTGCTGAAAATCTTTGCCTAGTCTAATCAAAGGTCATGGTTCCATTTAACTTCCAGTGGAGTTTGTTAAACGTGTACATGTTTTCCTTGGCATTAATCCTAAAAACCATTGGGTAGAGAGCATGTAATCCTTGTTATAAACTCTTTAGATTCTTCTCAATTTTTTAGAGGGAGAGTATGCTGCTGTAACTAATTGTGAATTTATTTTGAGGTGTTTTACACAGCTTTACCAATGATAATATCTAAATATTGTATATATGTATTACACAACACATGATAGTTCTCATTAACCTGCAGTATTTTCCTTCACCTTGTTGAAGGACATCCTCCTTTAGAGTTAAGGAGGCAGGACACGGCAGTAGGTGTCATAGAAAAAATAATCTTCCGTATTGGCACAGAAGATCAGTTGCCTGAGCTCCAAACTAATGTTTCAGACATTTGCATTCTCGCATATAGGATCACTAGTTAATGCAAAGAACTGCTCAGGGAGGCGGTGCATGCACGAAATTTAGCTAAAAACAAAAAAATTGGAATTTAGCTAAAAGACAAACAAACAAAAACATATTCATTGCATATCAACTTTCATTTTCCACCAGGGAGATCCCAAAATCTTTCAAATGTAAAAAAATAAATAAATAGAAAACACCATCTCAATATCCAGATAGTTTGGCAGAAGCTAAAATCAGCCCCATGGAGCCATGGGAGCACTTTCGACATGCCAAGTACAACTTGGAAAGCTGGCTGAGCTTTAGCTGACGGTGTATTTATGCACATTGATAAAAAAACAAACACAACGTGAGAGAAGCGTCCAGCTTTTCAGTGTGGGCCTGTGGGTGGAAAATTCCCCACGGGACAAGAGTCAGAAAAGTTAAAGATAACTGAAGCTGCTTATGGCAGACAGACAATCCGGTTTTATTTGATTGTTGGACTATTCAAGACCCAAAGCTGGTGGAATGGAGATTTTAGAAAAGTGAAATGTAATTTTCTAAACCAAAAACCAGTTCTTAATTGTCTATCTTAAAAAAAAGACACAGACACTCCCAAATATTGCTCCGTGATTGCGTTTATGAAAACGAGCAAAATAGAGCATTTCTATGATAAAAACAGTTGACACATAAAATTCCACATTGCTAAATCAAATGTGTAAAATTGCAATGCTCCATACGAATCAGTGCTGCAGACCTAAGGGGTTCCCACACAGTTTGGCGGAACCACATTTTCTATCACACCCGAATCACATGCAGCCACATGGGCCGCTCCGTACCAACATAAGTGACTGCCTGCATTAGAATAGCAGCTAATCATAAACCCCACAACAGCGCACACAGCCCAAAAGTAGCAGAACCCAATCTGGGCACTGGGTGTCATGTTGCAGGCAGGAAACAGATGGCCAACTGAGGGAAAAACGCAGAAAAAAAATTATGCCAAAGAAGGACACAGAAACAGCTTTCCCTCCCTCTTTTTCTCTTGCCATTCCTTCTTCCATCATCGCTTGCATCTCTGTTGAAGGGAAAAGGAAGGGAGTCCGACCGCTACGGTGCTTAGAGGGCAGATCAGTGGGCTCTGGCCCGAGATCAGAGTGATGGATGTTCTCTGGGAGATTTTATAAATATCAACTCTGCAGGATTGTACTGTACTGAGCCACACTGGAGCTCTGAGCCTGCAGGCTATTTAAGATAGACTCCGGGACTAATACCAGAAGGGGGGGAAATATATTTTAAGCCTTTAGCAAATATTATTATCCAGAGACATCTGTGACATTCATACTGAAGATTAAAAACTCACTTCAGCTTTCAGTGCCTTGTAAAAGTATTCACATCCCTTGAAAATCTTCTAATTCTGTCATGTAAATTGCAGCCACAAATACCAATATAGATTACTGGGAATCATTGCAAAGAAAATTAGGCCTGGTTTTCACATTTCGATTTGCAAATAAAATTCTGAAAAAGTGTGCTTTTCTATTCATCCCGCATTGGTCTGATACCCCGATAGTCGGTAAATAGAGTCCACCTGTGTGTAATCTAAAATCTGTAACAAACCACTCTTTAATCCATCTGAAAATGGTGAGAGTATGGCACAACTGCAGTCTGGCACGACATGGCGGCCCACCCACACTGACAGACCAAGGTGGACATTAACCAGAGAAGCAGTCAAAAGGCTCATGGCAACTCTGGGAGAGCCACAGAAAATCAACAGCACACGTGGGTGAATCTGCTGACCGGGCAACGATCAGTTGTGCGCTTTGCCAATCTGTTCGTTTTAAGAAGGAAACCCGTTTGAGGGCTCACAGCAAGCATGTGGAAGAGGGTTCTCTGGTCCGGTGAGACCAAAATTTAGCATTTTGGCCTATATGTTGAATACCACCAACACCAAGCATCACCTTGAATACACTACCACTATGGTGAAACATGGTGGTGGCGGCATCATGCTGTTTGATGCGTTAGATTGGTCCATCCAAAGTTCAGACCTGAATCAGGAATATTTGGGAAAACTTCAAAAAGGGATTTTCACAGATGATCTCCATCCACTTTGACTGAGCTTAAACTATTTTGGAGAAAAAGAAATCCTTTTTGAAAGAAAATGATTAGCCACGCATCTTCTCCCCTCCACTTTAGAGTTATCCACGTTAATAAGAGACTTCTTACAACGTTGGGCAGTATCAGTAAAGATACAGACTCAGTAGTAGAGACCGATAACTAAACACAATCTGTTAGGTTTACTTCCTCCTGCTCGACCCCGCATGGCCTTTGCCTGGAACGCAGAGGAGACCTATAAGCGACTGAATGCAGATAACCTTTGACCCGCTAAACAACAATTACAAATCAATACTGTCTGAAAAAGAGCCTCCCCTCCACCGAGGACACGTGATAAGTGGACTGACCTCGGTTGTTCCAGGCCAACATCCATCACATGTTTACTTTAGCTCCGCGTCCTGTGTCCCCCCCCCCCCCCAAATTGCCATTGTCAGATCTTTATCAACAAAAAAAAGAGCTATCACGCCAAAACCATCTCAGATCATGTGACACTTAGGAAGTTTCCGGTCATCAGTCAAGGACTTTGACAGATTCAGGCTGTTATCAGCTAACTGCGGGGCTTCAAATGTCGCTTAACAAGTTTAAGATGAAGTCAAGTTTCTAAACAGTTCCAAATATCTTTTGCATGTTAAAGTTGAAAACAAAAGGATTAAGTGATCATAACATTCTGGGCACTCTGATTTGATTAAGGAATAAATAAATACCGACGATACAAAGATGTGCAGAGACGTTTAACACCTCATTACCTCATACCCTTAGTTGTAAGAATTTACAGACATCTTTAAAAGATTTCTAAGACCCGAAAACCAGCACGGGGAAAACTACTGAAGCAACGCAACCCAAAACACATGTTTACTGTGTAAAAAAAAAAACCTGCTTCATGTGGCCTGGCTTAAACAACATGTTAAGATGGAAGCCTCTCCTCAAATAAATGTTCATTAAATTTGCACCCTGTAATCCTGCTTCAAAACATTTCAACCTTTATTGGAGGTCTTGAAGGATGGGTGAGGAGTGTTTGGGCTTTTTGAAAGTCTCCAGACTTCTAATAAACAATCAGGCAAGCTGAAATATAAAGGAGAAAAAAAACACATTACCTCTTCCTCTATCACCGTTCTTTCTTTTGCTCCATTTTTTTAAGCAATAAAAAGCAGTAAGTAAAAAGCGTAAACGTCAACATGTGAGCGCGGCTTGACATCCGTTCATTTATTTAGACTACAAGTTGACAACAAGCTCCATGAGAATAAAGCAGTAAATGTCTCTACTTTCTTATTTAGTGCTTCACTTTTTCTTTTTCACCCACACCTCGATTCGTTATTTTTTTTTTTCTAAAACAAGTTTCTGCTTATTTCTGCTCAGGCAGCGAGTGTTTTTTTGGCTCACAGCAATCTCCGTCCCTCAGAACAAATTGAGCTTAATGGGGGTGAGTCAGGGTGAGGTGACAGAGGAGAGAGGAGATGGGGTAAGCAAAACGAGGATTGTAAAAACACGCCACATGCTATTCCAAGCCAGCTCTCAGGTTGAGAGCAGCAGAATGAACGGTTTTCCACAATGGCATTACTGCAAGCACCGCATCCAACTAAAACATGTACACAGTAATGCAATTTAAACATGCCAGTGAGAGGATTATCTGAGCTTTATCTTTTATTCAAACTTTTTTTTTAATCTTAAACTCTATTCCAGTTGGACGTATTGTGTGTGACCATGCGTTCTTTTGTCTGTAAAGGTCCTGGAAACCTTTTCTAGCTAAACTTATTTCAGTACCGCACGGTGAGGGCGAAGGCTAAAGCCCTTTTTGCAAAAGAATAAATGTGTTGGCAGTAGAAGACCCTTAACAGTCGAGCGAGTAATTAAACCAGAGCTGTGGAGCATGAGGTAAATTTGGAAAAGTCTAGTGTTGAGGCACATACCTCCTTTGTGTGTACATGTCAGACTTTAGCTGAAGGTGTGTATGTTTGCTCACTTCCCCGTCTGGCCAGGTTTGTGTATCCTGGCCGCTGGTCAACTGGTATCTGGCCGTTACTGCTCACATTCAATTAAACGGGGGCTATTTGACACCGGCTTCTTTACAGAAATGATGCCTTTGAATTCTAGTTTCAGAAAGCGTAAACAAGCGACACGATAATTTGTTGTCTGTGGCGATTTAGCCCCACAGTACTGCAAACAAGTCAAGTGCATTTGTTAGCCCCACACTGTGGGCTAGAAATGCAACACTTGTGAGATAACAATCAAAACATGCACTCCATGCATCTAAATGAAACAACACATTACCAACGGTATATATTTTGTGTTTGTTTGTATTCAGATAGTTTTAAAGGGTGCATCTTTTTGAAAATGTAATTTTTCACCCTGGCCCTGATAGAACTAAATAAAATCAATTGTGTTAGAAAAGTTCTCCTTTGTAAACCTTAGTGTTGGGTATTTAACCCTTTAACCCTTGAGTAACCTAGAGGGCCAGTTTGATGGTAGAAACCTTCCAGATTAAAGCTTTTCAAGAGGTTATCTGGCTTGCTGTCAAAAGGCACATATCTTTTAGCCTTCAGCAGTAATATTTGAATATATTTTTAACATACTTTATGAAACACTTCCTATGTACTTGTAGTCAGAGGGATGTTCTATATAAAACTGCAACCAAACATTAAGTTCATTTGAGAAAAAGAAAAATCAAAAATTCAGTCTTTTGGTGAACTGTGAATGCTCCATATGCCAGCCACAAGGTGCAAGTGGCAAAGTTTGCTATTTACTGTATCAGTGAGGTGTTTCAAATTAAAGTCAAAGAAAGAAAAAAAAACATGAATATTTAAAAGGAAACCATATTTTCTACAGATACATGTTCATTCAGGCTGCTACAACACTTCTTTGGGTGTTGGTGATTTTACTCCTTGGCCATTTCATACCTTTGCAGTTTTGAGCACTTCATGCATGACGTTTTCAGGTATGAAAGTCCCCCAAAGGACATTGATTCAAGACCGCCTTGGAGACGTTTGAGGAAGTGTCCAACATCAGAAGATAAAAGCAAGACGTGATGCTTTTAATGTCTGTATTTCATG
The DNA here is from genome assembly GCF_011125445.2 of Fundulus heteroclitus. Taxonomy (NCBI): domain Eukaryota; kingdom Metazoa; phylum Chordata; class Actinopteri; order Cyprinodontiformes; family Fundulidae; genus Fundulus; species Fundulus heteroclitus. Next base: position 9,547,229 of record NC_046375.1, read on the forward strand.
GACAACTACATACTTGCAAAGTTTTATTAACATCTCAAAATTAAGCTAAGAATCTACTTTTGGGAACACAACCATAGGAAGCAGGCATGCTAACTGCGCTAATCATGCTAGTTGTTAACAGAAAAAATGCCAACGATAAGTGCGTTTAAAATGTCCACTTTGTAATAATCAGTTTTACAGCACAAGCACAAGACCAAACGAACAAGTGTTGCATCTACAAATATAAGTTTAAGTTTTGAGCCTTAAGGTGTTGGAGTTCTGTGCTCCATGTGGGCGAGCCTCAGTAACCTTTCCCTGTCTTACCTCAGTGACCTTTGAATTCTGCTTAAATCTGAACGACTTACCCTGCAAATCTCACTGGGAGACTAAGAATTGCCCATAGCAAAGAGGTTCCCATAAATCTCTCAATACAGAACCAGTCCAGGCAATAACGCGGACATCAGAAGGAAGATAAAAGCACAGGTGTTCTAAGAGAGGACGGAAGAAGTCTCTTTAAACTACAATTGTGTTAAAATACAAAGAATTGGCTGAAGAGGAAAGGAAATGCTATTAGATCAACTAAAAGAGAAGAAAAACCAAAGAAAGTAGTAGGCGGCTGTAGTACATAAAACTTGATTGTTTGGCTCCCAATGAGTATTAGAGTTCGTTAACAATTAAAACTACAATAAAATAAAACATGAACACGTAATGACGGTTGTATCAGAAATGGAGATGTTCACTGATGTTGGGTCAGGCAAGAGGTGCGTAAGTGCCCCAGTAAACCCTACATATACGTAAATTGATGCACGTTGGTGTTAAAAGAACTCTCAGTATAGTCATCTTAAAATATTTTCATAAAGAAATAACTTTTCTCGAAAAGAACAGGAGAAGTGTCAAGAGGAAAGTTAGAGGATGGAAGGAAAAAGAAAACACCTCTTAAGGAGAACTGAAGCCTTGAGGAATGCATGCTGGGCTTCAAAAACAGAGAACAGAGAAGGAAAGGATAAAAATGAAATGAAGGGTAGAGAAAAAAAAGGGAGGGGGGGCAGAAAGGACTTTGCTTTCTGTGAGAGAACCAGACATAAGCTCAGTACAGTGCCAGGTGCCATTCAGACTACACAAAATGAATTAAGCCATTTGACTAAAAACAGCGAAAAGGGGTGTTAGAGGGGGCAAGTGTGTGTGTGATGGTCCAGCTCTGCTGTTTTTTCTGTTTTCAAAACTGATCCATAGGTCTTATCTGAAGGCTGGACCCAAATCCAGATTGATTATCACAGCGTTGTGAAACACAGAGTCACAGAGAAAGAGCTACAAGAAGTGAGACAAAGAAAAAACAAAAAGACAGAGAAACTCGTTCAGTTTGCCTACAAATCGGTTTTTGCCGCCATTCCCAATCTCTACCTCCTACATCTACAAAGAGAATGCAGAGCGCTAATCTGGAATAACAAACAGAGGCACACTAACGTCCTGTGTCTGTGCTGTAAAACTCCAGCAACGCAAATCCTCCCCCTTCCTCCCCTGCTAACACAAACCACACACTAATTCATAAATTACAAACAAAGAGTCCCTTGTGGTTTGGGAGGGTCCGGGCCGACACTGCAAACTGGCACTAAGGGGGAACGGCCGCGCATCAATTAGAGGCAAACCTGGCTGGCAGGGAGGGGTAGGTGTGGGTGCAGGCTCAGAAGGTTGCAGGCTCCCATACCATCTACCATACGTTTAGGTTTGCGCGTAGCATGCAATAAAATCGGCAGACCATTTGGAAGCAATCTAAACAATCTAAACTTTCTCCAGTACTGGCAAGCCGATGTTTTGCGCTTAAGCCAAGGCCGCTTCACACTTTAGGGGTGGGACGAAGAAATGCTGCGTCTAAAACAATTTAGATAGTGCCTTTAAACACTAATATCGCACATGTTCATACAGATGGAGGCAATTCAAGACTCAGCTCACACCTGGCACTAAAATCCATTCCAGATGGCGCTAAACACAGGTATGAATGCACTCAAAATGTTTCAAGGATGGATTACCTTCAGAAATTGAGTTCCCTTTCATCTACATTGCATTGTTAGGCTGAACAGAAACCAATCCTATGTAAAAAAAAATGTATTTCTGCCCAAAATTTGTGTCAAGAATAAGACATGAGAACTCCCAAACCAGGGTAGCAAGAACAGAATTCAGCTCTTGGACTGGGAACATCTCTTCTCAAAGTGTACATGGAAGCCTTAAGTCACCCCTAGAAGTATTTCCTTTCTAACTTCAAAATAAGAGTGTCAAAAAAAACCTCAAACATAAATACTGCCTCATAATATCAGGGCCCATAAAAAAATAGTCTAGGTAACCAGAAAAACTCCCAGGCTAGGGAGCGCTTCAAATGTCTCTTTTTACTTTTACAGGACATATCGTAGTATGTAAATATTGCAAGAACTGATTTAATGAGAGTTAGTATAGCTAGTTAGTATGAATCGAAGTACACATTTTTTTTGGCATTATAAGGTCGGACAAATGAGCACAGCAAAAAAACAAATCAAACAAAATGACAAAAGTATGGATTTTTTTGTAGCTGAAGCAGAACATGAGAAAAATGCTTGTTTGCCTTTTTGCCCAAAGAGTCAGTTCATAAGAAACCAGATCAGTCCTATTCCAGTATTTATGGATAGATTTCAACCAGGATGGAGGACAGTTGTTACCAATGGTCTTGGGAGCAGTGCTAAAGGAAATAAAACATTTATAGACTATATGCAGAAAACCCAAACCAAGTGGTATATTTGTAAAATCAGACATGCATGCAACAGCAAGGATCTGGAGTTTAATTATCATTAACGACTCTGTTGGTTACAATTTTGATCAATTTATCATAGCTCTGTTAAAAAATAAGTACAATTGTTTTTTTTTTTGTTTTTTTTTTTTTTACTAAGGAACAGATCATTAATTGTTTTACATATTTAAGGCACATACAATAAATAAATTGTAACATACTTTTGCCTTAGACCCTTTGGGCTGTAATCCCTGTAAAAAAAAAATGGCACAATTAACTCTAAGTATTATTTATCTAATTATTTAGACTTCAAAACCAAAATCCTGAATTTCTTATACTAATTATTCAGCCAACAAAGAGCATAACTATGTTAGTAAAACAGGTCAATAAATACATATCTGCACATGTATTAATTGAACAATTCACAGAAAAACTTTAATATCTGTGTATTTTTCCAATTTTGACATTTTAGCTTCACAAACAATATGGTTCCCTACTTTTCTTCCGCTTTACCATCACATGTTTTTCCTGTTTTTGTTTTTTCTGCTTCATAAGCTTTTAAAGACTGGAGAGCTTCAACTTACAAGATGTGCGTCTTGGTCTGATTTAGTTTTAAACAGAAAATTACCGATTGATTAGCACAACAACAATCAGCAAACTAGTTTAGATAATAACTGGATGAACATCTTGAATAGCTTTTCTTTCCACAATAAAGTACTTTAATAGAGTTTCAACGGCACATTTTCAGTGACTATGTAAAGTTTAAGTCAGCGATTGGCCTTTGCTGAGAAAATCTCACCACCTCTCCTACTTTTACTATATTCTGCATTCTGCGGTTGAGTTAAACACCAGCCAAATCAGCGCATTCACCATCCATGGTCAATCTAAAACATGTAAGCAAACACAGGAGTTATCAAAGTAACAGTAGAGTCAGAGTTTATGTCACGTTCAGGTTTGCATGCCTGCAAATTGCTCCTCAGTGCCTGGTTCGCATGAGTGCAAAACGTTCACATCTCAAGCTCCTCATATTCAACAGAAAAAAAAAATAAGACACAATAGTAAGATTAACAGAGACATTTCCTTTTGAAGTTAATTCAGCCCTATAGGAATTTTTTTATCTTTAAAGATCCCACAAGTTTAAAGTTCTTAGGATGGAAATATGTGAGCCAGTCTCAGCCCCAAACTTTAGCAGCTTCAGCTCAGAGGAAGACAGACAGAAATAGAGAAATTCAAGAGCGTGTTCAGGCAGAAGCGAAGGGGACACTTACATACACATTGCTGAATGAAAAAAAAACGTCCACGGTTAACTTCTTTCTGTTTAAGCAAGCATACGAATCTGTCCGGCGTGTCAAAGACCCCCTCTTCTGTCCCGCCACGAGCGCTGGAGCTATCTTGGTCGTAAAAACAAATGCTCACGTGAATAGTCCACTGTGGGTCTGAGCAGAATCAGAGAGAGTGGCCCAAAAAAGGAAGCACAAGGAAGGAGGGAGGGAGGATAACAAAGAATAGCCCCTTTAAGAAGGTATGGTCCTTCATGGTGACTCCCCTTTTTTTTAGCCAAATAAAGTACACGGGGAGTTACCTCTTTCTTTGCCCCTCTGAACCGGAGAATGAGGATTCTTCTCTTTTAAGCTCTGCCTTCCTTCCTACTCTCAGTGAGAGCGAAAGTTAAACCTGGCTTTACACAACTGGAATGTGACAGCAGGACAGAGAGAGAGCGAGCGCGAGAGAATGAGCTGGAGAGGGAGGGTAGAGAAAGGGAGATGTGGGACATGTGTAGTGTCCACCTCCACTGCTGTGTGTGAGTGAGCAGTCAAACAGAATTTCAAAGGGGAGGGACGGAGCGAGCCATAGACGACGAGGAGGAGTGGACGGGGGGGGGGGGGGGCGTGAGTGTGAGAGAGTGAGTGCGAGACAGGCGGAGACGGAGAGCAAAGACAAATGTCAGAGTGTAGCGCCGGGAAATTACTTGAGAATTTCATTCAACTAATCCTGGAAATCTGGAAACGGGACGCGAAAGAGCCGGAGCCGCGTGTAACTGAAGACAGTGGAATGCTGGAAATACGAAGATGAGACATTTCGTATACAGCATTTCTAACTTTTAGGAGAAAAGTGTTATCAGAACTGTAATAGGCAGAAGTTTGAGGGAAACATGACCTCTCAAAAAAATCTTGTTTTGAGAGGAAGCAATTTCCTTTGCAAACAGTTTTTTGAGTTTTAGAGCCAAAGAAGTAGTATGAAGCACAACAAAGTGTAGAGAATAAACATTGTTTGGCGGAGTAATGGATTAAAGAGAACTTTAAGTATGGAGACTCATTCCAATTTAAGAGTGATAGATTTTTATCCTTTAACCTCATCATGACAGAATAACTGTCTGTAATCTTTTTTTCAGCAGCACCCATGCTGCTTACCAGTGCAGCTAAGTTTTAAAAATCATTGTTTTTCGGCTATGTGCTTGTGCACAGCTTGCAAAACCTTGGCACGTCCATTTTATATCTAACAAATGTGGTAAAGGTGTTTTCCAACCTTAATGATGTTCATGGTGGCAGTAATGCAGTATGGGCACCTAAACATTCCTTAGTGGAACCTCAGTGACAGGGACAAGCTGAGTAAGTGAAACAGTAAATATTGTTACACGGTCTACCACTTTAACACACCTCTGAAAACAAAAACACAGGAGCAAAGAGTGAGCTTATTGAGCATTAATCCCGTATGAATTGAGCCAGTTATATATCTACAAATAAATGATAATGCTGCGACTGTTTTAGTGAATGGATAATCAGAACATCGTTGTAGCTCTCTTAAAATGCTTAGACCCGTGCTGCAGTAATCTCTGTCCTGCAGAAACCTTGTTTGGGTCTAAATATCTGTCACTTTCAAGAAACATTGGCAGAGACTGCAGTGTCCTGAATGCCACAGGTTGAGTGAATTAAGTGGAACACAATCACAGCACTTAAGCACACCATTCAATACTCCTGGAAGGTACTCTGTTGATTTACTGAACTCTGAATGATTTTATTATATTTTAAATATTGATAGATTTTACCTTGTAGATTTTAGCCTGCACTCTCAATCGGCAACTGCCTAATCTAAATCACTCGGGTCAGACTTGGGGACAAAAAAGCTTGGTCAAGACATCCCTTTTTATCACCATCGTGTTAATGTAATCCCTTACAATTAATGAAGCTTTGCTCACATTTTTCTCCAAAACTCTATTCGTGTATACAGCAATCCCTATACGCAAAATGAATATCAATAATGAACTACAAATAAAAACAACTTTGAGAGTTTTTTTTTCCCTACCTATTTTTTTTCACCAAAACTCAATTATAAAGGAGCAGGAACAAATAAAGACGAATTAGGACAAAGATATATCTAAACATACATCACAATATAATTGCATTTTAAGCTTGCTGGTGTAAATGGTCATCCCAAGCATATTTGGAAAATGACCTGTGAGAGGACAAAACCTACTTCTCTAGCATAAGGTAAATGGATGAGAGGTTTTGATTTTAAAACCTAAGGATGTTGTGACTATACACGAACAAGCCAGTGTTTGTCGCACTTCCCGATGCCACAGCAGAACCCCTGATTCTGTTTTTAACTCAGCTGTGCCACTAATCCATGCTAGATAAACACAGATAGACATTCTGCCAGCATACCTGCAAACAACCCACATTTCTATGTTTAGAATGAATGTTAAGTAAGAAAAGAACAGGTAAGCTAACCCAGAGCCAAAAGAGCAGGAAATAGCTGGGCTGTAATTATTGGGTGCTCCAAGTTGCACCTGGCTAATGGCTATCTTATCCAGTCGATTGTTTACGTCCACTCCCTTCAGTGTTATTATTTATCTCTTGTTAGATATGTAGGAAAGAGTTTAGAAGCGTTCTATATATACATAAATGCACTGCAAACACAAAAAGTACTCTGAACCCAAAATATAGGGTAACACGCCAAACACGTGGAATGGAAAAATGCTGCAAAAGAGAAATGCTGCAATCACAGAAATGACACACACAAAGTGCAAACCCCCACCAGCCGTAGGCCGCTGGGTCTGTGGGCGGATCTGATCTGATAATTTACAGTATATAGCATGTAGCACTGCTATGACAGCTCCTCTGGGAGACGTCTTCCTATTTGTCAAGATAAGCTTGCATCAGTAAATATAAAAAGTAGTGAAGATTTGAATGAAATGCCAGAACAAAACCCCCACAGAAAATCTATTTCTCTGCTCAGCACCTAAAAAAAATTATCTTGTCTCTTACAGCAGCCAAAATTTCAACAAATGACTCAGAACATGCCGGTCTCTGTTCCCCAGCCCGTCCCTCAGCGTGTTTTCACCAACTTAGCAAGCAGAAAAGTTAGTTTCCCATTATTATGGCTCACGCATGTACTGCTGTACCACCGCTCTTCCTACTACACGCGCCACCGATGTGTCCCTCTTTCAAACAATTCCTGAATACTCCTCCTATATATTTTCCAAAATGCTCTTAAGCCATAAGGTTTTCTACGTTTTGCCTAAATGTGTTTGTTTAATCTTTTCTTTTTTTTTCTTTTTTTTTTTTTTTTAGAAATTAGCAAATGAGTAAGCCCATGTAGGACGTTGTGAGCTTTGGTACATTAGCAAACATCTTAACGAGGACTAGGAAGCCAAAGCGGTTCCTAATGGTAGATAAATCTTTAACCTAATCACCAGCTTTGACAAGTCCCATCTCGCATGCTGAGTGGATGGTTTCCTTAGACTGTTTAAAGCCCCATATATGCACTGCTGAGAGAAAAGCTGAGCAGTGGAGGTAATTTGTGGAGGTTAACAAACTAAAAACTTTCATTACAGGCAACTTTAAAACACCAGATCTAAAAAGATCGCCTGTGCCTTTGTGCAAAAGTACAGCATAATTCCAGCAAGATTCCCAAATAATTTAATTTTGACTCCCAGCCCCCCAGACAGACCCCCCCCCCCCTCCAAACACACACAATATTGCCAACTCTCCCATAATCCCCCTCCTCCTCATCCACTGTAGGAAGAAAACTGAAACCAGCCACAGACTGGAAAACATTAGTCTGCTCCCTCGGTTTTCTGATTCAACATTCTCCGCATATAAACGAAAACAAGACGCACGAGTCACAGATCGGAAAAGATGGAGGTAGTATTTGGGAAAACAATGCGCAGTCGTTGTATTTGACAAGTTTGTTGGGTTCTTGTTCAGGTGTGCCTAGTTTTGCAGTTTGAAAAAGCGGGTTCCCATTTAGGAGGAAAAAAACAGAAGTCAATTTTCGCATGTGCTGAGTAATATATTTGTTTTTATGTGAAGCCACACACATGACTGCCTGAATGTTAAGGGGTTTTGTCTATTATGTTACCTGTCTAAAGAAGACAAATGCTTGACTGAGCTGAATGCGGAACATTCCTCCACTCTGGAAAGAGCTTCCTATGCAGAGCGCTGCAACGGCTATTTGGACATAAGTGGCTCTGACTCCCGTCTGCAGAACAATAGACTTTAGAAAGTTCACCAGTTGTAGCAGACATTATTGTTAACATGGAACCTGGCCTTTTTTTAATAGGGCCATAAAGACAGGAAGGATCACACAGAGAAGTCATTGCTTGAGTTAATTGGGATGACTAGGAGGGCAGAAGGAGGAGAATCCAGCAGCGCTAATTTCAGCAACATTTAAAGAATGCTACATTAACTAAATAAAACGGCAAAAAATGTAAATAAATAAAAACATAATGAAACAAAAATAATAATAATAATAAAGAAAGCTGTTTTAGTCCTGTTTCAAATATAAAAAAATGTTAAAATTTCTTAACAAGAAACGAAATAGCAACATTGCAAGTGATACATTATTTAATAATTCTAACCTGGAACAACATTAAACATTATTTCATATGAAACGCTAAACAAATGTCATGCATATACTTCCATTTCCTGTCTCGTTTACTGTTAGGACAATCGCTTTACACAAATTCATTCATCCAACATGACATTGTTGCAATACAAAACCCATGGTTTAACAGTAAAGCCAAGACAGTGCAACAATTTATAAATATTAAACATACAAAAACAAATAAGAGCAGAAAACTAAGTAATTTTTTTAGTCAGTTTTTACTTGTTTGTTTCAGTTTCAGCCATTGTCTCGCTTGTGTACTAAATTGAGTGTCAGACCTAATACTAAGAAGGATGACTGCCCAAGTATGGCTGTACAGTATGTTGCCCTATTCTGTAATTGTTTTTTGTTCCATCCCTAGTTCTAACTCTGTCATCTTGTTTATTTACCATCTGGCAGAGTATTTCTGAAGCCATGGCTTTTACACAGTTGAAAATGCATTTTTAGAAATGAGGAGTCTATAAAGCTGTCAACATTTTGTAAATTATATTGCTTGCTAATTCGGCAGGAATGTCATTTGACAGGTTTCTGATCTTACGCTAAGAGCATGGTTATACAGCCTAAGACCAAAGGGATGCTGCTGTAGCTTGACTGGCTTTGCTTCAAACTGTCATACAATATAACAAAGAAAATACCATGGCATGAATACTCTGTTGTACTGCTTTAATTAACTTAATTTAAAGTAAGAATTTTAACTCATTCATTTGATTTATCTCCATTCCTTTAACATTTAATTAATTTGTTTTCTTTGTAATCACAAAGGATATCCACATTGTAATTTTATAACTCCAAAGATTATTTGTAATTCACTATAACACACCTGCTACTTCCTCTGCTATCTGTTTTTGTTTTTGCTGACACACAAAATGGGGTAATTTATTTAACATCTGGCTATTTTCTAGCTTTTGGTAAACCATTAATATATAAACTAAAAAAATAAGGGGGATGAAATTAAGCAGTGAGGAGTTTCTAGTTGGCGAGTTTTTGAATAGAACCAAACAAAAGTGGGAGTTGTCTCACCATATGTTAGCCTTAGCGTTTGGACTGGAGTCTTTTAAAGAAAAACACAGCAAACATTGACTATGCTATGATCTTATTTAGCGTCCATTCAACATATGATAACGATACACTTTGTAGTATGTGCAAACAGAGCTGATGAGACTACTGAATGCCCCGGATGTAAATAAATGAGTCAGTCATACCAAGCTACTCTCTTAGCAGTCTTATCTTGTTGGTTTTCTCTCCTCAGTATAGCCCAAACTATATGTACAAAGCACAATCAAAGCGTCTGAATGACTCACAGTTCCGTCTTTACCTTGTAGATTTTTTGTTTGTTTTTTTTACATCTAAATCTCTGTGGTGATCTCCGGGGAATGCTTAAAGAACAGAACAGGAAATCTCCGCGTAGCTGGGTGCTGCCTTTACTAAATGTGTTTGTATGCTGATATTTGCGGCCGGAGATTTGTGCAAGCCTTGTTTTAAGCATTCTGGGATTGCCAGTTTTCTTGATTTCTTAGCACTCAGAAATAACCAGGTAACCAGATTTCACAAGAAAACTAATACTACGATCAGTGAGTGCTTGGGTGAGGACATCATATATTTTCCAGGCCCTCAAGATGCTGGCACGGACAGTTCTGACCCAATTAACAAGCAGCTAGCTCCAATTATCCTAATGCTAATTTATAGACTAATTCTGAGGAATGCAGAAGGCCGAGCTTTTAAGCTATTGCAAGGGAATCTTATGTCACCGCAAGTGTGCATTTTCTAACGCGTGACTGTTTGCTTGTTTTGCGCTTCAAATGAGAGGTCTGAGTGACAGTCACATGGGTTTAAATAGGAATGAGTTGAATACCACACGTAGCGGAAATGGCAGATCACTAAGAATAATTTAGATTTCACAACAAATACAGTGAGATATCTTGGTTCTGCGTTATATTTTACTTTTGAATTAGGTCAGCTGTCTGGAATGTGCAAAGATTAACGATAATTTATTTTTCAGAGCTCTTTGGCTGTATTCTGTAGCTTCACATTTTAAAGTCTTTAATTTCAGTTTTTTGTTAAGGTAAAAGCCCTTGGCTGAAGGAATGACTGTGTTTTATAGATGGGTGGTCATGTTATTTTAATAATCAATGTATCCTTGCACCATTGCCCTCTGAGTTGAAATCTAATTTAAATACCACATGCCTACAGATTCCCACCCCTAAAATGCACCACACACAGGGACTTGTCACACTGACAGCAACACTTCCTGGTATTAAAGTTGTCATCCATCGAAGAAAGGTGGCTATTTTCTGTATCTGTTGGGTGTTTAGGAAATAAGATCAGAGGAAGTATATATAAGTGTGTTGACGCTGTTCTCCCTGTGTATGTGTGGATCATCCAGATGTACTCTGGCTAACTCACGCAATCCTAAAATCTGACTGTAAGATTGGGTGGTTTCTCTAAATTGCCCCTGGGTATGAGTGTACATGGTTGTTTGTCCGGTGTGTCTGTGTTGCCCTGTGATGGTTGGCGAGTTGTCCAGGGCGTAACCTGCCTACGCCAGAGACACTCCCCCTCTTATAAATTCTCTGACACGCCACCCTCATTTGTTTTATAATGATATGATGTAAAGCAATATGTTATGATATCGTGCACATTGGGCTTTATGTGTGGATACTTCTGGCATCTAACCTATTACTGTCTTTCAGTGATGCAGAGAGAAAAGCTTTGAAACTTTTGGAGGTTTTACAAATTGTTATATATTATTAGAGACATTTTAGCTTTAAAGTTTACTTTTTTAATTAATCCAGACTTTAGAAATAAATACACTGGGGTTATGTTTTGTATTTATAGAGAAACTGGAAACTGCAGGTCAGAGCTTTGCATTTGCATCAGAAATCACAAAGTCTCCGACTGCGCGTTCCTGCAAAGACTATTTTTGCTGATAATAAACTTTGAATATACACTTTTAATTATTTGGCAGCAGGATTGGCTGAATTAACATACTTGCTTTACTATGCGACAGCGACTACTTTTAGATACAAAACACTGACTAAGCTCCTTCAAACTCTGATTAGTCAGGGACTTGGTGGTCAAACCCACTTTGTCCGCGTTAGAAAAGACAGAGACGAGAACACACACACATAATCATTAACACCTGTTGGTCATGATGCATTTCGATTATTTTCGACTCAAAGTTGAACAAGATATCTGGCAGGAGGAGCTGATAAAAATCAGAGGCAATAAAACACCTTTTTTTGGTTCAAGATTAGTTTATTTTTATTACTTTTAAACAGCCCCTCTCTCTCTAGGCTGAGATCACACTGACTAGGCATTCGACTTAATGAGAAACATATGACCGCATCACATACTGTATTGCTGAGCGTGTAAACATTAAAGACAGGGAGAACTATTAAGTTTGGTGTTACTGAATGGGTACAGTTCAGAGCCAACAAATACCAGATGGTGAAAGTAAAGGGATACAAGATGTTCGGCAGACATCAGCTGACTGAACATGCTGGAAAAGCATAAATCTTACAAATCAGTACATCACAGAAACTCACCTGACGTTCCTCAGCCTTATTCACAGATTATATATTGGGAGCCACTTTTTTTTGTTGAACTGCAGTAGACTATTGTGGCATTGTGTTAAAAAGACAACATATACAGTGCTGCCCCCCCGGTAAAGATATTCAGTTCAATTCAGAATTTGCCATTCAACTCAATGGGCTTTAAAAGGTAAACGCGATAAATTCCTATCCATCAATATATAATCAGGTTAAACAAAACAAACCAATCATGTAGAAAACTTCAAATGTGACTACATTTAAATCCTAGGTATATAATACAATGCATTCAAATTGAGCTTAGAATGGTCATTTTAGAAAGGTTGTCTGTCTAAAGAAGCCCTGCAAACAAAAGATGCATTAAAATGATCTAAAATAATTGTCTATTGCAATATTATGTAATGCAGAAAGATCTATGTTCTTTCTTAAATATATTTATTCACTGCAATAAATAAAATCCCACACTGAGAAAGAATTGTTTCTGACGCAATATACCGTTGCACAGCCTTCACAATCTAAATGTCAGTAGAGATTTTTCATGTAATTCATTCTGTACTTAAAAAAATATCCACGTGTCTACAAATGTTCAATTAATAATCCATGATGGACATAAATGTCCCTTTGCACAGAGGCCCTTTACTCTTAGACACTCTTTAAAATGGGTAAGACAGGAGAACATGCCTGCATGTAAAGCAAATGTGTTTTGATCTTGGTTACAGGAAAATATTGACTTACTAAAACTTGCCCATATATACTGCACAGTCAGAGCAATGGTTGCAGGATTCACAACAACTAGAAAAGTGACAGACAAGTTGGCACGACGACCCATGTTTATCATGCCACCACACACAGCGACGAGAGAGACAAGTAGGATAAAGAAAATGCAGTGTCAGCTTTGTGTTATGAGAACAGAGAACATTTAGAGGGTTGCTGCAGCTTCTGCACTGGGATTTAAACAATTTCTTTTTAAACTGTCAATATTGTCGCTATTTTTCTGTCTCCAGAACTTAGGTTACTAAACTGATCATGCAACAAAATGTTTGTATCATGTCCTGGGCCGGTATAACATGTGAGTCTGTTCTGCTCCAGTTCCATTTCCAAGAAAGGCCAAAAACTGATTTAAAATCATGCTAAACTCTAGTTTAGAGATAAAGAACTGAAATTCCTCTTCTGACTGATAACTGTAAAGCACTGAGTCACATACCCATATGTGTGTGCAAGCATCCGTGTTTGTAGATACCTGAAAAAAAAAATCACTCGGTTCAGTGAATGCACCATCAAACACGTATGTGTTATGGGGATTGTGTTGACCAAGGTTCCAGCTATAGAATTAACCATAAGAGGGAATGATGGGTCCCAGCAGCAGCTACTGCCGGCTTGGCTGGACAGCAGCTTCATACAACCGGGCCAAAATAAACATCTTCCCCACAGTCTCCTCTGCTGACATGGAATGAATGTGCATAACTAGACGGAGCATCATTGGCCAATGTGCGTCTGTGTCTATGTTTCTTCTGCAAAACCATTTGTGACTGTTCAAACCCGCAAGTGTGTGAGTTACATCTTTATCTTCCTCTTTTCCCCTGTTACATATAAGTCAGCCCCAAAGCAGCCATATCTGAAAAAACCACAGGCTCCGACGCTGGGATCGTCTTCCGTTAAAAAACACAGGCAGGGTCGATCATTCTGCCACTCACTGAATTATATTCACAGACAAAAGGAACACTTAGAAGCATGAAGGAGAAATGTAATTTAAAGAGGCCTAGTCACGTACCATGACTTCACAAATTATTACGCTAGTAGCTAACTCTGGTTACATACAAAAATATTCCGACTAAATGCACCCTGTTGGCTTATTATATTTTATTTCTGTGTTTTACACTTCATTGTTGGTCTCTTTGTTAGTAAACGAAGTGCTTTTGTGTATATTTGCCATAACAATACAACATGGCTGGAAGTTCGATATTCCCTATGTGTGTATTGAGTAAACAAGGAGAAGCGATGGAGCCTAGACATATATACAACGTTCTAATGGCATTATAATGAATAAATACAATAATAAGTAAATTTTTATTCTTACCTGTGAAAGATAATGCCAATAGATCTGGTTTGTACTGGAAATCGACTGGTACAATTCCACGTGAACACATGAAAGAGGCATCTTCTCAGGGGAATGCCACCTCCAATATGACGGTGATGGCGATGTGTGATTCAGAGCTCAACTAGGCGTCTATGTGTGTATGTCTGTGATGGAGCAGAGCGAGTCAGCAACATCCCGCGGAGATGCGAAAATAAAGAGGTTAAATAACCCTAACCCGGTAGATCAAGTTGGTCTTCGACCACGCCGAGCTGTCACTTTAATGCGAGGCATCAGAGGACGGTCTACTGGCTCTTCCAGTAGCTCAGTCAATTGTTGCCATCTTGCTTTTTCATAAGTCTGCGGTACTGCCGGCAGACGGCACAACAATGTTTATGTCTGCTGGTCTCGCTTGGTGCAAACTTCTTTTCAGGCTCGAAAAGGACTAAGTGAACTCTATCAGGATGAACGCTTGGTGTATATTGTTTTATTTTTAGGATGAATAAAACATTTTTTGTGTTTTCTCTTTATGGTCAAAATATGTGACTAGGCCCCTTTAATTTAAGTTTTAAAAATCTATAGCTACCTTGAACAGGTTTTTTACAGTTTCCATAAACAGTTCTACTATGACTTACTCGCTTTTGTCTCTCCAAGATTATTCCAGTGTTACTGAGATATGGACCCTGCTTGTTAGTGCATATAGTTACAAGATGAACAGATACCTGCGCAGAAATACGAAAGCCTGAAGCCAAAACAGTTTGGTTAGCTGTATTTGCACAAACAAAAAATCCTTACCGCTGGATTGTTTAAATTAAATACCAATTGTCAAAGGACAATGTAAATTTTGCTGTTTTTTTGCATGCATAAAGCATAGCCCTGCTGACTATTAGCGAGACTGCTTTTTTTAAAATCCATCCGGATTGGCTTTACTTTACAGACAGTGAAGCACACCAAACACAAAATGAAATTTGTAGATGGCTGTTGATATTATGTCAGGGATGACACAATGGGTTTTATGAATAATAATGGTAGTAATTCTTATACAGATTTGACAGGCAGGCTGAGAAATGGACATTGGAGCCCCTGGCCAGGTGGTGTACCAAATGTACTACGAAGCAAAAAGTTGCATCTTCAATGGAAATTAGAGCAAACCTGCCACTGTACACAGGGTTGTATGAAATAACTGTATACATGTTGCCTTTATACAGATAATTTACATCCCCTGAATTATTTACAGACAGTAGGTCACCAGCATGCACACCTGTAGGTAAAACAAGGCTGTAATTTGATTTGTGACAAGCACCACAGCAACCTTGCCTGTTCTGTAATCCCGCTGTACAAGCTAGCAGTGCTGGTAGCTCACATAGTTTCATGCAGAGGATAAAATACAGACCCTGCAGAATGGCCAATGTGGTAAAAGCTGAGAAAAAAAACAATCAAACTCCCACACGACGTAACTTTTCCCGAGTAACACATCTGCCAGGCAAGCTTAATAGGTCCTCAACATACTGTCACTTTCCAAATATGATAGATGTTCTTAAAAAGTGCTTATTAGAAGAGACGACTTAATTTATTCCAAATGCAGACATTTTTATGTGTTTTCACTTTTTGACTTTCACCCACTTTTATTTGTTTTATGCTTAAAGACGTATGTGGGTTATAAGCTATAAGTTTGTGATGCCTTTATATACAAAATATGGTTAAGACCTGCAAAATTTAAAACCCCTCCAACAGCATTGTGAATAGCAGCATACCTAAGATCTAGAGAGCAGCAAATTAACATCATGGATCTTTGACTGAAAGCTCCACAGAGACCACTAAACCCTTATTTCTGTCAAAGTACTTTTTTCATTTGATATATTTGATATAGTCCAACAGAAACGTCGTAGGGGGATCTGTTGGGGGCTAAAGTTGAAGCAGTAGCGCAGGTTTTGTGCATGGGGCAAATATATTATAGTACAATTATATTTGGCATTTGTTTAAGATCTTATTTCCATTCTGAGGTTACACACTCAAGGCTGGAGATGACTGGGCAATGTAGCATCCTACAACGGCCCCAAATTGCAAGAAAACCAGCAGAACGCTACAATTAATGAATTTCCTTCTCTGCAACTGGATCGGTTTATTTCAGATTCCCTTAACTACCCTCAAAAGTCTGTGGTGTACGGTTCGAAACAGGCTGTGATGGTTTTGATCTATTATTCCACATAGGAAAGACCTGATGTAAAGCCTTGGAGGGTAGTTTGGAAAAATCTTCCCCTTCATTTTGATATAAGGTTCAAGACTTTAATACCTCTTAGGGGAGAAAAAGAGGAAATGTGCTCGGGATAGGTTTTTTTTTTTTTTACTTCTTGTTTTGGAGTTAATAGGATTAGAATGACTCTTCAGAAATCATGTTTGGTTCAATTTACTTTCAATTTATAGGGATTTTATGTAGCACAGAGTCGCCATTGGGGTTCACTTTACACAGCAGGAATGGCATCAGATACAAAATGATTTTGTGGAGATCTTCAAGTAAATAAATAAATACCATGCCATGCAATTTTTTTTTACAGCCCTTAAACACGTTCTTTACATTTCATTACAGTACAATCACTAAATTAAACTGATTCCGTTATACTTTTATGTTACAGACTAACAAAAAGCAGAGCATAATTATCAATAGGAGAGAAAATGATACACAATTTTAGCCAAAGTTGAGGTTTTTGGCCAATGCAGTATATAACTAACACTGCAAATCCCACTGAATGGGGCAAAATGTGAAAAGGTTTAAGCAGAGATGAATACATTTGCAAGGCATTCTATGACCCAAATATTAACATGACCCAATATATACCTTTTTGCAGTATAAATCCTTTCCCAGATCCTTATGTGTAAATTTGTGGATTTTACTTACTGTTCAAATATGTAGTTAAAAAAAATAATACTCTTTTCTTTGTGTTTGAAACAACAGCTTGAGTTAGTTGTCAGATTGGATCAAATCTGGCACAAAGTTAAACAAAGAATTTTCTTCTCAGTAGAATATATATGATGGAGACTTTGAAGAAAAGTAATCATAGGAAGAAAGAAACTTCAAAAGGTTGCTTTCTGAAAAAAAAAATACCCCACAGAAGATTCATTAATCAGTCTAAGGTAGCTACATTGAAAGCAAATATTTACGTTTTCATTATGAATAATTTTCAGGGTTAGAAATTTGTTTTCAACTTCATTCTCATCAATTATATGGAGTTACATTTTCTTTCTACTTATGGATCTCTGTAGCAGTACTTTGACAAACAAATCATAGGGACTTCCTCCTAAGGGAGAGAATGTAAATGAAGCCTGGCAGCGGCGGCTGTGCAAAGTGTTTGTAATCTAAAGGGAGACTGATGGAGAGTTCCAGGTCATTTGCATCTGTGTTATTTCTAAGGAGCAAGCCCATCCCTTGGGCTAAGTGACAAAGAAGCTGGAGCTGCGAAGGTTCATAAATCATAGGCAGGTCTGGGCTGATAATGAGTCTTCAATGTAAATCAAAATAATACTTGCCCCTATTTCTTACAGAAATACATGATTTTCCAAAAGTTTTCACACCCCTTCACCTTTGGCACATTTTATCTCGTCATAAAAAAAAGACAATCAATTAATTTTGTTGAAAATGTATGTGATAATCATGAAAGTCATTGCAGTAAAGACAGAGAATATTCTGGGGCATTATTGTTCCAGCTTTGCACATCTATAGATAGAAGGTTTTGTAAAATGCCTCAAATTTCAGTCAGATTGAATGGAGAGCATCCGTTTTCAAATCTTGCCACAGCTTCTCAATGGAATTAAGGTCTGGACTTTGACTGGGCCTTCCTAACGCAGGCACATGCTTGGGTAGGGTTTGGCTTAACAATTGCGTTGTGTTGCTTGCTATATATTTAAGGACGCAAAGGACTGCCTGTATTTAGCTTCATCCATCTTCCCATCAACTCTGACCAGCTTTCCTGTGTCTGAAGAACAGCATCTCCACAGCATGATGCTGCCACCACCATGGTTTGTTTAGGGTGATGTTCAATGTTCTTCCACACATAACATTTTGCATGTTGGCCAAAATGTTCAGTTATGGCATCATCTGACAAAAGCACATTCTATAAAATGTTTCCCATATCCCACATGTGACAGATATCCCCAGCCTGTCTGGTGTGTTCTGTGGTCTTTATGTTGATGTTTGTTCTCTAATATGCTAATACTCTAATAAAAAGGGTCATAAGCTGGTTATTTGCACAGGGTTTTACTTACAGGTGACAAAGTAAAGAAGATTGAGCAGAAATGTATACCATGGTGTTTGGATATTATTATTTTTTTTATTGAAAACCATGTATCCTTTTACATCTACTTCATAATTATGCATTAGTTTGTGTTGGTATATCACAAAATATTTTAATTAAATTCATTGACGTTTGATTGTAATAGGAGAAAATGTTAAAAAAATATTTAGGACTATGACTATTATTTGAAATAACTACATGTATGCAACTATCTACACTCACTGAATACTTTACGGTTGTTTGCTGACTTCCTGGCAGGCTTCAAAAATTCCTAAGATGACAGACACATTGGTCTGGGAGGTCTCAAGATTGACAGTTGTAGTGTGGTTTGTGCCATCTTTTTGGTGCTGTGTAAACTTTTGAGTAAAAAGAAAATCTTAAACACAAAGATCATTTTTTTTAATTTTTTTTTTTTACATCAATTAAGTTCATCGAGATTATCCATAAATGCAAACCTTCCACTCTCAATCACCTTATTTAGGGAACCAAACGGAAAGACAGAAACATAAATGCATAGATGTAAACGCTGCAAACCAGGAATGGACAGCCAGTCTCGATGCGCTGCCCCTACCCTCAACCACGAATGAAAGAGGATCCCCCTTAATTACCGCTGTGTCTGAGCCCAGAGCCACCAATGACTTCATATAGACGGCAGACTC
The DNA here is from genome assembly GCF_011125445.2 of Fundulus heteroclitus. Lineage (NCBI taxonomy): Eukaryota > Metazoa > Chordata > Actinopteri > Cyprinodontiformes > Fundulidae > Fundulus > Fundulus heteroclitus. The sequence goes on from NC_046375.1 coordinate 9,566,419, forward strand.
CCTCATATTCAAACATCTCCCTCTCCCACCGCAGACCCCCAGCCTACCCTCAACAATCTGGACTTTTAAAGAGCCAACAATCCTAACCGCTCCGATGGTGTTATGATAGCAAGCTAACGTTCCATGTCCTTCCTCTTTCTGCCCTGTCACTAATACATGTACACAGGCGCACATCTACAGACTTAACTTCAGCACTGGAGCTGTCAAGATTGACTGCTGAGGTATAAGGGAGGTCAGACGGGGATTCGGGCCAAACGACTGCGTAAACACAGCTGAACAGCCTGCGTATTTTTGTCTGCAGTGGGAGGTTGTCATCGAGACAAAGGCTGAATGGACTTTTTTGATTAATTGTTGATATTATTTGGAGATTAATGATGCATGCGAGAGGCTCCTGAAAACCAGGCAACAAGCAAAGCCAACGTCCAGCAGCAGAACTTCGGGACACGTCACGATGATTATGCTGAACGGATTAGGACTGCAGAAGAAAAGCAGAAAATGCAATCCACACAGACAAACTTGCAAACCAAATAAGTGCTTAAAAGGCTCCTTTTCTAGCCCAGAGGGATAGGTTATAGATGAAATAAAATGCAGTCCTTAAAATTAGAACTCAAAATGCCCATGACATGCCAAGCCTTGGAGCAGGATTCATCTAATTTGGGGTTTCTGAGGCTAATGTTCTTGCGGATTTGAAAAGCTCTACGTCATGGCACTGACTGATCGATTCATGGTGCTTGAGGCGCCTCTCTGTGTGTGTGTGTGTGTGTGTGTGTGTGTGTGTGTGTGTGTGTGTGTGTGTGTGTGTGTGTGTGTTTGTGTGTGACCTTTTGAGCATATCACCAAGTGTGTGGTTAATGAATTACAGCCTTGACAGCTCAGGATTAACCTGGGGGGTTATGGAAAGGCGGAAGACTTTATCTTAATGTCTCATGCATAGATGTAGTTAAAACAGGAGGAAGAGAAAAGGGAAAACTACTTCAACTCGGAGAAAAATGTCTCAAGCACAAACAAAAACGTCTGAAACTGCTCTCTTTAAAAAGTTTCATCTGAAACTGAAAAAAAAAACACATGATATTTAACTCTTTTTGGAGCCACCAAAAACATGATCAACATAACTATAATATTTTGGGGTGCATTTTGTGCCAAAAGACAAAAAAAAAAAAATCTATAACAAATAAATAAATAAATGTATAAGTGAGCAAGTATCGCCCCCTAGTGGCAGGGACATGAAGCCCTCTAAGTAAGCATGCTGTTTAACTTACCACATGTGTAGATGACACTGAGGTACTTCCTGGTGCCGGCGTAGCATGGATCACCAAATTCTCTGGTGGAGGCTTTGACCCGACAGCTCTTCTTTCCCTGGCAATGGGCTGTGAGAACCTGAAGGGCCTTGGCTGACTGGCAATCTGAAAAAAAGGAGAGGGTATTTGGCTTTACACCAACCAGCCTGGTATAAAATATATAACGCGTGTGTTAAAACAAAACCAAAATCAGCTTTTTATGACTGATTCATTGCTTCCACTGAAGTCAAAAACAACAAAAACCATGATACAAAATGTAAAAAAAAAAAATGTTTTTTAAAGTTGTGAAGAAACATAAATCACAAAAGATTTGCAGAACAAAGTTCTAGGAAACATGTTTTTATGTGCTGCACTTTTAGAGGATCAATGTCCGTTTCACACATTTTCAAAGGTATAATTTCAGTCAATCAACAGCTTCTTCTAACTCTATTGAACCATGTCAGGGTTAAACAGTTTTCTTTTTCTTCCTTATGCCAACAAAACATGTGTGTGAAACTATTCTGCAGATATTGTACATGATTCCATACTAACCAGTATCAAATTAAATATATAATCTATGTGGGACAATTTAGATGGACCTCTGAAATGAAGGATTATACTAGTTGTACATGTTAAACAGGTTAGTAATAATCATTGAACTAGAAAATAAAAAGCAACAACAAACCTTATGTGGCATTTACAAACATAGGAAGATTCTAAATAAACTATAAGGTAATATTTTATGCTCATAAATCCCATCCTATTTTTTTAATTCATAAAAGGAAACAATGTTTAGATAAATGAATGCACATACCTGAAAAATAACTTAAAAAAACACATAAGTAAATAAATACTAGTTTTGAAACAGTTTTTGAAGCAGTTTTTGTAACAGTTCTATACAGTATTATCTCATTTGATCTAATTTTACTCTTGTATGTTAATCTTACTTAAAAAGAATATATATCCAAGTAAATACAGGTATCTTGATATATTAGAACAATATAGAAAATATTTTATTTAAAAAAAAAGCAATACTTATATAGATTTTATTAAAGAAGGGTATATTTGAAGTGTTTAATTTTCATATATGTTGATGGTTATTCTTTACAGCTACGAAATTCAGTTTCTTCTAAACATTTTATAAAACATAAGCCCAGTTTATCAAGAAGGGAGGATATTTAATACAGAATTTTATTATTTCCTCCCAAATCATGGGTTGAAGTGGGGTTGTAGGGGTTAGTTTGACAGTTGTCCAGCAAAGAGCCTCAACACGGTAAGCCACTAAAGGTCTTTGCTAAGGAGGCGGGCTGTTCACAGAGATCTGTATCCAGGCCTATTACAGAAAATCAGGTGGAAACAAAAAGTAAGGTTGAAAAAGTTGAAAGTGTATTTGTGAGTTTTGGAGGGGATTACTATTTGGAATCAGTGTTTTAAGACCGAATAAACATTCCTTCTTTTAAGGCACAACAGAACTAGAGACATCAGAAATGTATTACCTCAATATATGAAAAAAAAAAAAGGAACTGGACTGTTGTGCAATGGTTGTAATAAGTTGTAATTACAGTAAATTTTACACTTCATTCAGAAATTAAAATTTATTGATCCCAAAGTCTGGAATAGTGGCGAGGGTCAGAGTCTTATTGAAATCCAATAGTACGTTTCCACAGTCAGTGATGATTTGGTGAGTCATGTCATCTGCTATTGTTGATCTATTGTCCAAAGTCGGCACAGCTATCTACCAGGAAATGTTAGAGTACATCATTCTTTCCAGTAGTATTTGACACCTGCCCACACTGCTAAAAGTACCAATACCTATTTCAATAAATATTTTGTCACCATGTTTGAATAGTCAGCAAAATGTCTTGACTCTAGAATCTATGAAATATTGTCAGGAACGAGATGAGAGACAGCAGACTCAATGTTGTCTTTGTGCCATGCTGTACTGATCCAGTATTTCATGCAAAATGAACGCTTAAAGTGATCTACAATGTGTGTAACAAATCTATGTATCATGATTTTTACTTTTTTTGCTTTGAGCTGAAATACATGTTCAACAGTATTGTCATTTACTGAGCTGTAACTGTATGAAATACAGAACAATTCAATTTAATAACAATAAGCTTTAGATAACAATTTGCAAGATTTTAACTTAAGCTAAAACCTTAAATTCATTCAGGTAATTCTTCACTTTTTTGTTCTTAATGCAGTTATTAAGTTATGTACTTTTAACTCATATTCATATTGTTGGAAATGGCTTGCAAAAAAAAAAAAAAAATAATGGGGAAAAAAATAAAACATTCACTCGCCTTCCACATTCATGTCTCCACTAGATCTTAGCACTTCAACTACAATGTATTTGAGTATAAACAAACACACTCAAACCCTTTCCACACTCTCTCAGCTCTCACGGTGTTGATGTGTGTCCACATCAGAAAGCTTCCGGAGGCCATACATTATCCAGAGGACACATGATCCAACATTTTTGTGTGTGTTTGTGTGTGGAGACCAGGCTGAGAAATAGATAAATGAGCCTCAAATACGTCATCACTGATCACCTGCCATATTCTCCTGGACCTCAGATCTACAGGTCTCAGCCGGGGAGCATGGCTGCATAGCTTAGGTTATTATGAGCATGACATCTGCTCGCCTTGAAGAATTTCAAATGTTAATCTATCTGGTATAATGCTGGAAAATTTGTGAAAGACATGTACTTTTTTAACCAACTGTGACTTACTAAAAAAAATAAAAAATCTAATCCAAAATAATCTAATCTCAGTGGATTTTTGTATTGATCGTTTCTTAATACAAACTGCAGAGAAATTACACACAAGTGCCAAATGAGAACAAATAAGGTCAGAAGAACCTCTTGCTGTGTGTCTTATGGGAATGTGAATGGGTCCCGGTTTCGCCTGGATGCCTCTCAGGACTCCACGGTCGATCTAAACCCCTTAAAACAACACAAGGAAATGAGCCTTTGAAAGTGGACACTAGGCTGTCCAACCGTCTCCCTGGTGGGCCTCAAAAAGAGGAGGGGGAAAAAAAGCCATAGGTAAAGAGAAAATACTCGTTAAGACTTAGCTCACACATCAACAGGCCACAACAAATTACGGTTAGGGTCAGAGGTTAAATGTCACAGCCGGGAAGACTGCGAGGCCCATCTAGTAGATATGTGTAGTGTCAATATAGGGAGTTATTTTTATTAGTCTCTAACTATGCTGTCCTGATTTATAATGAAGAAAGAGCACCTTTTAAACCACTTTAAGGGAAGTTAGAAATTGGTATAATAAACTTTTACAATATCAGGTCAGAGTTTGTGCATTAAGTTCAACAAGCTGCCATCCTGTGGGAACTAGTAAGAAAAAGCAGACAAGAAGCCGTACACCTCAAAGGTTACACAGTTCCCATTGTTGCCTCAAGCACAGGGACTGATATGGTAATTTCCATTGCCAAATCCATCAATGAAAAACTTCTGAAAGACTGTTGAAGGAGAAGAAATGTGGAAAAGCAGAGACAAATTTAACAGTCGCCCTAAGTTGTTTTTGGGATTTTAGTTAATTGTTATGGAATTCCTTTGAAAATAGCCCAGAATAATAATGAATGTGTTTAATTTTTGCAGTGACAAATATACATACTGATCAAATTTAGTTATTTGTGCTTGATTCTAAGCAATTATTCAACACTTCCATCAAACCGCCTTCTTTTCCTTAGCCAATAAACACACTAAAAAGATCTAAAGCGTACCATGAACTTTTCTTTGGCATCACATGTTTAGATGCATCCTGAGGACAGGACGCAATTGGCAACACTATAGAGACAAACTGAGGAATCATCAGTCATATTATGAATATCACTGGATGACTGTATTTTTGAAGATACAGGAAAAAGTGATGAAAAGTCTGTGTTTAGGTCTAATATTGTCTAGAAATAATGAAAAATATGTTTGGCCTCGTATAAACTAACTTGTTCATTTTGATTGAAAATACATTTTTCACTCACTTGAAATCCATTGAAACTTTGTGCTACGACAAAAAGTTAATAGATGTGAGAAAAAGATATCAAGTCATGGTTTAATTGCTGTGTTTTAATTGCTAATTGCTAACTATCATTAAATCTATAGCTGGTAATCCTGTTAAGAAACACTCTTTTGTTATACTGGGTAAAATGGTCCTTCCATCCTGAAAGTAGTCAATACATTAAGTATTCAGGATAAGGTTAAAAAAAATCGATCTCTGTGGGAGCGGCAGTTCTGTAAAAACTCTGACCAATCACTAATCTTCGCAAAATAGAGCAGTGATTGGTCAGACTTCTGATAGTTCTGTGGTACTGCTGGCCAGCAGATGGCACAACAAATGTTTATGTTTATATATAGTTATTGCGGCAAGTGCAAAGTTATTTTCATGCTCAAAAAGCACTGAGTAAACACTATTAGGATGAACACTTGGCGTATATTGTTTTATTTGAAGATGAATATATGTTATTTTCTTTTTATGGTCAAAATACGTGACTAGGCCCCTTTGATGACTACTTGGCTGGGATTGGGGATCCATTCCAGTAAACCCCAAAACACATTAGGGCGAAGACTAGTTCCCCTCATAGATCCAGACCCCTGGTAAAATCAGAGCAATGTTGTGTATTATGTTAGTGCCAGGAGGACTGTGACCAGTCATACACCAGGGAACAAAAGCAGCCCCCGGCCAAAACGATGACCCAGCACAGAAGGAGCAACATCATCAGGCTATGGTTCGGCAGTTTAAACTCATCTGCAGGCCAGCGGTCACTCTTTCAGGGATGAAGATGTTCTCATCCTGGATAATGAGGAATGTTGGTCTGAGAGAGAAGTAAAGGAAGCCATTTTTGTAAAGAGAAACCACCAGTCCTTAAACAGAGGAGAACAGTGGAGGACTCCAGGTCCAATTGTCCCCCTCTTACAATGCTGTTATTTCTCAGTATGACCCAGTGTGCATGACTTTGATTATCACCGTTAAACTTGTAGATCCACTATGTGAAGGCACTGCTTATAAGGCAGACCTCTTCAGTCTGTATCTCTTCAGACTCAAAAAGTCTCTTGGAGAGGAGACGAAACGAAACAAAGAAGAGTCCGTCCAGAGGACCTTCTCAAAAATATTTTTTTATTTTTCTATCTCGATCATTGAGAGGCATCAGGACTTCTCTCAATGGTCCATGTATAGTTGGGGCTCACCAGCATACGCATGAATACCACTGAGGTTTTGAATGCTTATGAGAAAGTCGACATAAGAGACTGACATCAAGTGAAATTGAACTTTTGAGAGAATCATGGTGCAGTGTGGTTGCATTTCACCACTTCCCTGTCTCCAAAACTAGCATACCTATGGGTTTGCACAAGGGACCGCACATTCTGACATTAATTTTTTTCAATAGGTAACGGCCTTTTGGTGGAAAATGACATACACAAGATTTAGTCTCTGTTTATAAAGTCCACAGTGCCTTGTTAATGGGGGTGAGAACAGGAAATTAGACCTAACTATAAACATAAAGTGTATGCTGCTATTTTTGTCTAACTTTAATAACATGGCTATGGTGACCTCCACCTTTTGAGATGTGCTTTAATTTTCTCTCCTTCTTTCATATTCCCCCTGAAGGGCTTATTTAAGCAGGTATGCTACATTGAAAAACATCCTCCCTGATGAGAGAGTCCCCTCTGACTGACAGCTCCCCATTAGCTGAAGCTTTGATTTCCCTGCTGATTAGTCAGGCACAGGGCTCAGTCAACACTGGTGGGGCTCAGAAAGTGAAAAGACATTGTTGTACAAGAGCCAAGCTAGGTCCACTTTATTTATAAGCATTCTAAAAAAAAAATCACCTGACCAAAGTGCTGTTATGGGTTTTCAAGCAACTCAGGTAGATAAAATGAGCTCTCTCATGCTAGGTCAAAAGCCAATGAAATCGAATGGGTTTTCAGAGCACATTTTAAAACACAAAATATAGAGGCTTGTCTGATGTGCATTGGCAGTGAATCAAAAGCCTTAGAGCTGCCACAGTAAAGGCAGCTAAAGGCATCTGTCACCTATGATTCTCTGTTGTACCAAGAGCACATTCAGGAGAATATGGTCTGATGACCTAAGTCAACAGTATGGGCAATGTAATTGTAAACGCTCAGAGAGGTGGGGAAGGGCAAGACCATTCAATGATTTAAAAACAAATAAAATAATCTTTAAAAGAACCCTAAAACATACAGGCATGGCAGTGAAGTTAAAACATAGGTTCTGTGCTAGTTTCTGTGTACGACTTAAAGCTATAGTTGGTAATCCTGTTCAGGATTCAACACTTCCGGAGGATGGAGAAACACATGTGGTCTTTGTCTACCAGCTCAACCACACATATAGTGATTAGTTTAAAAGGGTCTGTCCTACCCAGGCTCTCATTAGTGGCATTAACGTAGATTGACAAGCATACTGCCTTCCTCAACCTCGTTTTCATTCTCACACACAGGAAGGCATGGAAAACTCCTAGTGGTCTCTAACCTTTACCCCCCAACAATCTTCCAAGCCAGTGCTGCTACCCTTCTATACACAAAACTCCCAATAGGATGGGACTACTGCACACAAAAGAAGGTCTAGAGTTAAGAACAGCAACCACTGAGGAAAAGGAGGAGTTTCCTGGACAAACACAACCATGTCCATTCATCAAGTCTCAAATTTGACAGATTTCAATAGAAACACAAGCTGGAGTCACACACAAAGAAACACAAATTATTCTTTTACTAAAAAAAATTAAGCGATGATCGGATCTTTCTGGGTAATTTCTCCATCTTCTATCCCTCCACGTTTTGTGTTGATTTGCTACCCTGTACCAGCAGCATCTCAGTAACACCCTTAGCCACATCACTCATCAGTCATAAACATCTACCTTTCCACTTTATTGTTACATGTATCAATGCTGGATTGTGTGCAAGCTTCCCCCACCATCTTCTCACAATGTTGTTTTAACATGCTCATATCCTTTCACATGAGAGCACACCAGAACAATAACATATCAAAACACAATCTTGTGTGCCCTGATGCTTAAGCGTTGGATTTCACTTGCCACAGAACCCTTATGCGAAGGCAGAGAAACTGTGTTGTGGGTAAGGTGTATACGGTAATTTTTTGGGATGGCCTTCAGTTAAACCTGCTTTCCATTCGCATAACAAGCCTCTTAGATCATAGACTGAGGAAACAGATACTCAAACAGACATGCTCATATCAGTACATCCACAGCAACACTATTTTTTTCCACCTACACACACCTTTCCTGGAATTTTAAAACAATGGCCAGAGAACCATGTCACACATCCCGATCTCTTTCAGTCTGACTCACCAGCTTAACCCCACATAGTGCTACTCTAAAGGGGGGTCCCCAGTGAACATTTATAAACTTGCCTTGAACAATCTAACATATGCCCATAAACTCAACGACCATTTTATTAGTTACCGGGTTTGCCTACAGAACTGAAGGTGCCAAGAACATTACTTAGCGATTTTGCTCCATACTAACAGGATAACATAATGCATTTGCTGCAGATTTGTTTGACTGTACGCCCATGACGTAAATATCATCTACCACCACATCCCAAACAGACTCATGTGGGTTCAGCTTTAGTAACTGTGGAAGGCAGTGGAGAACAGTCAACTGATTGTCATGTTCAAGAATGTACTTTGGGGGGATTTGAGCCTTGTGACGTTTAACATTATCCTGTTGGGAGTAACTATCAGAAGTTGGGTACAATGTGATTCTCATGGAATGGTAATAGTCAGCAGCAATACTCTGGTAGGCCGCAGTGTTTACGTAATTGGGGCATAGGTTTCCAAAAAACGGATATTCGCTCCTTTTCAAATAATTTGCTATAATTCCAAAGAGATGATTGTGTATGAAAATCATAGTAGATCAGCAATTTCTGAAATACTCAGTCCATCCTCTCAAGCACCAACCACCATTCAAAGACACTTAAATCTCCTTCCTTCCCCATTCTGATGCTTGGTTGAAACTCAAACAAATCATCTTCGCCACATCTAGATGCCTTATTGCATTGAGTGGTTGCCACATTATTGGCTGATTTACCATTTTTATTGACAAGCAATTGACACAATGTCACCTGTCTATCAAACACGAAGGCTCCTCACCAACTTGGGACAATTTGTCCCAAAGTGGAACATCAATTAAATGTAGAAGTTGCAGACCCTCTACCATTTGTCCATGGTAACCTTGAAATAACATCACTGACCTGATGTACAACTCATTTGACATTTTTTTTTTCTGTGTCTTATTTGCCTTAATGTTAGTAGATAAAGCAAAAATGCCTCTGGTCACGAAGTGAGCTTCACTATCACCGCTGATACAATGTCGGAGGGTTGATCATCCTGGGGTACAGTTCTGTGTGGGAGGAGCGATCACACAGTTCCCAACATGTAAAATGAACAGGTCTAAAAGACCCAGTGGGTATTTGGGCACTAAATCAACACAATCAGAGTCCTTCAAAGTAAAATTCATGCAATGTCTATATGTCATCACTGAAACCCTGTAGGAACTTGTTAAACTGAAAACCATACTAGAGTTTTTCAAGATTACAAAAATGGATTTAATGTCATTCTGGTGCAGCAAAGTTTAGTCACACTTTTTTTTCTATTATGATGCCATGTTTGTTAGGACATTTAAAAAATTGTAATTTACGTCGACGCATTAACTAATGGAGTAAATTAAAAGGCAGAGTTAACCAGAACAGCCACGTAAATTCAGAACCTTTACTTGAAAATGGTTCATCTTCATTTCAGATGGCATATGTGTGTTTTAAACACTTTACTTTCTGTAATTAATCTAATAAAATGACTGTGTTCAAGTCCCAGCAAGCATATGGTACACCAGCTCATTTCCATAAGTAAAAGCTAAATAGCAATGCAATACTGTGATAGGGTTTCAGGATAGAAAAGTTTAATCCAAAGCTAAATCATTCTAGAAAAATTCTTCACCTGCTTTCTATGTATCAGAGTTAGAAAACTAAAAATAATAAAACAGGCCATACTTTTCAACTGGAAAGGCTGCCAAATACACATTTTACCAAACACACATTTTACCAAATTCAATATATCTTAAAAGTAACTGTGACTTCTTAAGAAAGCAAAAAGCCTGTTTTTTCCTCTTTTTCCTGAATATTTTCTTTGAAGCAGGCCTTCAAAAGTGAAAGCACAATGGTCTCCCCAGAGGGAAGAGGAAAAAATGTCTGAAATCCTGCATGCCAAGCATGGGGGGCTATTTAGATGTCAAGAGGTGTGTGTGATGTTAATGTGGCAGATGAGAAAGGAGGACTGAGGCAAGCCCCTTTACTTTGAGGATTCTCCTTCACCGCCAAAAGCTGACCCCCTCACCCCCACCCCTCCCTGCAAAAAAAAAAAAAAAAAGATGGGATCAAAGGGCTTTTAGTTATGTGAGCACATTTCATGTACCTGCATGTGTCTTTATCTTTTACATTTTTCAGGGCTTTAGTTTAAAAAAATGTAATCAGATGCATATTTTAAAAGTACCGCACCTCAGTAAATGAACAAACTTCAAACACAGTGGTATGCAAGGGTTTCATGCATTTCACAAATCAAGAATAAAGCGGAGTGAAACATGGTGGTGGCAACCTGATGCTGTGTTTATGTGAAGGTGGATGGAACAGAATACAACCTGTATCACACTCTATCAAACAGACCAACAACCCCAAACATGCAATCAGACCTATAAAAGATGCCCAAGTCAAAGTCTAGACGGGAATCAAGTTGAGAATCTGTTGCAAGAACTTGAAATTACTTTCTATGTCTCTGTGCATAATAACGAGTAGACCTGGGCAGGGGCAGCCATAGTGTGAACTCACCTCAGGCAACAATGAACTTGCTAGGCAGGTGTACTTTGAGAGACTACCACAGGCTCTGCAGTTGGCACATATGGACATTAAAAAAAAATGACTGTGGGTAAATAAACGTACGAGATTATTTAATTTTACACGAGGCACAACACCGTATCGTATAATAATTGATACTATGTAACTAGGCTGCCACTCAAGGCAACCTCACTTCCTGTTCCAGGTGACACGGGAGCCACATCAAAGGCAGAGGTGACAAGGAAAATCCCACTACAGTATCACAAGTCTGTTTGAAACAGCCTTGGGAGGTGGTTATGGATGGCTTGATTTCACTCACACACACACACACACACACACAAGCATGCACACACACGCACGCACACAAGTACATACGCACAATGAGAAAAAGAGCTTGGCTTTCCTCTGTTCTTTAGTGAGTCAGTTTCTCCATGTTGCGAGTTACTGCGTTTGATTGTGAACTTGAAACCAAATCCTAAGGCGTCTAAATTCACCTGCTTAACTGTTGCACGTTATCAACCCACCTGTACGAGCACCTCTTTAACGCAGCCATTGGTCCTCATGTAGCATACAAAAGGATATAGATACATGTACACATACACATGCTCACACAAAGCTGTTCCGTACATTTGTCTACGATGACTCAGTGAACGGCGCCTTTGTCAGGCTGTCAACACTGACCTGAGGCCTTTGTCAAAATCTTAGCATGTTACCTCCACATCAAAATAATGGCCCCTGCCTCTCTGGCCATAGGAGATGCATAAAAATAAATGAATAAAAAAAAAAACAGGTGCGTCTATGGTACAATCGTCTGTGCTCATTTCCTCACTTGCAGTAACAAAACAAAGGTGGAGCAAAGTGAAATGAGATGGGTGCCAATGAGTGTTGCGGCCAATGTCACGGTAGGTGCTCATAGTAGTAATGCTCATAGTGGGGCTGAGCTTAGAGTCATTAACATTCCTTTATAACAAGGACAAGTGTACAGCTGGATATCCCAAGTGCTTAGATGTGCACATACGCACACAACCTTGCATGTAAGGAAACTCAATATGTCCCGTTTTCTACAGGCCAGAATGTGCACTTTGCTTGACATCTGATCTGCATTCCACCCCATTCCTCTGGCAGTGTTTGCATGTCTGAGTGTGTCTTCCATCCTTTCCCCCTCAGACAAGGTTTTATTTATCTGAAAATGCTTTCAAAAAGAGGTGATAAAATAAAAAAGTTAAGATATGGCAATAAATGTTACTTTGTGAAATTATAGAGGAAGGTTTGACACGTCTAAATGGCCAGCATCAAGAGTAGAGAGTTTTCTTCAAAACATTTGAGGCTAGAGGCAACTTAGGAAATGATGAAGCCTTAACAAACCACAACAACCCTTTTCAGGAAACATCTTCTTAGTTCAAAGAAATTCATGGAGGGAAGAGTCAGTAGGCACTTTGTTTTGTGGTTTCATGAAGTTCAAGTCCTGACGTGTTGAATTCAAAAAGAGTTGCTGCATTTTACATTTGCTAATGAAGTCTTGTACATATGGCTTGCATAAAACTGCCAAAAACGTTTCAAAACTCTCAAAACATGAATATGTATGAGAAAATAAACTTGACAATGACATACATCTTAAGATTATTCAAACCAAAGGACGTAGATATGATCATGTCCACAGCTTGTTTCTTCATTTGTAATGCTGCATCCCTCCTATGATCTCACTCAGACTAACCCAAAATAGATGCTGTGAACAAATCATTCTAAGCTGTAAAAATGCTGTACATTTTCTTACATTGAAATTTAACTTGTTTAGTCTTATGGTATATATATATATATATATATATATATATATATATATATATATATTTGATATATATTAGATTTTTTTTCTGGTGTACAAGGCAAGCGGATGTAAGATAGTCAATTATGTGAGCAATATTAAGCAGTATGTGCTGAAACACAGCCATAAAAAGCAGCATCAGCCATATCATCCATTTCAGTGCGTAAAGGACATAACCAACCAACCCTAACTACTGCACAACCTGCAAGCTGTCAGAGATAATGAAAATGTGTCTCACCTACTGACGGGGCCCTCCTGTAGTGAGGGGGACACTCCAGTGTGCCTCGCTGAGTTCGACCAAACATGGCAGAGTAAACAGAAATCTGCATACCCTGTTTGCAGTTGAGCTTCATCTCTTCCTCCTCACAGACAACCTTACTTTTATACTCATCTGTGGACAGGGAAAAGAAATTAAAACCAACATGATCACAACTAATTACATCAAAAAGCATGCAGAATTAACTTTACCGATGTTTCAGCTGAACAATGAGTTCCTCTAATATATATATATATATATATATATATATATATATATATATATATATATATATATATATATATATATATAGATAGATAGATATATATATAGATATATATAGATATACATAAACAAAATAAACATTTTTGCAGGTCATGTTTCATAGGTTGAATACAATCTTCTGGTAATAGGTAACATACTTTTATTTCCTGAGAACAATGGTACACAGACTTAAATGAATGGGTGAACGTGCACAGCCATGCAGAGGCATTCCCCAAACACATCCAGCCAAAGTGACCTGTGACAGCAAGAAGCAGGCCCACTGGCTTGTAAATGAAAACACAACAGCAGCCGCTTTTCCTTCCATGTGGGGAGTGGAACAGGAATGTCCAGGAAAGAAAAGCAGACAAAATGGAAAGGATATTTCCTGGTGATGGATTCACTCTTGCTTTCACCTCCCTCTCTCTGTTTTTCCTCGCTTGCAGCCCTCTCCATCCGACTTCCCTTTCAGAGGCAGTGACACCTACCTGTCACACCTCGCCAACACCCCATGTGGCCTTTCTTTCTTCCACAGAGAAGCCATTGGTTAAGTGACACCGAACAAAGAGCTGTTGATTGGCCCCAGCGTCCGGTGGAGAAAGAAAAAGTGGGGGGGACTAGCGGGGGGATCACTGGATTATTGCTCACTTGTGGTCACTCTAGCGAGAAGTTTTACACAGCTCAGTGCGGCTTGGCTCAGCACAACCCTTAGGTTTGAATGGGCGCTAAAATCTGGGTGGGATTACTGCACTGTTAAAACTCACCTCTGAAGTGATACTCTAAACTTGCTGGCTCAGAGGAAAGAAGGCAAAGGACAAAGAGACAAGCAAAGACTTTTCCTTTAAGAGTAAAAGAGGAGATCTGAACAGATTCAGAAAGGTCATCTCATATGGAAGTTAACCAATGAAGAAGAGACTGCTGTCCTACATTCACAACCCATATCCAAATATGTCCCTACCCAACCATTACCTTCAATGTATCTTATTGAGATTTCAGGAAATACACACACTGATGCATAATTGTGAAGTGGATGGAAAAGGATGCATGGTTTTCACTGTTTTGTACAATTAAAAATCAAAATAGTTTGACTCTGTAGAACTGGTCTTAATGTGTCTCTACTAGCTTCGCACATCTAAAGACTGATTGTTTTCCCATTCTTTCTGTCCAAATACCCTAAGCTTAGTCAGGCCGCATAAAAAAGTCTTGCCACAAATTCTCAATTGAAAGTACATCTGGAATTGGACTGGGCCATTTTAAAACATGAACATGGTTTGATCCAAGCCATTTGGTTTTAGCATTGGCTTGCGCTGCTGAAAGGTAAACTTTTGCACCAGCATCCTGTTACTTGCAGCCTCTAACAGGTTTCTTTATGGATTTCAATGTACCAAGCTTCATCCATATTCCCATTAACATTGACCAGCTTCCCTGTACCTGCTAAGCAGAAGCATCACCAAAGCATGTAGCGTGCTTCAGGTTTATGCGTAATGTTAAGATTTGCACCCCTCATCGCCAGCTTTTCTGTGGGTTCTTAAAAAGTCAAAAGGTTTTAGATTGAATAAACTCAATTAAAGGTCTTACATATATTCAGATGAACAGTGGAGAAAACACCACTGGAAGCCTATTTCTGTTCCTGATGGATCTTTTTTATTTTATTTTTACTTGTATTTTTCAATGTTTATTGTATGGATTACACTGAGTATGGTCACATTTATTTTATTGTCATCTTGTATGTATAGCTTTTATATATTGCATTAAAACGTTAAAATGAGACCCTAAGCTATGGTATACAAACATACAGTACATCTATTGTGTCTTGCTTCCCTGGGATCGGGTCGTAGAGGTAACAGGTCCAGATGGGAGACCCATACTCCCCTCTCCCCAAATACACACTTTAGCTCATTCAGGGGGATCCCAAGGCATCCTCCAGCCAGATTGGATCTACAGTCCCTCCTGTGACTTCCCTGGGGTCTTGGCACAGTGGGGCATGCATGGGAAACCTTTAAAGGGAGGTGTCTAAGAGGTATCTTTCACAAATTCCTGAACCACCTTAGCTGACTCCTTTCAATGTGGAGGAGCAGCAATCACCTTAATGTTCCTGCCGACTACACGCTATCATCTCTAAATATCTAAATGCACGTTCATTTAAACGAAGCCTCAATCAATATTGTTCAATAAGCACCATACTACCTCATTATCTTAATCTGTGACTTTCCTGAATGCTAAAAAAAAAGTAACCTTTGTTAATTGCATGTTTGTTAGTTCTTTTGCCTTCATTATGTGTAATGTGAACTGTAATGTGATTCTGATTCTAAATTATGCTGTTCTTGAATTTAAAACTCATGGGTCTTAAGAAGTTTCAAATTTGTGTCACTGTAACTAGGCCAGATTAGTGGAGTACACAGTAATTGTTTTTGTGTTGAACGGTTCTCCTACCTTAGCTGTGGATTTCTGAATCTTCTCCAGAGTTTTCACGAGTCTTTTTGATACTTTGCTGATCAATGAGTGTGAAGCCCTGTCTTTGCTGGTTTCCAGTTGAGTCATACGTTTTCCATTTCCAGATGATGGACTTAACAGTGCTCTGTGAGGTGTTCAAAGTTTGGGATATTGCTTTACAACTTAACGCAGAACGGCTGTATTTATACTGAGATTAAATTACACACACGTGGACTATGCTTCTGAAGGATTATGGCTGCACTGGATTTTATTTAAGGTCAGTGGACTGAACAAAAGACATGTCCCATTTTTTTTTTTAGATCTTTATCAGTAAAAATATTTCAAAACTACGGATCATTTTCCTTTCACTTTGCAATTATGCACTGCGTTGTGTTAATCTATTTGAGTAAAGGAAAGTGTGAAAAAGTTCAAAGGGTACAAAGAATATTTTTAAAGGCCCTGTATACACGGGTCACTGAAAAAAGGTCAATGAGTCACGGGGAGGGACAAAAACGTCAGAGAAGACAATGATGGACTTACTAGGTCTGCATTTGTACCAGACAATGAGGTATTTACTGCTGCCAGGACAGTGGTCCGTCCCAAACACACGGCTGTTGACAAGGACTTGACAGCTCCTTCTGTCTTGGCACTCGTCCAGCATTTTCTAAAGAAGGAAAGAGTGACACAGAACAGGAGAAGACCAAAGACAGCTTTAGAGGGAGAACAATAAACAAAGTGATGGTGAAATCTGGAGCCTGCAAACCTAAAACCTCCTCAAACAGGCTGGTTATATCCATTGGAAGCTAAGGTAAGTAAAACCTTTGGGAAGCTTCACTCATCAAATTTCTTGCCATTGTTTTTTCTTTTCACTAATTTCCCCATCTTTTGTTTTTCCTGCAACCCAGATAAGAACATTCAACACTATCACAGACTGTAACCCATGTCGCTGGAGGAACAACTGAGGTTTTTGCTCTTACTCTTCACTAAACTCCTCTAATAGTCACAAAAAGTAGTAGGAATAGAAAGATTCATACAAAATTGTTTAAAAACCAAGGCTGACATGGTGATTTCAGTAGGATATGACATCTGCTTTTACACAGAATAGTTAGAAGGGTTTTTTTTCTTCCCTTTCCAAGAACAGCTATACACATAAGACTTATTTAGAAAAGGCTCACTTCAATGGTGTTCCTTTGAATGTTAGCGTCACTGGTCCAGACCAAAGAGATCTGAGGAGGATGCACGTATGATTGGCGGTTAAATCGTTTTGTAGCTCTCCACTCTCCACTATCACAATGATGCTGTTAAAAAGATGCTGCTTCAGATTCAGTTACTTCTCCCCTTTCTACTTTTTTTTTTCAAAACAGACTGTGTTGTACCGAATGAGTTGGACTGAACCAACTCAAAGGAGAAGGGGGGTGACAATATCATTCTACAATTATTTATTTTCTTCAAGTGTTTGCTTCTCATTTGAAAAAAATAAATCCTTTATGGAAGAAGAGACTTCGTTTTTGCTCACTTAAATAGATCCAACTTGTTATGGAAACAGGCCAAACTGAAGACCAGACTTATTTGTCACAGTGATTGTTTTAAACTTAAAATTAATTAACTTTAGATTTGAGCACGTTTAGGCTCAAGTCGGAGCCACCATACCTGACAAAGACTCCACGACAGTGTCGAAACGTCAGAAAAACTGAGCCAAAGTCTGGTTGCCCCCGAATCAAGCCTGTTTGCTGTTTAGGTGAGAAGTTATTTTCTTGCATCTTTTTTCATGTTGAGGACTTGCTAAGGCAAACGGGCATCTGTGTAACATTGTATTTATACTTTAACGAACCAGGAATTCAGGGATCACAAAAAAAAAAGGTTCTTCAGTACTGTAATCAACTTAAAAAATAAAGACTACATATAAAAGGTACTTCTTTTTAAAAGAACTGTAGCAAAGTTTTCCTTATACATAAATAGTTTCTTTATAAATCAATTTGTTACACTGAATAAAGGATTCAAATTAAATGTTAGTTCAAATAAATACCAATGTGAGATTAAACTAGTGCAATAAAAGCTGATTTTATTCATAGGTATGTTATCCATATATACCAGTGGCAGCATTGCAATCTTATGCTGCTGCTGAAAATAAATGTAGGCAGGAGAAAAAAGTGCATCGAGTAGCAAGAAAAAACCAAGACTCTCTGCACAAATTACAACGGCATGGCAATAGGCTGCTATACTGCAATACCCACGATGCAAACCTGTCATTAATTAAACATAGAGTATACTGGTGCATTATAAAAAATTTAAAAAAATTAACCTGCTTTTAACTGGAATAAAAATTGTCCTTTTCAACATTAACATACACAAAAGAATATTGTACAGAAACAAATTATTATATATTTTTCAACTGTGTGGATGTAACTTGTGAAAATGTTGTGTACAATATGTATATTCTTTTAGGTCAACAAGGCAGTTTATTTTTATAAACAGACAATAATGGCAGCAATCCTGCAGTCAGTAACAGGTAGTACGATGGGATTCCTCGGTTATGTTGATGTGGGTGGCACATCAGCGAGTCAATGTTTCACTTCCATACAAAGCAGCCTCTGTGTCTGTGCATTCATGTCTAACTTGTCTATAATAGAAATGGAGGCTGTTTTGACTCTAAAAGGCAGGGCTATCCAGCAATGAAGCTAACAACTGAATGAATGCCGAACAGAATGTGTTTGTGTCTGTGTTGCAAAGCGAGGCTTCTAGTCCCACCGCATACCTAATTTGGGAAAGGATGCTGAAGCGAAAACGCCATGAAATCGCATTGTGTCACGGGAATACACAAGCCCCTTTCCTATTTAAATTGGGTAATTTGCCGGAAAACATCCCAACAAAGCATTACATAATCAGTGGTCCCTACAAAAATTAACCCTTGGCCAATTTCACCGCCTTATGGGACACGATCTGCCACAGGAATTCGGAGTTCGGAGTTTGTTTATGTGTTAAAAGGGCACGAAGAGGAGAGGCATTGCCATAGGGGGAATTAGATTCTGACTGTGAAGCACAGGAGTCACTTGAACAGAGCAAAATAGCAAAACACTAGATTAAAAAATGAACAAGGACATTACAAATTATGACCTTCTACTGGTTATTTACCTGTAGTGCAGTGGACACTGAACAATATCGATCATCCTCCTGGGAACGATGGGAGCTCAGGAGTGCCTGGTAGGTCTGAGGACACTGTTGAGGATCATAGGGACCTTTCCTACCGTAGAAAGCTGATTGGACGGTTATGGTGGTACGAGGCGGACAGCGAACAGACAGGAAGTCTCCGTCACAGGCCTGCTCCGTGTAGTTCCTCAACACTTTGGCCAGGTAGCCTTTAAAACAGAATGGAAGCAGCACGGTCACGGTTTTAATGGGATCTCCTCAACTTCAAATTTAAATAACCAAGCCGTTAACAAAAAAGGAAAAGGCTTATATGGAATCATTTATTCTACAGAAAATAGAGAAATCTTCCTAGAAAAGGTGTTCTTATTTTCTGGTCATATTTTATTAGCTAATTTTATTTTAATTGAGTGATGTCAGTCTTGTAAATAACCTGTATAAATAAAGGTGTTTTTTTTAAATCAAACACCACTTGCTACCTGAAAATGTATATATACCTTTGTAGCTATTTCACATTTTGTCACCTAGATTAGGGCTGTACGATTATTTCAACCATAATTGTGGTTTAGTTTTGACTTTTCCCTCCATTAACCAGAAGCAACAAAAATGGCCTGTATATAAGGATGTTTGTAAGCTATTTCAAAAAAGAAATTATACTTTTTCTTAATCAGAAAATTATTATTATTCAAGAGAATAGCTTTTAATTGAGTTGGAAATCAATCCAACCAACAAATAAGTCTTTATATTAAACCGATTGACCTGTACTTAATGCTATGATTCCTGAAAGTAAAAAAGTATGATTATATAAACTCTAAATCAAATATTGAAATTAGATTTTCACATTGCTGCAACTCTCTTACTTTCCATTTGGAGGCAAACCCGCTTTAAACATATTGCCAACACCTACAAGACGTGTCTTGTAGGTGGTATCCATTGATTGTTACATAGCCAAAAATTGCAGACCTCTGCGATTTGACAATTGCATCTTTTAAAATTGTGATTATATTTCAAATGCAATCAATTGTCCAATTGTGGAAAAGTAGCACATCACATCACCATGAATCACAATAAAACATGGTGGCGGCAGCATCATGCTGGGGGGATACTTTTCTTTTGTAAGTACAGGGAAAGCTGGTTTATGTTATTGGGGAGGTGGATGAACATACAGAGATAAAAAAAATATTACAGGCTGCAAAAAACTTAGAATTGAGTGGCTATTCAACTACAAAAAGGACAACAAACCTAAACATACAGCTTGAGCTACCACTGGAATAGTTTAGATCAAATCATATCTGCATGTTAGAATGACCCAGTCAAAGTTAACACCTAGATCTGATTTTTAATTTGTGGAAGGCTTGGAAAGGGATTTTCAAAGACCAATCTGCATCAAGTTTGACTGAGTTGAGCTAAAAGGGGGTAAAATGTTCATTCTCCAGAGGTCCGAAGTAGAGACATGCCCAAAAGAGTGTGCAGTTGTAAAGGCAACAAAATTATGTTTTACTTATTTATCTATTTATTAAACCTTTATTTAACCAGGAAAGTCACCACTGAGATTAGCAATCTCTTTTTTAAGAGAGACCTGGCATAAAAAATAAAAACAGTTACAAAACATTAGATGTAAAAAATCTAAATAGCATCCACAAAGACTAATACATCCATCCATCCATCCATTTTCCAAACCGCTTTATCCCTCATGGGGTCGCGGGGGTTGCTGGTGCCTATCTCCAGCGTTCACTGGGCGAGAGGCGGGGTACACCCTGGAGAGGTCGCCAGTCAAGACTAATACAAGAAATTGTAAAATGTTACATCAGACAGAAATAAAAACACTGACAATT
Organism: Fundulus heteroclitus; assembly: GCF_011125445.2. Classification (NCBI taxonomy): domain Eukaryota; kingdom Metazoa; phylum Chordata; class Actinopteri; order Cyprinodontiformes; family Fundulidae; genus Fundulus; species Fundulus heteroclitus. The sequence continues at coordinate 9,587,321 of NC_046375.1, forward strand.
TAAAGTGTTCAGCTCTTAGACCATGAATCTAGCTTAAAAAATTGCAAGGCTTTTTGCAGAGTGCTCCATATTGTGGGAGCTAGTTATGCAAAAGCCCGTTTTCTAAGTTCAGTGTGAACATTCAGAACAGAGAACAAGTACTGGTAATGCAAATAATGTTGCTTGGTGCTCTTTTGTTTTATCATTTCACACAATTAGATTAGAAGAAGACCAAGAATTGCCTTATTTATAAAATTAGGCCAATGATGGAGCCTGCAGGTAGTCAAAGAAGGATATCCAACTCAAGTCAGTTTGTTACAAACCTTAGTGCAGAATGATACACTTTATCAATCTTGTGGAGACACTGGGCATATGTCTTACAAGATACTGACTCCTTGGGACTGAAAATATATTTACAATCCTCCCTTTAGGTTTTTCTTTGTAAAATCCGAAGACTCTTGTATCTGATATGCACTTCTTGTTGTAAAGATTGTAAAGACAGAAATGTGAAAATTTTTCTACAGTTAATGTTCTAGTAAGGTAGATTAGAATGATATAAATAATCACTAAGCAACAAATACAGTTTTTTTAACTGAGCTAGGACTTCCTTTTATTGTAAGTGAAAACACATTTACACATGTACTTAGATAAATTCCCAACGTGAACACAGTGTAATTCAATTATCCCTATTTGCTCAGCAGTAGAAAAGACGAAAGAACAGACAGAAACAGTGCACCCAAACACACACAATTGGACACTTAAACACACACGCACACACACACACACACACACATACACATTGGCCCCTTATCACCATGGCCACAGTTAAAAGGAGGAAGGAAAGCAGGACAGACATTTAAGGGCTTTGAAAGGTCAGCCTCTCTCTAAATAGAGATGCTTTTTAAAAAGCCATTTCACAAACAAACAGATTTCCACGTAATGAAAATGGAAAATAAAAGAAGTGGACATGCAGTCAACCTTCATTTAGAAATCATTTGAATACCTGCCATCTTACCAAGCGCTCAACTCCCCTCAAAGACAGTGCCTACCCACCTTTCTTAGGCATAAGATTTGTAATACATGTGTATTAGATGTTTAATGCACCTATGTAGTTGATGCAAATTAACATGAAAGTTAGCTCTTTGGTCTACTACTTACAAGCTGTCTGAGTGGCCCTCATGTGGGTTTGACATTTCATCAAGACATCATTTCTCAAATTGTGATTGTTTTAATTATCCCCTCCGCCACAATCTCCATCTCCCACGACCACACACACACACCCCCTGTCTGCTTCGCTTGCCACATTCCACACTGAGTGAGAGGGAACTTGGCATTCCCCCTGGCAGCAAGACCACACACACACACACACACACACACACACACACACACACACACACACACACACACACACACATAAAGAAACAAAACGTCAACACAAACAATGTGGTCGGGCCAAACCTGTTTGGCTCTTGAAAACGGGACCTTTGGTGATGGTGTAACCGTATCGCATTATCCAAAGCTGGTTCCTGGCAGAGCCCCCATCGTGCTATAACAGACCGTTTGTGTAACCAAGGAAACAGACGGGGTTAGGAAGGCGGTGAAACAGACTTGGCTTAAGATAGCTTAGAGAAATTGCCATTTGGAGGTTTCTTCAAATAGATGTCCTTGTGCAACAGTTTCTTCACTATAAACACTGCGATGCGCCTTACTCCACCCTACAAAGGTGGCAGGGAGGAACGAAAATCCAAACAGATTATCTCACACGGACCCTCAGGTGCTTTCTTGAGAATCCAAGTCGTCTCTTTCTCCCTCTTGTTTCTTTGGGAGCAACCCTATTGTTCCCCTTCCCTTCTACCTGTTGAATGAGGTCTTCTTTAAAGGCCAACAAATCAGGCAGCTGTGAGGACAGCCCAGCCAATGACAGGTGTCCCTCAAAAGCAGACAAACTTAACAATGCTGGAGGAACACCCAGGCATCTTTCGTCCTCCTGTTCCCTTCCCCTTCTCTTTTCATGTGGCTCCAAACTACTTTTTTAACTAGATCCTTGCCCTTTACCCCTGACAAAAGCCGCCGCGCTATTTTGTCTACCGGTTTGTTTGCTCGGCCATTAAAAGACAGGAAGCTGCGGTTGAGATGCCGCACTTGTACAAACAGGTCACTTTTGTCTGGGACCTTTATTGAAATGAGCGTGTTTAATCTCAACACAGGCACCACTTGGGTCTATTATAAACAGAGGCGCATTAAGCTGCACCTGCCTTTTGTATTTCAGGCCCAACCGATCTTTTCTTTTGATGCAATTAAACCTGTCAGTCGGGTGTTTAGCTCACAGACCTTATAGCTAGACTTTTAGCTTCTCATTTGTGGTCATATGAGGACTCTTAAATCTGACCCGTCGAGGGAAGGGGTCAGGTATGATGGAGATTAGTCACAAGTTCCTGTGTTGTGTCAACAAGACGGGGAAGGACGCTGCTGTGAGAAAAATCACTGCTCGCAGCGTTAACCCCCCCTTTAACCTGTTCTGCAATGTTACTTGTCTCGCCTTTCAGGTCATTTGGGCTCTGACTAATTCCTTTTGTGGTCCAAGAAGTTCAGATGCTTCGTCTTTGCCCATAATGCGTTTGACAGGTACTCACAAAAGAAAAAAACGTGTGGTTAGACTACACTATTGGCTCGGGTGGAGAGTCAATGAGCTAGTCTTCTGTTTGAAAAATGCAGCCTCTTCCTATTGGCTAGTCCCTCACCGCATTAACAATAGCAGCGGCTTTAGGTATAACCGGCACGTTCTTACAGTGTTAGTTTGGCACAGAATCTAAAGTACTTAGTCCTTTAACTCAGTTCAATGTAAAGTAGAGCTTCTTGCGACCAGCTGGAATGAATAACTTTGCTGAATGTTAACAGATTAAATCTTAACATTACGGCACAAAAGTGGATGTTTACATTTGAGTTTAGAGATATTCAAGAGGCTGCAGAAACTCGGATACAGTCCCAGTTCAGTGCCTTGCAACAGCAATAGTGCCCCTTGAACCTTTTTGAATTTTGTCACAGTACGGTCTCAGACCTAAGCGTATTTCAGTATGAGTTTGTGTGACAGACCAAAACAAAGCACTATATAATTGTGAAGTGGAATTCAATTCAATTAAATTTTATTTATATAGCGGCAATTCATGAAACATGTCATCTCAAGGCACTTTACAAAGTCAAATTCCATCATATTATACAGATTGGGCCAGATTGGGTCAAATTATACAGAAATTGACTGATCCATGATCTTCAAAAGAATTTTAACAAATAATAATCTGAAAAGTGTGGCATGCATTTGTATTCAGGCCACACTTTTTTTTTTTATGGAAGTAAATCATTAGTCACAAGCTTAAATCTGTGAACCAAACGCTGATCCAGATGTCTGGTGAAACTAAAATTTTACTTTTAGGCCCAAATACAAAATGCTGCTAGAGGAGGAAAAATAACACAATCCCCACTTTGAAACATGGCAGTGGCAACATCATTCTGTGGGATACTTCAGCAGGAACAGGAAAGCTTGTCAGAGTCAAATGGGTGGAGCTAAATACGGGACAACACTGGGAGATTTTAACCTTTTAGCAGCAGGACAAAGACCTTAAACATGTCACCATAGTTATAGGGGAATGGTTTAGAAAGCACACAAGAGGTGGAGTAACCAAGAGAGAGTCCAGGCCTAAATTAAACTGATCTTGGTAGTTTCTAGGTATGTAAAATCGTTAGCCATACCTAACAAGACTTGCAGCGTTAATCCAAGAAAAATATGTTAGTGCAAAGGTTTGACTCAGGGTTGGAATACATTTGCATGCCATATTTCCAATATATTTATTTAAAAAATATTTTCAAAACATGTATCCTTTTCCACTTCACAGTTGTGTACTATTTGGTCCAGGTTAGCTTCTTAAAAGTTCCAACAAAATACATGAAAGTTTAGGGCTATAATGTGACAACATGTATAGAAGTTCAAGGGGCATGAATACTTTTGCAAGACGCAACATATCATTAACTAAACTTCAAGACGTATAAAACCAAAGAAATCCCAGTGCTTTTGTGAGAGTAGCAGGAAAATCAAAGTCTACATTACGTACCATTTTTCCACATTTAGGCATTTACAGCTTTATGAATTTATTGGGATTATTTTAAGCAAATTATAGCCATTAGGATCCAAGACGCTGTGCTGCAGGCTTTCTGGGAGAGGAGGAATTCCCTTCAAGTGGTAATTTATAGGAAGAGTTATGTGCGGCCTGTGTCAAAGACACAAGCCACACTCTGTACTTGTAGAGAGTGCAGGGATGAAATGTAAAGAATATACCACCCGATAAAGAAGGGAAATGGTTCATACAGGCATGTAGAGGAACACCTAATAACCAAGTTTAGAATCCCTAAAACACGACGATGGGATGCTCCAACTCGAAGGAAAAACATCTGTAGAGATACAGATAAGGACAAATATTTTTAAAAATAGAAACTATGTACTTGCAAGATATGGCCAAGGTCTGAATGCCCCAGCTTTAACTTTAAGCCTCGAAGTAATCACTTTTCTCAATTTAGAGGCCCTGACAAAACCTGAACATGCTGTAGCATCAAAACATTACTTCCACCTAGCAGACCACAGCTTAATAGATTAATTAGGATGAGGTCTGATATAATTACCACAATGATAACATGATGTCAAATGATTGTGACAAGTTACTGTTTCTGCACAGATGCCAAGTACAGTGCTCACTGTAAAGCGCTTCAGGTTGGAGTCTTAAAAAAAAAAAAATGCATTCCTAAAATACACGACATTCTTCTCCTCACAATAAATTAGTCTTGCTCTTATAGTCACGCCTTGGATTAGCCTACTTTCTAGTTAATCACACTATGGGGCAAAGAAAGAGTGTGGGGGGATTCAACAAAATGGATACTTCATTTGGAGCCCTTTTAAGATACGTGTGTGGTGAAGTCCACTAGGATTTTGATGATGAATTTAAATGTGCTTGTGAAATGTTCATCCTAGGCGATGCTTTCAAAGATCTGATTGAACCAAGTAACGTTTTAAATTGGGGAAAATAACCTGGAATATGTTAAAAGATTGTAATTGAAGAGAAAATTTGTTAAGATTTACAATCAATTAAAGCTTCATTCCTCATATCAACATTTTATGATGACACGGCTTTCACAGCTGATGTTAAAACTAGTAGGAAAAAGATACGGCCTGTTTTATCTGATCCAGAATTGAATTTGAGTCTTGTGAAATCAAACGTCCAACTCCACTCCTCAGCGGCTAGTGTTCTGCGGGTTTCAGATGTGTCCCTCTTCCAGCACAAACCCGGAACAGAAGTAGAATAGCAACGCAAAGCTGGCAAGATTACATTGGAAGACCATATAAAGAATTGCCTGAATGCTATGGTTCCCTCAGAGGGTCATGAAGATCAACCACAGCTGAAGGGCAGAATAGAAAACCAGAGTGCCCAGAGTCAAGAGTATTGTCCTTGGGGGAAGGAAGCATTTATATTCTGTGGACCAGAAGGGGATATGTCGAGATTTGTGGGATGAAAGGTTCTTGAATGAAAAGGAGGATCTTATTTTTAACTCTCAGTCCAAGATAAAAGTTTATCTAAGTTATATTCTTTGACCTTTGTAGACAGGTGCACGCAAAAAAGGAGATTTTAAATCACAAAGTTATTTTGGTTCAATTAAAAAAAAAACGTTATTAATCCATCCATTATCTATGCACGCTTATCCCTCATGGGGTTGCGAGGGGTGCTGTTGCCTATCTCCAGCTATCAATGGGCGAGAGGCGAGGTCAGGTCGCCTGTCTATCACAGGGCAACATAGAGACAAACAGGATAAACAACCATTCACGCACACACTCACACCTAAGGAGAATTTAGAGAGGCCAATTAACTGTCATGTTTTTTGACTGTGGGAGGAAGCCGGAGTACCCGGAGAGAACCCACGCATGCACAGGGAGAACATGCAAACTCCATGCAGAAAGACCCTGGGTTGGATTTGAACCCTGAACCTTCTTGCTGCAAGGCAACACTACCCACTGTGCCATAATAGAAAAATAATTATGCCACAACTGGAATATGCAGCAAGAAGGTGATTATCTTCAGAAAGTCAGATCGATTTGCGTATTTTTTAGTGCTACACATGCAATCAATGAAAATTGTAAATCTATTTTTGGGCCTGTGTCTGTTGTCATTAGGTTTTTGTTTAAATTGCCCATTGAAGATGTTAACTGCTTTAACTAAAAGAACAAACAACAGAGCATTTGTGCGAAACACTCATGCAACTGCACAGTCATCTGTATTGTCTGTAAATGGACTGCTGTCTGACGTTTTCACTCGGAAATGAGTGTATTAGCTGCTAAGGACGCTTTAAACCTCTTAGGGAGTGTTGTTGGTCAGTGCAATCAACTGATTTCAGAAAAAGAAAATAAACTCGGAGAGATAATGTATTGTGTCTGCGAGTTATGTGCAATTTGTGTCCATTCTAAGCCAATGTCTGTCTCATAAAAAATGTCATTATTGTAACACATAATAAAGACTCTTGATTCCTGAACTCAAGAGTTAGAAATCTCTTCCCATGGTATTTTATAGCCAGAGGCAGGAAGTTTGGGAACCGCTTGTTCAAATGTAACTGTATTAAGGATTATTGTTTGCAGAGACCCACCTTTGCAGCTAATATAGGGGTAACATTAAAACTTATTTCAATTGGACACAAGGCATGCATCTAAACAGAGCTTCAGTTTCAGTTAAAACCTTTAGTTTGATGTCGGGAGATTTATCCACACAGTCACACTCAGAGTTTGCACATATAATTTTGTGGTTTGAAATCCAAAAGCAAGCAAAGTGCAAGGCAAGAAGTTAATTATAATTTTTGAGAGTACCCATGTAAGTAGGCCAGAAATAGCGTACCAGTATCTTCAGAATATGATCTGTTTTGCTTAAATGGCGGAGGTCGAGCAGTGAGACCATAGCTTGGGCACCTGGAATCATTAAAACCAGAGACGCAAACACCGCTGTAGCACAATCATATGCTCCCCTTGTGCCAACACAGACAGCCAAGCATACACTCTCATAAATAACCCGAGCTTAAACAGAAGCATTCAAACATCAACCAACTCTGCATAAATCACTTCTAAACTCACCTCTGCCCCCGGATTTCCTCAAAACAGCTCTTTTTTCATGATGTATGAGTCTAGATGCAAGGCCTAAACTGGATTGCGAGTTTTTTGTTTCAAATTTGTTAGAAGGCCATGATGAGAAAGATCTGGCAGTGAAAGTAAAAAAATAAAGTAGGTTCAAGATCTAATAGTATGGCAATATGATTAAAAATCCAACAATAAAAACACTTTTACATGATCTTAGAAAAGAAATAATGATAGGTGAATAGGTTTAACAGATTAGATAAGGAAACCCCACATAAAGTTAAATCAAGATCTTGCAGAAGACAAAAAAGACCCTTCTTATTCATAAACTCATTTCGTCAATGGAATTGCAAAGACTAGGGTATGATTCATTTTTTTCAATCATTGTTCAATTATGATACCAGTTTACTGAGTTTTACTTGCCATGAATATGGTAGCTAACCAACCCAGGGTGGTGACTGAGCTACTGTCCAAAGTGGAAGACTTTAAGATGTCTTTCTGGGTGAATTTGCCCCTTTGCCAATTTGTACTTCCTTTTTGCGACTATGGAATATCCTTTCATCTATTCCTATTTCCCTTTAATACCTATGAAAAGTCATTTTTGTATCCATGTTGTACCATCTTTAACTTTTGTTGCAGATAAATACATAAGTTTTCCTTTTCTTAATCTTTTTTCCTCTCTTAGATAAATATTGTAATACATTTTTTAGAAAAATTATCATGGAGAGGCTCTGTACTAAAAATTATTATGTATAATTTAATGACATGTCATATCATAATCTGAATTTATGTTCATCCTGGTTCTGATCCAAAACATTGAACTGTTTGGGACATGAACTAGTGGAAGAGGGCACCGTGCCATAACCGAGAACTTGATTATTGACTGTCTCATGAACACTTTATATGTCCAGATGGGGTTGAAGGTGGTTAAAAACAAAAAAGGTGCAACACAGTCAGCAAAGGACATATTTTAACCCAAAGTCAATAATCATCATAAAAGCCTGTGTTTTCCATCATAAACACTAGCCCAATCCTGAAGAACAATAAGAAAACTTCCACTTTAGTGTCTGTTGCCTAAACTCTCCCTGAGGCGTGAATAGGTATAAAACATCTGTTGGCTTACAGATGTCATCACAGCTTGACAGTGACTGCAAAGTATCCCTTAAGCACTGGTCCCACCCAAGCCCTCTAATGACCTCTTTTAGCACAAGGCTTTCCTGGTGACCTCTGAGGGCCAAAGGGTAACCAGGAGAGGGGAGATATTGCTCTTTCTGTGCATGTGTGTTCTGGGTTGCTTCTCATTGGTGGGCGGCGGATACAGAGATGAAGGGGTGAATAGTAAGGGGCAGAAAGGTTTCGGGAACACCCCTGCTGATGAGGGCTGTGTCCATGTCCAGACGCTCACAGACAGAGTCGGATGGAGGGAAACACACACAGAGATTGAGAGAAGGGCCAGGAGGAGGACACATATGTCATTTTAATGGTCACTTTTATTGCCTGGGAGAAGTGGGTGGAGGCCAGACTGTCCGTTATTAACTGGAGCTAGAGCTTTTATTGCCGCAAAGTGAACGACAGATGGAGTCTTCCCCAATCTTTCAAAATGCATCATATTTCAGAGTCAAAGCAGGACAGATTTGTGATAAAAAAAACATTATCCTGGACCTGTTTGGATTTTGCAGCTCTGTGTAGGAGGTTGAACATTTAATAATGTGTTTTAAGTCTTTGCCTTTTCTTCCAATCACAGTCTACAAAATGTACAAAATGTGCTTTCAAGCAAACCTTTCGGTAGGAAGACAACAATTTCATTGATTTCAATTTTAATGACTGAGGGGAAAAGTGATGTCAATCCATTCATCCGCCCTCTCTTTCATCCATAGTCTACACCCACTTATCCCAGAAGTATTGCGTGGGAGCTGATGCCTAGGGAAGGTACACCTTGGACAGGTTGCCATTACATCATAAGGCAATATACAGGCCGACAATACAAACAGCCATGCACGCATGTACTAACTCCGAAAGACAATTTAAAGGGAGCTGTTAAAGTAATATGCATATTGCTTGATAGTTAGGGTGAAGTCTTAGCACCCAGGGGCTGCCCCCATACACACAAAGAAAATGGAAACTCCACGCAGAAAGCCACAGGCTGAGATTTGAACCTAGGACCTTCTTCCTGCAAGCCAACAGAGCTAACAACATGCCTTCTGATAATCTGGAGTATAAACAATATTTAACAGAAGGGACTCTATCTTAGAATGAAATGTACTTATCCACAGTGAAATTTACTTATTCAAGTGATCCATGGCTCCTGCACCACCCACCCCGTTCCATTACTACTGAGGCTTGAACGGGCCAACAGCGAGACAGCTTGCCTCTAGCAAATTTCAAAAATGTGCAGAAAGGATGAGAGAAATATTTTCTTCAGAAAAAAGTGAGGCGGGAGGGCATTGGAACGCGTCAGCTTTTCAAAGGGAATTAACAAGCTTATCTCAGAGGTTGTTCTTTGACTTTGAATAGAGTCACTCTTGAGAAACAAAGTGTAAAGCGGGGGGTGCAGCATGTCCAACGGGACATAGGAGGAAGCTCTCGTTCTGTTTAAAGCAAACTCAGAATGATCTACAGCTCAAAAATGCAGCTAAATACAAAACAATTAATCTTTCTTCCATCTTACAGCATTTGAGGGAGAGTTAGCCTTTAGTTTGTAATGGGGGTCTTCTCTTGTACTTTTATATTTAAATCGATAAAATTTATTACATAAAAACAAAATATCCCTTGAGTATGTCTTACTAATCTCAACAGTAGTAAAACAGAGCTATGTCAACATTTTACTCAGTTAAGCAGTTATAACCTCTAAAATGAAATATTGTAAATTCTACAAAGTTGACAAGAAGTTGTTTAAAATATATCGCTCTGATGTTTTTTCATTAAACATGTTAACAGTCTGTCATAAAGTCAAAAACTGTTGCCGAAAGAATAATAACAAACTGAAATTTTAGCCTCTATTTTATCCCGTTTTTTTTTTGTTAATTTGCTAACGTTGACCAGCAGATAGGCTACACAACTGCAAACATTTGTGATCATCTTTCTCTTTCCCACAATCTATCCAAGGAATGCTCAAACATCCTGTTTGCAAACACAAAGCATCGTAGTCCTGCAGAGGTAGCCGCTACCTGCAATTGCAGGACCCAACTTGTACCAATGATTTAACTTCCAAAGAATGAAGATGTTTTTTTAATATAACCTGCCAAAATGCAATTGTGCTAAGATTGAAAGTTTTGGGAGGTAGCCCAAAAAAACACAATCCTTCAATGACCCAGGACACATTCATGCCCACGCTGCAAAAAGAACATTGGAAATGCAACCTGCTCCGATATGCCTCCTGAAGCTAGTCTTAAAGCCAATTTATCTAGATAAATTGGCAGGCTAAGTGTAAAAACATTGTTATTCTACTTGTTTATTTTAACTTGTTAACATTCGCAAGCAATGCATTTAATTCAAGAGAAAAAAAACTCAATCTAGGGAGAAGACTGAGAATTAATGCTTTAGTAAATAATTACTCCTTTCAACATGTCATACATGTAACCAATCAAGTCAATAGAAAGAGGCATACTATGTCCATTTGGGACTTTGCTTAATAAAGTACACAAATCAACATTTTCTTCCCAAACCTATATGCATTGATACACATCAGAATGGCTCCACAGGACAAAAGCACTGATAGGTCAGGTCAAATCTGAATTCATAAGTGGAAGATGTATATATTGATTTCCCCAGGGGAAGATGAGACAATCAGAAGAAATACTGAGCAGCAACCAGGAGACCTAACAAACTAGAACCATGTCCAGAGCAAGCCTAGTTGTAAGTCTAGTGTACCTGCAATGGGCTACATTGGTAAATCACCACTAGACAGACTTTTCACTTCATGAACAAAAAAATCTACCACCATTCAAGTAGAACTGAAATTTCTACTCCAGTTCTGAAAAGCACCTTAATGCACTCAGAATACTTTATCAGTGATCTGGCCACTGGTTGCAAAAAAACATAGCAACAGTGACTGGAAGCAGCTGAAGGTCTCAGTGCTAAGCATACAATCAGTCTGTGTTTCTGATGATGGCGTACTGGTACTATCCTTTTGTAACTTTAAAACATTATTTAGAGGAGAGTGACTGTCCTCAGAACTCCAAGTTAGGTTTCTCCGAAGATGTTGTTTTAAAGTGTATGGTTGTTGCACAGAAAACCAAAAAAATGCTATATAATCTGTTGGTCAATCAACACAGATAAGGAGAATAAACAAATTGCTAACTAATTGCAGATGCATAACACGTCCAACACTCAGCCATGGACCGCTTTTTCTTTTGAAAAGTCCATCTTTATACAGAATTTCAGGATGTTTCATTATCTGTGTGCAAAAAGTATTGAGTGACTGTAAAAACAGTCTACAACTTTACCTCCATATTTACCTTTGTGAATCTCACTCACTTTTTCTGCTTCTAAAATCTTCAAAGAAAGCAAAAAAAAAACAAAAAAAAAAAAACTTGCACCATACTTTTCTTTGTTGCGGTCACACATCCATTGAACATATTCCTGTCAGAAGGGTCTCGTTTTTCAAGAAAACAACCTGGTTTCTGTTTACACCTATTGTGTGTAATATGTTAGCTACATAATATATGGTCTGCCTTTTTGAAGACTCCCTTTTAGTTAAGTGTGCCTTAATGGGCTCTTTTTGTGTGTGTCAGTAAACTGCATTTTAGATAACCCATGAGCTCCGAAAAAATGGATGTTTAATATGTTCAAGAGATTTTTTGGGGATTTTTTTGTTCTAAAAAATTGCATGTTAAGCAGTCGAGGCTATCTGGATTTGTGTGGCAACATAATCATGATGTAAATTTCGAAGAAATTTGTTTAAACTAGGTAAAACAAGAAAGAAGTCTTGTCTGTCTGTAATAGCTTCCTCCTCTCCTACCTGAGATGTCCAGACGGGCTGCTTAGCTACACATTAGCTGTGCTTTGGAAAGAAGGTTGCTGAAGTGTGCTGTAATGCATACAGTCAGCCCAACACAGTTGGGGGGCTACACAATGCCTCCTTGTTCAGACTGGCCCTTCTGCTTCTCCATCTCTCTTTCAGTTTGCCTCAAGGAGTTTAATCAAAGTAGAACTGCTTTGTTCCCCCTTGCTTCATTAAAAACATTGAGATAAATACGGTGGAAAGACTTGAGCGATAAGATAACAGTCAATGTTAGATGAAGGCGCACACGTCGACGTCTAAACCCAAACATAAATCAGCTCTCAGGAAACGTTGTGAGAAATAAATAGGAGGAGGAGGGGCATCAAAGCATGGCTGACATTCTGAAAAGGGCAGAAATAGGTATGTGCACGGGTTTTTGCATGTGCTTGTATGCTAGTCATTGGATCTGATTCGAGTTTCATTCCTTAACTATAGGGGAGCCGAACCTAAGCTAATCACTGGCTGTGTACACACCAACCGAGTTGTCTGAACACATTATTTCTGCTTAATTACACCTCAGATCTATCCTTAAAATGATTACTACAAGTTTTGTTATTGCAGCTGCAGACGTCACAATTTGCCTATTTCAACTTTGTGCTCTCGGGATGAAGGCAACTAATGATTGCTGAGAACATGAAAAACGAGATTGTGTTCTTTGCTAATCTTTCAATTGTTGACTAAACAGGAGCAGCCAAGATGTGAAGATAGTTTCTCAGCGCAAGAGGCGATCTCTACTCAAGAATACTCCTCACGTGTTTCCCAGTGTTTTCTTTGGCGCGTCGAGCTGCCTCCGCTTCACACAGAAGAGGGCAAGTGCAAACATACACCTGTGATGTATATGTACATTTTTGTAGGTAAGCGGTTAAAGAATCACACTCAATCTCCACTCTCCATAATAACAGTCATTACTAAAAAAGAATCCATCCAACTCAACACCTGGCTGGGCAGTTTGGGTGGTTTCGTGTATTGGAAGCAGTCTATGCAAAATAATGATTATCACATTAAGGCCTAGCTTTTGGGACACTCATCTGCTGGTAATAAGAGTTGATTTAGAAACCAGTGGGATGACAGTAAGACCTCCTTCTCAGCATATTTTAGTAATTTAAGAAGCAACCCAGATTAGCCCAAAATGAGACACTGTTGACACCAAAATTGACACCTACTCTTACTCAAATATAGAGTTTTTTCACTTTACAGTCAACAAAGTGATCACAGTGCATCACCTTATACTATATTGTTGTTGTGCTAAACATTGGTTTTGTTGATTTGGTCCATGGGAAATTCTCAAAGTTATATAACCTAAGACTAATGGAGTCCTGAAAACAAAAAGCTTGGCATCAAAAATTCAATGACCTTCAGGTCTGTCTAAAAGGTCTTGGCTGGACCACAATTCTAGTTAAGATAACCTCAGCTCTCAGATTTTGGAGTGCCACAGAGCTCCGAAATATTTTCTGTGACCATTTTTCAATCCCTCATAAATGGGAATGAAAAAAAAAACATTTGAGTTGAACATCCTATTTTGGTAATTTAGAAATAATACATATATAGGGCTTACTTTAAATACTGATTATTGTCATTGGTAGTGAGTCTTGAATGTAAACATGTCTTTTATTCAAAGGAATGATTGCATGTTTTAGAAAAATTATTTAAAAACAAAAATATTTGTACAGTGATAGATTGTTGCTATTTTGGTTAAAGAGGGTGTCTTAGAAAAAAAGTAAAATCTGTTTTTCCTATGTTGTCTAAACTAAAGTATATTTCAAGTTCTCCCTCGTCTACTTCTGATTTCCCTCGTCACAAGGAAGTCTCTTGTGAAGTCCCCTACACCAGAGATCCAGAGAGCCAAGTTCAGACTCATAGTGAACCATCACAAAGCCTTGCCTGAGTGGGTTGATCACCGGACTGGATTCTGTACATTGTGTTTTACTTAGCATTAAACACTATGGTACGTTCAATAAATAAATACATGAATTCATGCATGATGCAATACTTGTGCTCATTGTTAATTAGCATTTTTCTATTGTTGTGGTCCTATAAGTGATTGAAAGTTGGAAACTACCAACACATCCTAAAAAGCCGGGCTGTAACTAGTGATCTTCAGCCAAAACAACAGCTTTCTGCAGACATTTCCCTGTCACCCAATTCCATTGCTGGAAGTATGGGAACTGCGTGATCAGTGACTTTGGGAACCGACTTGGGTCCGATTTCACCATGCAAGGACCGCTTTTCAGTTGTGTCATGTTGGTTGTGGTGTTAAAAGAAGGCAGGCCCAGGTGGTTCAAGGAATTTAAATGTATCCTAGCCTTTTCACTTTTCCTTCCTAGACTAAAGTAAAGATTATAATAAATATGAGGTCGTAAATGCTTTGAGACTCAGATAAACCCATGAGAAATATTGGATTCTTATTTGGTTCAAATAATATTTTGGACACACTACCTCTCTGTGAAACTCCCTTTTATCCTGTAGAGTATCTATAGGGTAGAATAGTAGCACTGGACTTTTTATCTTTGTTTTTCACAAGATCTTAGTTTGGCTGATAATACATTTATTCTTAAATTCACTGACATTGGGTATTTTGATTTTTCTAATAACCTGTCAAAGTTTTGATTAATCATAGTGTTGATTCTGAATAAATGCCAGTCCTAAGAAATCCCTATAGGAATCTCTTAATGCTTCTTTTTTATCTTTGAGATTGATTTTGAGATTAAGGGACTGGTTTGATTTATTTATTTTTTTGATGGAGTGTGAAAATGATAACTATGAAGTATATTAATGCAGTTTAATCATCTAGACCCTACTAAAAAGGACAAAAAACAGTCAAACCCAAAAATGATTTTATGCTTGTGCTCTCCTTTTTTATCACTTTTTTACATGACCCCTATTAATATGGTCCTTCACAAGAAACAACAGCTAAGTTTATCTCACATCTCTTAATAAACAACTCAACAAGAACCAAACTGTACCGAGAGTTCTGGTGAATCGAACCCAACAAGTTAGAACAGATTAAACAGATTTGACTAAACAAGTATTATAAACTAACCGCACTGATTTTCACCTGCATAAAAGAAAATGCTGGATTAAGCCAACCTAAACAGTTAAATCCCTTTTCCAAGTTGCTTTTCAACTTTTGTGCAGCTTTGTTTCCATTCATTTACTTGCCACAGTTGGTAACACTTACTTAATCGAGCTAATTTTAGAAACTTGGATGAAGTCTAATTTCATATTTACAGCATAAAGCCTTTGGTGAAATGTACACATTTATCTTGTCTAAAACTAATGATGGAATAAATTAATCAAGTTTGAGTAATTCAATGCATTTCTACAATTAAACGCAGGACATAATTACTCATATAACTTATTCCAAACATCTTTCATGTATAACTTAAAAACTTCAATTGGTATTTACACAATTTCCTAACTTTTAATTGCAAACTTCATTACGAAGTGAATAATTTCTATGATAAACTGATATGCATTCATGATGGAAAAGTACACACGATCTCTCACGGGGTTTAAATCTAACCTCAAGTGTACTAAAGAGCACACCACATGTGCTAAATGTTAAAATGGTACATTAGACTTCAAACTTAAAATTTATTTGCATAGCCACCAGTAAACATGTAAAAAGCCTCTAAATTTCAACAAAGTACACACATTAAGTGAGAATAAAAACGATGCTTTATGGTGACAGGTTCATGCACGATTGTTCTTGGTGTGGGACCGAGATATTACTAAGGTAATTATTGTGAATCACTCTAAATCCTTTAAACCATAACAGTGTTTAGCCCAGAATTAATATTATAATAACTCAAACTATCGGCACTCAAAATATTTTGAAAACTGTTTCAACCCCAGCATTTTCCTTAGCACAAAATCATCCAATCCTCCTTTTCAATTATATATTATGCATACTGTATATATATATATATAGATCCATCCATCCATTTTATGACCCGCTTAATCCCTCATGGGGGTCGCGGGGGTTGCTGGTGCCTATCTCCAGCGTTCACCGGGCGAGAGGCGGGGTACACACCTGGACAGGGTTGCCAGTCTGTCGCAGTATATATATATATTATATATATATAGATATATATATATATATATTGTATGCAATTATGAGCATTACAGATTTTTAGTAACCAACATATTTTTCTCCCTGCTGTATTGTTTGCTATCCTAACAAAGGCTCCTGACACAGGTATAACATCTTTAGTGTGAAGGTTTTGCACTATTTGGTGTTTAATAATTTATGTTCAAAATGTGAACATCACTCTCGCCACACAATGGCGGAGGAACATCATCAAGTATTTTTAATGGCTTGCCTGGTGAGGGGAGTTCCATTCCAAACATGGTGCCTAAAGAACGGCCATCAAATTCAACAATTTCAGATTGGCACATCACTATCTCATGCGATATGCTGCTTATACTTTTCCTTCCTTGACATTTGCTAATATGATTGTCCAGACGCCTCTTTGACAGAATGAAAAATACAGTTTGCATTAAAACTGCTATCTAAATGTCTCCCTTAAGTCAACATGTGCAATTTACAGTGATATCCATTTATAAGAGGGAATAGATTTGGTTTTTTCCAGCCAATGGTCAAAATCCTTTTTTGTTGCAGTCAAAGCACTGACGGCTTCCACATAGCAGTTGCATTAATGTAACATACTTGGAATACTGCCAGCCCAGTGCGGTTGTGGTTGGGTTAACATGAGGTCAGTATGGCCTTTTCTTCTAATTCTGGGATGACCAAATCCCGCAGGTGCCCGCAGGCCACATGTCGTAGATAAGCTGCCGCTGCTTGTATGAGGACCCTCCACTCACCCTCCAGGGCCCACACATGTTACCACCACCCTAATAAATCACCATAATCTCACCACAGGAATTCTGTACAAGCACAAATAAAGTGAGGGGAACTCTTAAACTCTATCTCATTCATAAGGGAGAGCACTGTGTTCTCGAAGAACTCCAGCAGACGCCTCCAAGACCATCCAAAGGCTGTCCACGCCCTGTCTGATTTTTTAAAAAGCAGCGGTGTTGTCTTCATCCGGTTTCATTGAGGAAAAGGTAATTAGTGTTTCTGTTCCTAAAGTTGATTTACTAAAAGGGAAAAACAGGGAGCTTCATACTTTTCAAACATCCTAACATAAATCACTTTGCAGCTGTTTCCACTACGTCTCTGCTCATTGCTGCATGATGGTGGGATAACTTAATTTCCTCATGCTGAACCTGAAATGAGAGCGGCTTCCTGTTGTAAACACTCATCTCTCGTCAGTAACACCACTTTGTTGTTCCTCCAGCATGATGTCAAGCTGTGCTCTATGTGTTTGTATATATGTGCTTATTGTATCCTAAGGGAGGAACTTACAAATCTTTCATCGCTGTCATGTTTGTGCCAGGCCAGACTTCCTTCTTGAAATAACACACACACACACGCCCAGAGCCTGCCTCTGGTGGAGACAGAAGTTGTCTATTACGTCCTGAGCTGTCTGCATTTAAATTGTGTGTAGTACTATATGTTTCCATTCATCTTTTTAATCAAACAAATTAAGATACATTTTAATAACTGAAATGTTGACTACTCAAGACCTTGGCAATAAAATTGTCATTTTAAGTTGTTTATTGCCTAAAGGAATAAACTGTATTTGATTCACAGTAAACTACTGTTATTAATTTAAAATACATAACTATTTAATGCTAGGAAGTAGAAAATGCACATGGCTTTAAAAAAGCGTTTGTCGCCTTAGAGATTTTAAAGGAATGAACTAATATGGCAAGACCATGCAGAACATTAATAACTAAAGAAATCACCCAAGCACAAAATGTAACAAAAAACACGGGTAGGTCATAACATAAGTGGATTCTGAGCAACATTTTAAAGCTCATAACATACCATAAATACACCTGAAATCTGTCTACAGAGTTCTGGGACGGACTTAAAACGCCAAGTTTAGAAAGGATCTTCCTTTGGACCACGACTTTACTCTTGTGAGCTCATTCCTCTATTCACCTCTTTGAGAACCCTGTTCAAAGAAACGGCTCTTTAAAGCGCCTCCTATTCAATTCTTAAAGAAAAGCAAGCCTCACGCCGGGCCTTCGCTGTCCGCCCAGCCCCTGCCTGCTACGTGGTAGACAAAACAAGTGGAGGCAGGATTTGTTTAGACAGAGCTCACCTGGCACACACGCAAACACAGAAACAGTGATCAGGCAAGCTCCAGGGAGGAGTAGAGGCAGCGGGGAGGAGGAGGAGGAGGAGAAGGAGGGGTGGCGCTGGCTGGGAGTCGACAGAGGTGAGATAATGAGTGTTTGAAGGGGGGAAGGGGCTCAAGGAGCAGAGCAAGGGGGTTCAACGTGCTACCCCTACCCACGGCTGCTAAAAATGTAAAGCAGATAAAGGCTTGAATGGGAAGAAGATGTGCTCAGCCATAGGTGAAGGGGTTTGTATGTGAGCGAAGGCATTAAAAAAAAAAAGGGTTTTAAAAAAGCCTAATCCAGGACTTGCTTGTGGTGTAACATATAAGGGTGAAATTCCCAGTTCTGTGTGTGTCTTGACTTTATTTTTATATAACTGCACATGAAAAAATAGTCGGCAGATCTATCACTTCGGATGTATTACTAATTTTGTAACAAACTGATTGCAGGACAATAACAACATATTCCTGTATAGGTTATCACAAAGTACAAAATTATCCTTTAAGTAAATAAAGTCTAATTTATTCCTAATGACTCCATAAGTCCATCCATCCGTCGTCTTCCGCTTATCTAGGGTCAGGTCGCGGGGTAGCAGCTTCACTAGGGAGGCCCAGACGTCCCTCTCCCCAGCCACTTGGGCCAGCTCCTCAGGAGGAATCCCAAGGCGTTCCCAGGCCAGCCGGGAGACATAGTCCCTCCAGCGTGTCCTGGGTCTTCCCCTGGGCCTCCTCCCGGTGGGACGTGCCCGGAACACCTCACCAGGGAGGCGTCCAGGAGGCATCCTGACCAGATGCCCAAGCCACCTCAACTGGCTCCTCTCGACGTGGAGGAGCAGCGGCTCTACTCTGAGTCCTCCCCGGATGACTGAGCTCCTCACCCTATCTCTAAGGGAGAGCCCAGACACACTACGGAGAAACTCATTTCAGCCGCTTGTATCCGGGATCTCGTTCTTTCGGTCACGACCCAAAGCTCGGACCATAGATGAGGGTAGGAACGTAGATCGACCGGTAAATTGGAGAGCTTGCCTTTGGCTCAGCTCTCTCTTCACCACAACGGATCGGTACAGCGCCGCTTCACAGCAGACGCTGCACCAATCCGCCAGTCGATCTCCCGCTCCATCTTCCCCTCATTCGTGAACAAGACCCCAAGATACTTGAACTCCTCCACTAGGGGCAGCACATCCTCCCCAACCCAGAGAAGGCACTCTACCCTTTTCCGGTTCAAGACAATGGTCTCAGATTTGGAGGCACTGATTCTCATCCCGGCCGCTTCGCACTCGGTTGTGAACCGCTCCAGTGAGAGCTGTAGATCACGCCCTGATGAAGCCAATAGGACCACGTCATCCGCGAATAGCAGAGACGCAATCCTAAGGCCACCAAAACGGATCCCCTCAACACCTTGGCTGCGCCTAGAGATTCTGTCATAAAAAAGTTTAAACAGAATCGGTGACAAAGCCTTGGCGGAGTCCAACTCTCACCGGAAACGAGTCCGACTTACTGCCGGCAATGCGGACCAGACTCTGACACCGGTCGTACAGAGACCTGACAGCCCTTATTAAAGGGCCCGGTACTCCATACTCACAGAGTACCCCCCACAGGACCCCTTGAGGGACACGGTCGAATGCCTTCTCCAGATCAACAAAGTACATGTGGACTGGTTGGGCAAACTCCCATGCCCCCTCCAGAATCCTGCTGAGGGTATAGAGCTGGTCCAGTGTTCCACGGCCAGGACGAAAACCACACTGCTCTTCCTGAATCTGAGATTCGACTATCCGACAGACCCTCCCTGAATCCATAAGTCTCCTGTATGTATTTAGAAATGATGGTAATGCTTTTCTGGGGTGAATAATGCCATATCTATGACAAAATATTCGATTTTCCTGAATAGAAACGATACACCACAATGACCA